>NC_060121.1:20296268-20604736 GCF_021461395.2 Schistocerca americana | reverse complement strand
AAGAGGGTCAGAGGGATACAGTAAAACTGAAGTGAAGCATCGGAATCAATAACTAGTGTCATAGGTATGGTTAAAAACATAGACAGTAAGAAGAGTAAGTCTTCTTGTACTTGAGTCGGCATTGTGCCTTTTATATTTAATTCCGATGCAACTTCTGTGTTTCATCGTCAATAAAAAGGTCCAAGGGAAACAGTAAACCAGAAGTGAAGCATCGGAATCTATAACTAGTGTCATATTAATGGTTCAAAACATAGACAGTAAGAAGACTCAGTCTTCTTGTACTTTAGTCTTCAAAGTGCCTTTTGTATTTAATTCCGATGCAATTTCTATGTTTCAACGTCAATAAGAAGGTCAGAGGGATACAGTAAACCTGAAGTGAAGCATCGGAATCCTTAACTAGTGTCACAGGAATGGTTCAAAACATAGTCAGTAAGAAGAGTCGGTCTTCATGTACTTATGTCGGCATTGTGCTTTTATATTTAATTCCGGTGCTATTTCTGTGTTTCAACGTCAATAAGAAAATCAGAGGGATACAGTAAACCTGAAGTGAAGCATCGGAATCTATAACTAGTGACACAGGAATGGTTCAAAGCATAGTCAGTAAGAACAGTCAGTCTTCTTGTCCTTAAGTCGGCATTGTGCCTTTTGTATTTAATTCCAATGCAATTTCTGTGTTTCATCGTCAATAAGAAGGTCGAAGGGATACAGTAAACCTGAAGTGAAGCATCGGAATCTATAACTAGTGTCATAGGAATGGTTCAAAACATAGACAGTCAGAAGAGTCAGTCTTCTTGTACTTGAGTCGGCATTGTGCCTTTTGTATTCAATTCCAATGCAATTTCTGTGTTTCATCGTCAATAAGAAGGGCCAAGGGATACAGTAAACCTGAAGTGAAGCATCGGAATCTATAACTAGTGTCATAGGAATGGTTCAAAGCATAGTCAGTAAGATGAGTCAGATTTCATGTACTTAGGTCGCCATTGTGCCTTTTGTATTTAATTCCGATGCAATTTCTGTGTTTCATCGTCAATAAGAAGGTCAGAGGGATACAGTAAACCTGAAGTGAAGCATCGGAATGAATAACTAGTGTCATAGGAATGGTTCAAAACATAGACAGTAAGAAGAGTCAGTCTTCTTGTACTTGAGTCGGCATTGTGCCTTTTGTACTAAATTCCGATGCAATTTCTGTGTTTCATCGTCAATAAGAAGGTCCAAGGGATACAGTAAACCTGAAGTCAAGCATCGGAATATATAACTAGTGTCACAGGAATGGTTGACAACATAGTCAGTACTTAAGTCGGCATTGTGCCTTTTGTAATTCACTCCGATGCAATTTCTGTGTTTCATCGTCAATAAGAAGGTCCAAGGGATACAGTAAACCTGAAGTGAAGCATCGGAATCTATAACTAGTGTCACAGGAATGGTTCAAAACATAGTCAGTAAGAAGAGTCGGTCTTCATGTACTTAAGTCGGCATTGTGCCTTTTGTATTTAATCCCGATGCAATTTCTGTGTTTCATCGTCAATAAGAAGGTCCAAGGGATACAGTAAACCTGAAGTGAAACATCGGAATCTATAACTAGTGCCATAGGAATGGTTCAAAACATAGACAGTAAGAAGAGTCAGTCTTCTTGTACTTGAGTCGGCATTGTTCCTTTTGTATTTAATTCCGATGCAATTTCTGTGTTTTATCGTCAATAAGAAGGTCCAAGGGATACAGTAAACCTGAAGTGAAGCATCGTAATCTATAACTAGTGTCATAGGAATGGTTCAAAACATAGTCAGTAAGATGAGTCAGACTTCATGTACTTAGGTCGCCATTGTGCCTTTTGTATTTTATTCCGATGCAATTTCTGTGTTTCATCGTCAATAAGAAGGTCAGAGGGATACAGTTAACCTGAAGTGAAGCATCGGAATCAATAACTAGTGTCATAGGAGTGGTTCAAAACATAGACAGTAAGAAGAGTCAGTCTCCTTGTACTTGAGTCGGCATTGTGCCTTTTGTATTAAATTCCGATGCAATTTCTGTGTTTCATCGTCAATAAGAAGGTCCAAGGGATACAGTAAACCTGAAGTGAAGCATCGGAATCTATAACTAATGTCACAGGAATGGTTCAAAACATAGTCAGTACTTAAGTCGGCATTGTGCCTTTTGTATTTCATTCCGATGCAATTTCTGTGTTTCATCGCCAATAAGAAGGTCCAAGAGATACAGTAAACCTGAACTGAAGCATCGGAATCTATAACTAGTGTCACAGGAATGGTTCAAAACATAGTCAGTAAGATGAGTCAGTCTTCATGTACTTAAGTCGCCATTGTGCCTTTTGTATTTAATTCCGACGCAATTTCTGTGTTTCATCGTCAATAAGAAAATCAGAGGGATACAGTAAACCTTAAGTGAAGCATCGGAATCAATAACTAGTGTCATAGGAATGGTTCAAGGCATAGACAGTAAGTAGAGTCAGTCTTCTAGTACTTGAGCCGGCATTGTGCATTTTGTATTAAATTCCGATGCAATATCTGTGTTTCATCGTCAATAAGAAGGTCCAAGGGATACAGTAAACCTGAAGTCAAGCATCGGAATCTATAACTAATGTCACAGGAATGGTTCAAAACATAGTCAGTACTTAAGTCCTCATTGTGCCTTTTGTATTTAATTCCGATGCAATTTCTGTGTTTCATCGTCAATAAGAAGGTCCAAGGGATACAGTAAACCTGAAGTGAAGCATCGGAATCTATAACTAGAGTCACAGGAATGGTTCAAAACATGACAGTAGGAAGAGTCAGTCTTCCTGTACTTAAGTCGGCATTGTGCCTTTTCTATTTTATTCCGATGCAATTTCTGTGTTTCGTCGTCAATAAGAAGGTCAGAGGGATACAGTAATTCTGAAGTGAAGCATCGGAATCTATAACTAGTGTCACAGGAATGGTTCAAATCATACACAGCAAGAAGAGTCAGTCTTGTTGTACTTAAGTCGGCATTGTGCCTTTTGTATTTAATTCCGATGCAATTTCTGTGTTTCATCGTCAATAAGAAGGTCCAAGGGATACAGTAAACCTGAAGTGATGCATCGGAATCCATAACTAGTGTCACAAGAATGGTTCAATACATAGACAGTAAGAATTGTCAGTCTTCTTGTACTTAAGTCTGCATTGTGCCTTTTGTATTTAATTCCGATGCAATTTCTGTGTTTCATCGTCAATAAGAAGGTCCAAGGGATACATTCAACCTGAAGTGAAGCATCGGAATCTATAACTAGTGTCATAGGAATGGTTCAAAACATAGTCAGTAAGATGAGTCAGACTTCATGTACTTAGGTCGCCTTTGTGCCTTTTGTATTTAATTCCGATGCAATTTCTGTGTTTCATCGTCAATAAGAAGGTCAGAGGGATACAGTAAACCTGAAGTGAAGCATCGGAATCAATAACTAGTGTCATAGGAATGGTTCAAAACATAGACAGTAAGAAGAGTCAGTCTTCTTGTACTTGAGTCGGCATTGTGCCTTTTGTATTAAATTCCGATGCAATTTCTGTGTTTCATCGTCAATACGAAGGTCCAAGGGATACAGTAAACCTGAAGTCAAGCATCGGAATATATAACTAGTGTCACAGGAATGGTTGAAAACATAGTCAGTACTTAAGTCGGCATTGTGCCTTTTGTATTTCATTCCGATGCAATTTCTGTGTTTCATCGTCAATAAGAAGGTCCAAGGGATACAGTAAACCTGAAGTGAAGCATCGGAATCTATAACTAGTGTCACAGGAATGGTTCAAAACATAGTCAGTAAGAAGAGTCGGTCTTCATGTACTTAAGTCCGCATTGTGCCTTTTGTATTTAATCCCGATGCAATTTCTGTGTTTCATTGTCAATAAGAAGGTCCAAGGGATACAGTAAACCTGAAGTGAAGCATCGTAATCTATAACTAGTGTCATAGGAATGGTTCAAAACATAGACAGTAAGAAGAGTCAGTCTTCTTGTACTTGAGTCGGCATTGTGCCTTTTGTATTAAATTCCGATGCAATTTCTGTGTTTCATCGTTAATAAGAAGGTCCAAGGGATACAGTAAACCTGAAGTGAAGCATCGGAATCTATAACTAGTGTCATAGGAATGGTTCAAAACATAGTCAGTAAGATGAGTCAGACTTCATGTACTTAGGTCGCCATTGTGCCTTTTGTATTTAATTCCGATGCAATTTCTGTGTTTCATCGTCAATAAGAAGGTCAGAAGGATACAGTAAACCTGAAGTGAAGCATCGGAATCAATAACTAGTGTCATAGGAATGGTTCAAAACATAGACAGTAAGAAGAGTCAGTCTTCTTGTACTTGAGTCGGCATTGTGCCTTTTGTATTAAATTCCGATGCAATTTCTGTGTTTCATCGTCAATAAGAAGGTCCAAGGGATACAGTAACCCTGAAGTGAAGCATCGGAATCTATAACTAGTGTCACAGGAATGGTTCAAAACATAGTCAGTACTTAAGTCGGCATTGTGCCTTTTGTATTTCATTCCAATGCAATTTCTGTGTTTCATCGCCAATAAGAAGGTCCAAGGGATACAGTAAACCTGAACTGAAGCATCGGAATCTATAACTAGTGTCACAGGAATGGTTCAAAACATAGTCAGTAAGATGAGTCAGTCTTCATGTACTTAAGTCGCCATTGTGCCTTTTGTATTTAATTCCGACGCAATTTCTGTGTTTCATCGTCAATAAGAAAATCAGAGGGATACAGTAAACCTGAAGTGAAGCATCGGAATCAATAACTAGTGTCATAGGAATGGTTCAAGGCATAGACAGTAAGAAGAGTCAGTCTTCTAGTACTTGAGCCGG
Organism: Schistocerca americana; assembly: GCF_021461395.2. Classification (NCBI taxonomy): domain Eukaryota; kingdom Metazoa; phylum Arthropoda; class Insecta; order Orthoptera; family Acrididae; genus Schistocerca; species Schistocerca americana. The sequence continues at coordinate 20,599,908 of NC_060121.1, read as the reverse complement.
CATTGTGCATTTTGTATTAAATTCCGATGCAATTTCTGTGTTTCATCGTCAATAAGAAGGTCCAAGGGATACAGTAAACCTGAAGTCACGCATCGGAATCTATAACTAGTGTCACAAGAATGGTTCAAAACATAGTCAGTACTTAAGTCCTCATTGTGCCTTTTGTATTTAATTCCGATGCAATTTCTGTGTTTCATCGTCAATAAGAAGGTCCAAGGGATACAGTAAACCTGAAGTGAAGCATCGGAATCTATAACTAGAGTCACAGGAATGGTTCAAAACATGACAGTAGGAAGAGTCAGTCTTCCTGTACTTAAAAGGTTTTCAGAAATTACTGCAACCAGTCGCCTTTTATGTAGATGTATTTTATTTAACCATGACCGGTTTCGAGCTGCCTAGCAACTCATCATCAGATGGTATATACATTTAGTGCTTTTTTGTACCCATTGTGTGGGTGGTTGAGTATCTGTGGCTAGACAGAAACGAGAACAAATAATCGCTACATGTGGTACAGTAACACGAAATATTTACAGCATAATTTATGTTTAACGTATAAGAACAAATAATCACTACATGTGGTACAGTTACACGAAATATTTACAGTTTAATTTACGTTTTGAGGTGTTACTTACAGATAAATCTTTCTGCAGGTATATATATATCTCTTTTAGGACGTATTTTTGAAACCATTGTGTCTTGTTTTTCACAATTTCACAAGTTAAAACTTTCACTAGATGTATATTACTTTTATGAGGCACTGTTGGAAACATATATCTTGTTTTTCGTAAACATCGCTGAACACACTTAGCCACAGATACGAATACAGGATTTACACATTATAAACAAACCAAAGATTGCAATATAATTAGATAAAAACATTATATCTAACAAAGCAAAACCAGTAAGCCAGACCTCAGTAGCAGAAGAAACCAAATTCGTTTGTATGCCGTTTCTCGGCAATATCTCATACAAACTTGCTAAGCTATTCAAACCACATGATGTCAAAATAAGTTTTCACACTAACAACAAAATACAGAACAAAATAGTCCACAACACCAAAAGAGCCAGCACACCCTACCAAAAATCTGGTATATATAAATTAAGATGTGACAGCTGCTCCTGCTACTACATAGGGCAAACAGGTAGAAATTTTGAGATCCGATACAAAGAGCACACTGATGCACTTCGCCTAAACAACTTAAATAGATCCACTTTTGCTACCCATCTAGCAGATAATAAACATTCCATAACAGACATTAAAACTAACCTTCAAATCCTACACACTGTAGACAAGGGATTCAAGATGGATCTTCTCGAACAATTAGAGATTTTTACCCACAAACATAATTCCCCACATACCATTTTAAATGAGCAGACAGAATTGGCGAATAACTCCTTCTTTCAGAATTTTAAGGATTCTTTGAACTTAAAAAACTAAACAGTCATTCAGAAACAAAATGCCCCCCCCCCCTCTTCTCTCTCCACATCACCCTCTCAACCCCCCCCTCCCTTTTCCCCCCTTTTTCCTACACACACCCCCCCAACCCCCCCCCCCCCCCACCGCCAACTCCTTTTCCACACCCTTTCAAGTATCAGCATCACTTATTATTTCAAGTTAACCATCAACCTCTCATCCCAGACATCATATGCCAAGATCAGCCAATGGAAGGAGCAAGAAATTAGCTGTCATAATACTCTCAATACCAATTATCTTAAATGTAACTGAAATATAATGTAAAAAATCTAGTTTTTTATATACCTGTTAAAATTGCACAGTTAATTTATAAATAAACATTTTACTAGTTTAAGCTAATTTACATTTATTTTCTATGTAATAAAGACAAATCTCTTGTCAGTGTGTGTGATGACTAATAATGCCTCTGGTCAACTTGAAATCTTTGATACTGTAGTTATATTGCAATCTTTGGCTTGTTTATAATGTGTAAATCCTGTATTCATATCTGTGGCTAAGTGTGTTCAGCGATGTTTACGAAAAACAAGATATATGTTTCCAACAGTGCCTCATAAAAGTAATATACATCTAGTGAAAGTTTTGACTTGTGAAATTGTGAAAAACAAGACACAATGGTTTCAAAAATACGTCCTAAAAGAGATATATATATACCTGCAGAAAGATTTATCTGTAAGTAATACCTCAAAACGTAAATTAAACTGTAAATATTTCGTGTAACTGTACCACATGTAGTGATTATTTGTTCTTATACGTTAAACATAAATTATGCTGTAAATATTTCGTGTTACTGTACCACATGTAGCGATTATTTGTTCTCGTTTCTGTCTAGCCACAGATACTCAACCACCCACACAATGGGTACAAAAAAGCACTAAATGTATATACCATCTGATGATGAGTTGCTAGGCAGCACGAAACCGGTCATGGTTAAATAAAATACATCTACATAAAAGGCGACTGGTGGCAGTAATTTCTGAAAACCTTTTCACACCACAGTCGCAGTGTTCCACATCCACAATGGATAAAAGTCTTCCTATACTTAAGTCGGCATTGTGCCTTTTCTACTTTATTCCGATGCAATTTCTGTGTTTCGTCGTCAATAAGAAGGTCAGAGGGATACAGTAATTCTGAAGTGAAGCATCGGAATCTATAACTAGTGTCACAGGAATGGTTCAAATCATACACAGCAAGAAGAGTCAGTCTTGTTGTACTTAAGTCGGCATTGTGCCTTTTGCATTCCATTCCGATGCACTTTCTATGTTTCATCATCAGTAAGAAGGTCCAAGGGATACAGTAAACATTTAGTGAAGCATCGGAATCTAAAACCGGTCTCACAGGAAATGTTTACAACATTGTCAGTAAGAAGTGTCAGTCTTCTTCTACTTAAGTCGGCACTGTGCCGTTTGTATTTAATTCCGATGCAATTTCTGTGTTTCATCGTCAACAAGAAGGTCAGAGGGATACAGTAAACCTGAAGTGAAGCATCGGAATCTCTAACTAGTGCCACAGGAATGGTTCAAAACATAGACAGTTGGAAGTGTCAGTCTTCTTGTACTTAAGTCGGCATTGTGCCTTTTCTATTTAATTCCGATGCTATTTCAGTGTTTCGTCGTCAATAAGAAGGTAAGAGGGATACAATAAACCTGAAGTGAAGCAACGGAATCTATATCTAGTGTCACAGGAAAGGTTCAAAACATTGACAGTAAGAAGAGTCAGTCTTCTTGTACATGAGTAGGCATTGTGCCTTTTGTGTTTAATTCCTATGCAAATACTGTGTTTCATCGTCAATAAGAAGGTTAGAGGGATACAGTAAACCTGATGTGAAGCATCGGAATCTATAAATAGTGTCACAGGAATGGTTCAAAACATACACAGCAAGAAGAGTCAGTCTTCTTGTACTTAAGTCGGAATTGTGCTTTTGTATTTAATTCCGATGCAATTTCTGTGTTTCATCGTCAAAAAGAAGGTCCAAGGGATACAGTAAACATATAGTGAAGCATCGGAATCTAAAACTGGTCTCACAGGAAAGGTTCAAAACATAGCAAGTAAGAAGAGCCACTCATCATGTATTTGAGTCAGCATTGTGCCTTTTGTATTTAATTCCGATGCAATTTCTGTGTTTCATCGTCAATAAGAATGTCAGAGGGATATAGTAAACCTGAAGTGAAGCATCGGAATCTATAACTTGTGTCACAGGAATGGTTAAAACATAGACAGTAGGAAGAGTCAGTCTTCTTGTACTTAAGTCGGCATTGTGCCTTTTGTATTTAATCGCCATGCAATTTCTGTGTTTCGTCGTCAATAAGAAGGTCCAAGGGATACAGTAAACCTGAAGTGAAGCATCGGAGTCTATATCAAGTGTCACAGGAATGATTCTAAACATAAACACGGAAGAGTCAGTCTTCTTGTACTTAAGTCACCATTGTGCCTTTTCTATTTAATTCCGATGCTATTTCTTTTTTTCGTCGTCAATAAGAAGGTCCAAGGGATACAGTAAACCTGAAGTGAAGCATCGGAATCTGTAACTAGTATCAGAGAAAAGGTTCAAAACACAGACAGTAGGAAGAGTCAGTCTTCCTGTACTTAAGTCGGCATTGTGCCTTTTCTATTTAATTACGATGCAATTTCTGTGTTTCGTCGTCAATAAGAAGGTCAGAGGGATACGGTAGCCTGAAGTGAAGCATCGGAATCTAAAACTAGTGTCACAGGAATGGTTCAAAGCATACACAGCAACAAGAGTCAATCTTGTTGTACTTAAGTCCGCATTGTGCCTTTTGTATTTAATTCCGATACACTTTCTGTGTTTCATCATCAATAAAAAGGTCCAAGGGATATAGCAACATATAGTGAAGAATCGGAATCTAAAACTGGTCTCATAGGAAATGTTCACAACATAGTCAGAGAGAAGGGTCAGTCTTCTTGTACTTAAGTCGGCACTGTGCAGTTTGTATTTCATTCCGATGTAATTTCTGTGATTCATCGTCAATAAGAATGTCAAAGGGATACAATAAACCTGAAGGGAAGCATCGGAATCTATAACTAGTGTAACAGGAATTGTTCAAAACATAGACAGTAGGAAGAGTCAGTCTTCTTGTACTTAAGTCGGCATTGTGCCTTTTCTATTTATTTCCGATGAAATTTCTGTGTTTCGTCGTCAATAAGAAGGTCCAAGGGATACAGTAAACCTGAAGTGAAGCATCGGAATCTGTATCTAGTGTCACAGGAAAGGTTCAAAACATAGACAGTGAGAAGAGTCAGTCTTCTTGTACATGAGTCCGCATTGTGCATTTTGTATTTAATTCCGATGCCATTACTGTGTTTCATCGTCAATAGGATGGTCAGAGGAATACAGTAAACCTAAAGTGAAGCATCGGAATCTATAACTAGTGTCGCAGGAATGGTTCAAAACACACACAGCAAGAAGAGTCAGTCTTCTTGTACTTAAGGCTTCATTGTGCCTTTTGTATGTAATTCCGATGCAATTTCTGTGCTTCATCGTCAACAAGGAGGTCCAAGGGATACAGTAAACATATAGTGAAGCGTCGGAATCTAAAACTGGTCTCACAGGAAATGTTCAAATCATAGTCAGTAAGAAGAGTCAGTCTTCTTGTACTTATGTCGGCATTGTGCCTTTTCTATTTAATTCCGATGCATTTTCTGTGTTTCGTCGTCAATAAGGAGGTCCAAGGGATAGAGTAATCCTGAAGTGAAGCATCGGAATCTAAAACCGGTCTCTCAGGAAAGGTTCAAAACATAGAGAGTAAGAAGAGCCAGTCATCTTGTATTTGAGTCGGCATTGTGCCTTTTGTATTTAATTGCGATGCTATTTCTGTGTTTCATCGTCGATAAGAAGGTCCAAAGGATACAGTAAACCTGAAGTGAAGCATCGGAATCTATAACTAGTGTCAATGGAATTGCTCAAAACATAGACAGTAGGAAGAGTCAGTCCTCTTGTACTTAAGTCGGCATTGTACCTTTTGCATTTAATTCCGATGCAAATTCTGTATTTCATCGTCAATAAGAAGGTCCAAAGGATACAGTAAACCTGATGTGAAGCTTCGGAATCTATAACAAGTGTCACAGGAATGGTTCAAAACATATACAGTAAGAAGAGTGAGTCTTCTTGTACTTAAGTCGGCATTGTGCCTTTTGTATTTAATTCCGATGCAATTTCTGTGTTTCATCGTCCATAAGAGTGTCAGAGGGATACAGTAAAACTGAAGTGGAGCATCGGAATCTATAACTAGTGTCACAGGAATGGTTCAAAACATAGACAGTTGGAAGAGTCAGTATTCTTGTACTTAAGTCGGCATTGTGCCTTTTGTATTTAATCCCGATGCAATTTCTGTGTTTCGTCGTCAATAAGAAGGTCCAAGGGATACAGTAAACCTGAAGTGAAGCATCAGAATCTATATCAAGTGTCACAGGAATGGTTCAAAACATAGGCACGGAAGAGTCAGTCTTCTTGTACTTAAGTCAGCATTGTGCCTTTTCTATTTAATTCCGATGCTATTTCTTTGTTTCGTCGTCAATAAGAAGGTCCAAGGGATACAGTAAACCTGAAGTGAAGCATCGGAATCTATAACTAGAGTCACAGGAATGGTTAAAACATGACAGTAGGAAGAGTCAGTCTTCCTGTACTTAAGTCGGCATTGTGCCTTTTTTATTTTATTCCGATGCAATTTCTGTGTTTCTTCGTCATTAAGAAGGTCAGAGGGATACAGTAAACCTAAAGTGAAGCATCGGAATCTATAACCAGTGTCACAGGAATGGTTCAAATCATACACAGCAAGACAAGTCAGTCTTGTTGTACTTAAGTTGGCATTGTGCCTTTTGTATTTAATTCCGATGCAATTTCAGTGTTTCATCGTCAATAACAAGGTCCAGGGGATACAGTAAACCTCAAGAGAAGCATCGTAATCTATAACTAGCGTCACAGAAACGGTTCAAAACATAGACAGTAAGAAGAGTCAGTCTTCTTGTACTTAAGTCTGCATTGTGCCTTTTGTATTTAATTCCGATGCAATTTCTGTGTATCTTCGTCAATATGAAGTTCCAAGGGATACAGTAAACATATAGTGAAACATCGGAATCTAAAACTGGTCTCACAGGAAATGTTCAAATCATAGTCAGTAAGAAGAGTCAGTCTTCTTATACTTAAGTCGGCATTGTGCCTTTTGTATTTAATTCCGATGCACTTTCTGTGTCTCATCATCAATACGAAGGTCCAAGGGATACAGTAAACATTTAGTGAAGCATCGGAATCTAGAACTTGTCTCACAGGAAATGTTTACAACATAGTCAGTAAGAAGAGTCAGTCTTCTTGTACTTAAGGCGGCACTGTGCCGTTTGTATTTAATTCCGATGCAATTTCTGTGTTTCATCGTCAACAACAAGGTCACAGGGATACAGCAAACCTGAAGTGAAGCATCGGAATCTATAACTAGTGTCACAGGAATGGTTAATACATAGACAGTAGGAAGAGTCAGTCTTCTTGTACTTAAGTCGGCATTGTGCCTTTTGTATTTAATCCCGATTCAATTTCTGTGTTTCGTCGTCAATAAGAAGGTCCAAGGGATACAGTAAACCTGAAGTGGAGCATCGGAATCTATAACTAGTGACACAGGAATGGTTAAAACATAGACAGTAAGAAGAGTCAGTCTTCTTGTACTTAAGTCGGCATTGTGCCATTTGTATTTAATTCCGATGCTATTTCTGTGTTTCATCGTCGATAAGAAGGTCCAAAGGATACAGTAAACCTGAAGTGACGCATCGGAATCTATAACTAGTGTCAATGGAATTGCTCAAAACATAGACAGTAGGAAGAGTCAGTCTTCTTGTACTTAAGTCAGCATTGTACTTTTTTGTATTGAATTCCGATGCAAATTCTGTGATTCATCGTCAATAAGATGGTCCAAGGGATACAGTAAACCTGAAGTGAAGCATCGGAATCTAAAACCGGTCTCACAGGAAAGGTTCAAAACATAGAGAGTAAGAAGAGCCAGTCATCTTGTATTTGAGTCAACATTGTGCCTTTTGTATTTAATTCCGATGCAATTTCTTTGTTTCGTCGTCAATAAGAAGGTCCAAGGGATACAGTAAACCTGAAGTGAAGCATCGGAATCTATATCAAGTGTCACAGGAATGGTTCTAAACATAGACACGGAAGAGTCAGTCTTCTTGTACTGATGTCGGCATTGTGCCTTTTCTATTTAATTCCGATGCTATTTCTTTGTTTCGTCGTCAATAGGAAGGTCCAAGGGATACAGTAAACCTGAAGTGAAGCATCGGAATCTATATCAAGTGTCACAGGAATGGTTCTAAACATAGACACGGAAGAGTCAGTCTTCTTGTACTGATGTCGGCATTGTGCCTTTTCTATTTAATTCCGAAGCTATTTCTTTGTTTCGTCGTCAATAAGAAGGTCAAAAGGATACAGTAAACCTGAAGTGACGCATCGGAATCCAAAACTAGTGTCACAAGAATGGTTCAAAACATAGACAGTGGGCTAGAGTCAGTCTTCTTGTACTTAAGTCGGCATTGTGCCTTTTGTATTTAATTCCGATGCAATTTCTGTGTTTCATCGTCAATAACAAGGTCGAAGGGATACAGTAAACCTCAAGAGAAGCATCGTAATCTATAACTAGGGTCACAGAAACGGTTCAAAACATAGACAGTAAGAAGAGTCAGTCTTCTTGTACTTAGGTCTGCATTGTACCTTTTGTATTTAATTGCGATGCAATTTCTGTGTATCTTCGTCAATATGAAGGGCCAAGGGATACAGTAAACATATAGTGAAACATCGGAATCTAAAACTGGTCTCACAGGAAATGTTCAAATCATAGTCAGTAAGAAGAGACAGTCTTCTTATACGTAAGTCGGCATTGTGCCTTTTGTATTTAATTCCGATGCACTTTCTGTGTCTCATCATCAATACGAAGGTCAAAGGGATACAGTAAACATTTAGTGAAGCATCGGAATCTAGAACTTGTCTCACAGGAAATGTTTACAACATAGTCAGTAAGAAGGGTCAGTCTTCTTGTACTTAAGGCGGCACTGTGCCGTTTGTATTTAATTCCGATGCAATTTCTGTGTTTCATCGTCAACAACAAAGTCACAAGGATACAGTAAACCTGAAGTGAAGCATCGGAATCCATAACTAGTGTCACAGGAATGGTTAATACATAGACAGTAGGAAGAGTCAGTCTTCTTGTACTTCAGTCGGCATTGTGCCTTTTGTATTTAATCCCGATTCAATTTCTGTGTTTCGTCGTCAATAAGAAGGTCCAAGGGATACAGTAAACCTGAAGAGAAGCATCGGAATCTATAACTAGTGACACAGGAATGGTTCAAAACATAGACAGTAAGAAGAGTCAGTCTTCTTCTACTTAAGTCGGCATTGTGCCATTTGTATTTAATTCCGATGCTATTTCTGTGTTTCATCGTCGAGAAAGAAGGTCCAAAGGATACAGTAAACCTGAAGTGACGCATCGGAATCTATAACTAGTGTCAATGGAATTGCTCAAAACATAGACAGTAGGAAGAGTCAGTCTTCTTGTACTTAAGTCGGCATTGTACTTTTTTGTATTGAATTCCGATGCAAATTCTGTGATTCATCGTCAATAAGAAGGTCCAAAGGATACAGTAAGCCTGAAGTGAAGCTTCGGAATCTATAACTAGTGTCACAGGAAAGGTTCAAAACATAGGCAGTAAGAAGAGTCAGTCTTCTTGAACATGAGTCGGCATTGTGCCTTTTGTATTTAATTCCGATGCAATTACTGTGTTTCATCGTCAATAAGAAGGTCAGAGGGATACAGTAAACCTGAAGTTAAGCATCGGAATCTATAGCTAGTGTCACAGGAATGGTTCAAAACATACACAACAAGAAGAGTCAGTCTTCTTGTACTTAAGTCGGCATTGTGCCTTTTGTATTTAATTCCGATGCAGTTTTTGTGTTTCATCGTCAATAACAAGGTCCAAGGGATACAGTAAACCTGAAGTGAAGCATCGGAATCTATAACTAGTGTCACAGAAATGGTTCAAATCATAGACAGTAAGAAGTGTTAATCTTCTTGTACTTAAGTCTGCATTGTGCCTTTTGTATTTAATTCCGATGCAATTTCTGTGTTTCTTCGTTAATAAGAAGGTCCAAGGTAGACAGTAAACATATAGTGAAACATCGGAATCTAAAACTGGTCTCACAGGAAATGTTCAAATCATAGTCAGTAAGAAGAGTCAGTCTTCTTATACTTAAGTCGGCATTGTGAATTTTGTATATAATTCCGATGCACTTTCTGTGTTTCATCATCAATAAGAAGGTCCAAGGGATACAGTAAACATATAGTGAAGCATCGGAATCTAAAACTGGTGTCACAGGTAATGTTCACAACATAGTCAGTAAGAAGAATCAGTCATCTTGTACTTAAGTCGGCACTGTGCCGTTTGTATTTAATTCCGATACAATTTCTGTTTTTCATCGTCAGTAAGAATGTCAGAGGGTTACAGTGAACCTGAAGTGAAGCATCGGAATCTATAACTAGTGTCACAGGAATGGTTCAAAACATAGACAGTAGGAAGAGTCAATCTTTTTGTACTTAAGTCGGCATTGTGCTTTTTCTATTTAATTCCGATGCAATTTCTGTGTTTCATCGTCAATAAGAATGTCAGAGGGATACAGTAAACCTGAAGTGAAGCATCGGAATCTATAACTAGTGTCACAGGAATTTTTCAAAACATACAAAGCAAGAAGAGTTAGTCTTCTTGTAGTTAAGTCAGCATTGTGCCTTTTGTATTTAATTCCGATGCTATTTCTGTGTTTCGTCGTCAATAAGGAGGTCAAAGGGATACAGTTATCCTGAAGTGAAGCATCGGCATCTAAAACCGGTCTCACAGGAAAGGTTCAAAGCATAGAGAGTAAGAAGAGCCAGTCATCTTGTATTTGAGTCGGAATTGTACCTTTTGTATTTAATTCCGATGCAATTTCTGTTTTTCATCGTCAATAAGAAGGTCAGAGGGATACAGTAAACCTGAAGTGATGCATCGGAATCCAAAACTAGTGTCACAAGAATGGTTCAAAACATAGACAGTAGGAAGAGTCAGTCTTCTTGTACTTAAGTCGGCATTGTGCCTTTTATATTTAATTCCGATGCAATTTCTGTGTTTCATCGTCAATAACACGGTCCAAGGGATGCAGTAAACCTCAAGAGAAGCATCGTAATCTGTAACTAGCGTCTCAGAAACGGTTCAAAACATAGACAGTAAGAAGAGTCAGCCTTCTTGTACTTAAGTCTGCATTGTGCCTTTTGTATTTAATTCCGATGCAATTTCTGTGTATCTTCGTCAATATGAAAGTCCAAGGGATACAGTAAACATATAGTGAAACATCGGAATCTAAAACTGGTCTCACAGGAAATGTTCAAATCATAGTCAGTAAGAAGAGACAGTCTTCTTATACTTAAGTCGGCATTGTGCCTTTTGTATTTAATTCCGATGCACTTTCTGTGTCTCATCATCAATACGAAGGTCAAAGGGATACAGTAAACATTTAGTGAAGCATCGGAATCTAGAACTTGTCTCACAGGAAATGTTTACAACATAGTCAGTAAGAAGAGTCAGTCTTCTTGTACTTAAGGCGGCACTGTGCCGTTTGTATTTAATTCCGATGCAATTTCTGTGTTTCATCGTCAACAACAAGGTCACAAGGATACAGTAAACCTGAAGTGAAGCATCGGAATCTATAACTAGTGTCACAGGAATGGTTAATACATAGACAGTAGGAAGAGTCAGTCTTCTTGTACTTAAGTCGGCATTGTGCCTTTTGTATTTAATCCCGATTCAATTTCTGTGTTTCGTCGTCAATAAGAAGGTCCAAGGGATACAGTAAACCTGAAGAGAAGCATCGGAATCTATAACTAGTGACACAGAAATGGTTCAAAACATAGACAGTAAGAAGAGTCAGTCTTCTTGTACTTAAGTCGGCATTGTGCCATTTGTATTTAATTCCGATGCTATTTCTGTGTTTCATCGTCGAGAAAGAAGGTCCAAAGGATACAGTAAACCTGAAGTGACGCATCGGAATCTATAACTAGTGTCAATGGAATTGCTCAAAACATAGACAGTAGGAAGAGTCAGTCTTCTTGTACTTAAGTCGGCATTGTACTTTTTTGTATTGAATTCCGATGCAAATTCTGTGATTCATCGTCAATAAGAAGGTCCAAAGGATACAGTAAGCCTGAAGTGAAGCTTCGGAATCTATAACTAGTGTCACAGGAAAGGTTCAAAACTTAGGCAGTAAGAAGAGTCAGTCTTCTTGAACATGAGTCGGCATTGTGCCTTTTGTATTTAATTCCGATGCAATTACTGTGTTCCATCGTCAATAAGAAGGTCAGAGGGATACAGTAAACCTGAAGTTAAGCATCGGAATCTATAACTAGTGTCACAGGAATGGTTCAAAACATACACAACAAGAAGAGTCAGTCATCTTGTACTTAAGTCGGCATTGTGCCTTTTGTATTTAATTCCGATGCAGTTTCTGTGTTTCATCGTCAATAACAAGGTCCAAGGGATACAGTAAACCTGAAGTGAAGCATCGGAATCTATAACTAGTGTCACAGAAATGGTTCAAATCATAGACAGTAAGAAGTGTCAATCTTCTGGTACTTAAGTCTGCATTGTGCCTTTTGTATTTAATTCCGATGCAATTTCTGTGTTTCTTCGTCAATAAGAAGGTCCAAGGTATACAGTAAACATATAGTGAAACATCGGAATCTAAAACTGGTCTCACAGGAAATGTTCAAATCATAGTCAGTAAGAAGAGTCAGTCTTCTTATACTTAAGTCGGCATTGTGAATTTTGTATATAATTCCGATGCACTTTCTGTGTTTCATCATCAATAAGAAGGTCCAAGGGATACAGTAAACATATAGTGAAGCATCGGAATCTAAAACTGGTCTCACAGGTAATGTTTACAACATAGTCAGTAAGAAGAATCAGTCATCTTGTACTTAAGTCGGCACTGTGCCGTTTGTATTTAATTCCGATGCAATTTCTGTGTTTCATCGTCAGTAAGAATGTCAGAGGGTTACAGTGAACCTGAAGTGAAGCATCGGAATCTATAACGAGTGTCACAGGAATGGTTCAAAACATAGACAGTAGGAAGAGTCAATCTTTTTGTACTTAAGTCGGCATTATGCCTTTTGTATTTAATTCCGATGCACTTTCTGTGTTTCATCGTCAATAAGAAGGTCAGAGGGATACAGTAAACCTGAAGTGAAACATCTGAATCTATAACTAGCGTCACAGGAATGGTTAATACATAGACAGTAGGAAGAGTCAGTCTTCTTGTACTTAAGTCGGCATTGTACCTTTTGTATTTAATCCCGATTCAATTTCTGTGTTTCGTCGTCAATAAGAAATGTTCAAGGGATACAGTAAACCTGAAGTGAAGCATCGGAATCTGCAACTAGTGTCAATGGAATTGCTCAAATCATAGACAGTAAGAAGAGTCAGTCTTCTTGTACATAAGCCGGCATTGTACCTTTTGTATTTAATTCCGATGCAAATTCTGTGTTTCATCGTCAATAAGAAGGTCCAGAGGATACAGTAAACCTGAAGTGAAGCTTCGGAATCTATAACTAGTGTCACAGGAACGGTTCAAAGCATAGACAGTAATAAGAGTCAGTCTTCTTGTACGTAAGTCGGCATTGTGCGTTTTGTACTTAATTCCGATGCAATTTCTGTGTTTCATCGTCAATAAGAGTGTCAGAGGGATACAGTAAACCTGAAGTGAAGCATCGGAATCTATAACTAGTGTCACAGGAGTGGTTCTAAACATACACAGCAAGAAGAGTCAGTCTTCTTCTACTTAAGTCGGCATTGTGCCTTTTGATTTTCATTCCGATGCAATTTCTGTGTTTCATCGTCAATAAGAGTGTCAGAGGGATACAGTAAACTTGAAGTGAAGCATCGGAATCTATAACTAGTGTCACAGGAATGGTTCAAAATATAGACAGTAGGAAGAGTCAGTCTTTTGTACTTAAGTCGGCATTGTGCCTTTTGTATTTAATTTCGATGCAATTTCTGTGCTTCATCGTCAATAAGAGTGTCAGAGGGATACAGTAAACCTGAAGTGAAACATCGGAATCTATAACTAGTGTCACAGGAATGGTTCAAAACATAGGCATTTGGAAGAGTCAGTCTTCTTGTACTTACGTCGGCATTGTGCCTGTTGTATTTAATTCCGATGCAATTTCTGTGTTTCATCGTCAATAAGAGTGTCAGAGGGATACAGTAAACCTGAAGTGAAGCATCGGAATCTATAACTAGTGTCACAGGAATGGTTCAAAGCATAGACACGGACGAGTCAGTCTTCTTGTACTGAAGTCGGCATTGTGCCTCTTCTATTTCATTCCGATGCAATTTCTGTGTTTCGTCGTCAATAAGATGGTCCGTAGGATACAGTAAACCTGAAGTGAAGCATCGTTATCTATAACTAGTGTCACGGGAATGGTTCAAAACATAGACACGGACGAGTCAGTCTTCTTGTACTGAAGTCGGCATTGTGCCTCTTCCATTTCATTCCGATGCAATTTCTGTGTTTCGTCGTCAATAAGATGGTCCAAGGGATACAGTAAACCTGAAGTGAAGCATCGGAATCTATAACTAGTGTCACAGGAATGGTTCAAAACATACACAGCAGGAACAGTCAGTCTTCTTGTACTTAAGTCGGCATTGAGCCTTTTGTATTTAATTCCGATGCAATTTCTGTGTTTCATCGTCAATAACAAGGTCCAAGGGATACAGTAAACCTGAAGTGAAGCATCGGAATCTATAACTAGTGTCACTGGAATGGTTCAAAACATAGACAGTAATAGGAGTCAGTCTTCTTGTACTTAAGTCGGCATTGTGCCTTTTGTATTTAATTCCGATACAATTTCTGTGTTTCATCGTCAATAAGAAGGTCCAAGGGATACAGTAAACATATAGTGAAGCATCGGAATCTATAACTAGAGTCACAGGAATGGTTCAAAACATAGACAGTAGGAAGAGTCAGTCTTCTTGTACTTAAGTCGGCATTGTGCCTTTTGTATTTAATTCCGATGCAATTTCTGTGTTTCATCGTCAATAAGAGTGTCAGAGGGATACAGTAAACCTGAAGTGAAGCATCGGAATCTATAACTAGTGTCACAGGAATGGTTCAAAGCATAGACAGTAATAAGAGTCAGTCTTCTTGTACTTAAGTCGGTATTGTGCCTCTTGTATTTATTTCCAATGCAATTTCTGTGTCTCATCGTCAATAAGAGTGTCAGAGGGATACAGTTCACCTGAAGTGAGGCATCGGAATCTATAACTAGTGTCACGGGAATGGTTCAAAACATAGACACGACGAGTCAGTCTTCTTGTACTGAAGTCGGCATTGTGCCTCTTCTATTTAATTCCGATGCAATTTCTGTGTTTCGTCGTCAATAATATGGTCCAAGGGATACAGTAAACCTGAAGTGAAGCATCGGAATCTATAACTAGTGTCACAGGAATGGTTCAAAACATACACAGCACGAACAGTCAGTCTTCTTGTACTTAAGTCGGCATTGTGCCTTTTGTATTTAATTCCGATGCAATTTCTGTGTTTCATCGTCAATAACAAGGTCCAAGGGATACAGTAAACCTGAAGTGAAGCATCGGAATCTATAACTAGTGTCACTTAAATGGTTCAAAACATAGACAGTAAGAGGAGTCAGTCTTCTTGTACTTAAGTCGGCATTGTGACTTTTGTATTTAACTCCGATACAATTTCTGTGTTTCATCGTCAATAAGAAGGTCCAAGGGATACAGTAAACATATAGTGAAGCATCGGAATCTAAAACTGGTGTCACAGGAAATGTTCAAATCATAGTCAGTAAGAAGAGTCAGTCTTCTTATACTTAAGTCGGCATTGTGAATTTTGTATATAATTCCGATGCACTTTCTGTGTTTCATCATCAACAAGAAGGTCCAAGGGATACAGTAAACATATAGTAAAGCATCGGAATCTAAAACTGGTCTCACAGGTAATGTTTACAACATAGTCAGTAAGAAGAATCAGTCATCTTCTACTTAAGTCGGCACTGTGCCGTTTGTATTTAATTCCGATGCAGTTTCTGTGTTTCATCGTCAGTAAGAATGTCAGAGGGTTACAGTGAACCTGAAGTGAAGCATCGGAATCTATAACAAGTGTCACAGGAATGGTTCAAAACATAGACAGTAGGAAGAGTCAATCTTTTTGTACTTAAGTCGGCATTGTGCTTTTTCTATTTAATTCCGATGCAATTTCTGTGTTTCATCGTCAATAAGAATGTCAGAGGGATACAGTAAACCTGAAGTGAAGCGTCGGAATCTATAACTAGTGTCACAGGAATTTTTCAAAACATACACAGCAAGAAGAGTCAGTCTTCTTGTAGTTAAGTCGGCATTGTGCCTTTTGTATTTAATTCCGATGCAATTTCTGTGTTTCGTCGTCAATAAGGAGGTCCAAGGGATACAGTTATCCTGAAGTGAAGCATCGGCATCTAAAACCGGTCTCACAGGAAAGGTTCAAAGCATAGAGAGTAAGAAGAGCCAGTCATCTTGTATTTGAGTCGGCATTGTACCTTTTGTATTTAATTCCGATGCAATTTCTGTGTTTCATCGTCAATAAGAAAGTCAGAGGGATACAGTAAACCTGAAGTGAAACATCTGAATCTATAACTAGCGTCACAGGAATGGTTAATACATAGACAGTAGGAAGAGTCAGTCTTCTTGTACTTAAGTCGGCATTGTGCCTTTTGTATTTAATCCCGATTCAATTTCTGTGTTTCGTCGTCAATAAGAAATGTTCAAGGGATACAGTAAACCTGAAGTGAAGCATCGGAATCTGTAACTAGTGTCAATGGAATTGCTCAAATCATAGACAGTAAGAAGAGTCAGTCTTCTTGTACATAAGCCGGCATTGTACCTTTTGTATTTAATTCCGATGCAAATTCTGTGTTTCATCGTCAATAAGAAGGTCCAAAGGATACAGTAAACCTGAAGTGAAGCATCGGAATCTATTACTAGTGTCACGGGAATGGTTCAAACATAGACACGGACGAGTCAGTCTTCTTGTACTTAAGTCGGCATTGTGCCTCTTCTATTTCATTCCGATGCAATTTCTGTGTTTTGTCGTCAATAAGATGGTCCATAGGATACAGTAATCCTGAAGTGAAGCATCGGAATCTATAACTAGAGTCACAGGAATGGTTCAAAACATAGACAGTAGGAAGAGTCAGTCTTCTTGTACTTAAGTCGGCATTGTGCCTTTTGTATTTAATTCCGATGCAATTTCTGTGTTTCATCGTCAATAAGAGTGTCAGAGGGATACAGTAAACCTGAAGTGAAGCATCGGAATCTATAGCTAGTGTCACAGGAATGGTTCAAAGCATAGACAGTAATAAGAGTCAGTCTTCTTGTACTTAAGTCGGCATTGTGCCTCTTGTATTTAGTTCCAATGCAATTTCTGTGTTTCATCGTCAATAAGAGTGTCAGAGGGATACAGTTCACCTGAAGTGAGGCATCGGAATCTATGACTAGTGTCACAGGAATGGTTAAAACATAGACATTTGAAAGAGTCAGTCTTCTTGTACTTAAGTCGGCATTGTGCCTTTTGTATTTAATTCCGATGCAATTTCTGTGTTTCATCGTCAATAAGAGTGTCAGAGGGATACAGTAAACCTGAAGTGAAGCATCGGAATCTATAACTAGTGTCACGGGAATGGTTCAAAACATAGACACGGACGAGTCAGTCTTCTTGTACTGAAGTCGGCATTGTGCCTCTTCTATTTAATTCCGATGCAATTTCTGTGTTTCGTCGTCAATAAGATGGTCCAAGGGATACAGTAAACATATAGTGAAGCATCGGAATCTAAAACTGGTGTCACAGGAAATGTTCAAATCATTGTCAGTAAGAAGAGACAGTCTTCTTATACTTAAATCGGCTTTGTGCCTTTTGTATTTAATTCCGATGCAATATCTGTGTTTCATCGTCAAAAAGAAGGTCCAAGGGATACAGTAAACATATAGTGATGCATCGGAATCTAAAACTAGTCTCACAGGAAATGTTCAAATCATAATCAGTAAGAAGAGTCAGTCTTCTTGTACTTATGTCGGCATTGTGCCTTTTCTAGTTAATTCCGATGCAATTTCTGTGTTTCTTCGTCAATAAGATGGTCCAAGGGATACAGTAAACCTGAAAAGAAGCATCGGAATCTAAAACTGGTCTCACAGGAAAGGTTCAAAACATAGAGAGTAAGAAGAGCCAGTCATCTTGTATTTGAGTCAACATTGTGCCTTTTGTATTTAATTCCGATGCAATGTCCGTGTTTCATCGTCAATAAGAAGGTCATAAGGATACAGTAAACCTGAAGTGAAGCATCGGAATCTATAACTAGTGTCACAGAAATGTTTCTAAACATAGACACGGAAGAGTCAGTCTTCTTCTACTGATGTCGGCATTATGCCTTTTCTATTTAATTCCGATGCTATTTCTTTGTTTCCTCGTCAATAAGAAGGTCCAAGGGATACAGTAAACCTGAAGTGAAGCATCGGAATCTATATCAAGTGTCACAGGAATGGTTCTAAACATAGACACGGAAGAGTCAGTCTTCTTGTACTGATGTCGGCATTGTGCCTTTTCTATTTAATTCCGATGCTATTTCTTTGTTTCGTCGTCAATAAGAAGGTCAGAGGGATACAGTAAACCTGAAGTGAAGCATCGGAATCTATAACTAGTGACACTGGAATAGTTCAAAACATACACAGCAAGAAGTGTCAGTCTTGTTGTACTTAAGTCGGCATTGTGCCTTTTGTATTTAATTCCGATGCAATTTCAGTGTTTCATCGGCAATAAGAAGGTAGAAGGGATACAGTAAACCTGAAGTTTTGCATCGGAATCCATAACTAGTGTCACAGGAATGGGTCAAAACATAGACAGTAGGAAGAGTCAGTCTTCTTATACTTAAGACGACATTGTGACTTTTGTATTTAATTCCGATGCAATTTCTGTGTTTCATCGTCAATAAGAGTGTCAGAGGGATACAGTAAACCTGAAGTGAAGCATCGGAATCTATAACTAGTGTCACAGGAATGGTTCAAAGCATGGACAGTAATAAGAGTCAGTCTTCTTGTACTTAAGTCGGCATTGTGCGTTTTGTACTTAATTCCGATGCAATTTCTGTGTTTCATCGTCAATAAGAGTGTCAGAGGGATATAGTAAACCCGAAGGAAGCATCGGAATCTATAACTAGTGTCACAGGAATGGTTCAAAACATAGGCATTTGGAAGAGTCAGTCTTCTTGTAGTTAAGTCGGCATTGTGCCTGTTGTATTTAATTCCGATGCAATTTCTGTGTTTCATCGTCAATAAGAGTGTCAGAGGGATACAGTAAACCTGAAGTGAAGCATCGGAATCTATAACTAGAGTCACAGGAATGGTTCTAAACATAGACAGTAGGAAGAGTCAGTCTTCTTGTACTTAAGTCGGCATTGTGCCTTTTGTATTTAATTCCGATGCAATTTCTGTGTTTCATCGTCAATTACAAGGTCCAAGGGATACAGTAAACCTGAAGTGAAGCATCGGAATCTATAACTAGAGTCATAGGAATGGTTCAAATCATAGACAGTAATAAGTGTCAATCTTCTTGTACTTAAGTCTGCATTGTGCCTTTTGTATTTAATACCGATGCAATTTATGTGTTTCTTCGTCAATAAGAAGGTCCAAGGTATACAGTAAACATATAGTGAAACATCGGAATCTAAAACTGGTCTCACAGGAAATGTTCAAATCATAGTCAGTAAGAAGAGTCAGTCTTCTTATACTTAAGTCGGCATTGTGAATTTTGTATATAATTCCGATGCACTTTCTGTGTTTCATCATCAATAAGAAGGTCCAAGGGATACAGTAAACATATAGTGAAGCATCGGAATCTAAAACTGGTCTCACAGGCAATGTTTACAACATAGTCAGTAAGAAGAATCAGTCATCTTGTACTTAAGTCGGCACTGTGCCGTTTGTATTTAATTCCGATGCAGTTTCTGTGTTTCATCGTCAGTAAGAATGTCAGAGGGTTACAGTGAACCTGAAGTGAAGCATCGGAATCTGTAACTAGTGTCACAGGAATGGTTCAAAGCATAGACAGTAGGAAGAGTCAATCTTTTTGTACTTAAGTCGGCATTGTGCTTTTTCTATTTAATTCCGATGCAATTTCTGTGTTTCATCGTCAATAAGAATGTCAGAGGGATACAGTAAACCTCAAGTGAAGCATCGGAATCTATAACTAGTGTCACAGGAATGGTTCAAAACATACACAGCAAGAAGAGTCAGTCTTCTTGTACTTAAGTCGGCATTGTGCCATTTTATTTAATCCCGATTTAATTTCTGTGTTTCGTCGTCAATAAGAAATGTTCAAGGGATACAGTAAATCTGAAGTGAAGCATCGGAATCTGTAACTAGTGTCAATGGAATTGCTCAAATCATAGACAGTAAGAAGAGTCAGTCTTCTTGTACATAAGCCGGCATTCTACCTTTTGTATTTAATTCCGATGCAAATTCTGTGTTTCATCGTCAATAAGAAGGTCCAAAGGATACAGTAAACCTGAAGTGAAGCTTCGGAATCTATAACTAGTGTCACAGGAATGGTTCAAAGCATGGACAGTAATAAGAGTCAGTCTTCTTGTACTTAAGTCGGCATTGTGCGTTTTGTACTTAATTCCGATGCAATTTCTGTGTTTCATCGTCAATAAGAGTGTCAGAGGGATACAGTAAACCCGAAGTGAAGCATCGGAATCTATAACTAGTGTCACAGGAATGGTTCAAAACATACACAGCAAGAAGAGTCAGTCTTCTTGTACTTAAGTCGGCATTGTTTCTTTTGTATTTCGTTCCGATGCAATTTCTGTGTTTCATCGTCAATAAGAGTGTCAGAGGGATACAGTAAACCTGAAGTGAAGCATCGGAATCTATAACTAGTGTCACAGGAATGGTTCAAAATATAGACAGTAGGAAGAGTCAGTCTTTTGTACTTAAGTCGGCATTGTGCCTTTTGTATTTAATTCCGATGCAATTTCTGTGCTTCATCGTCAATAAGAGTGTCAGAGGGATACAGTAAACCTGAAGTGAAGCATCGGAATCTATAACTAGTGTCACAGCAATGGTTCAAAACATAGGCATTTGGAAGAGTCAGTCTTCTTGTACTTAAGTCGGCATTGTGCCTGTTGTATTTCATTCCGATGCAATTTCTGTGTTTCATCGTCAATAAGAGTGTCAGAGGGATACAGTAAACCTGAAGTGAAGCATCGGAAACTATAACCAGTGTCACGGGAATGGTTCAAACATAGACACGGACGAGTCAGTTTTCTTGTACTTAAGTCGGCATTGTGCCTCTTCTATTTCATCCCATGCAATTTCTGTGTTTCATCGTCAATAACAAGGTCCAAGGGATACAGTAAACCTGAAGAGAAGCATCGGAATCCATAACTAGTGTCACAGGAATGGTTCAAAACATAGACAGTAAGAGGAGTCAGTCTCCTTGTACTTAAGTCGGCATTGTGCCTTTTGTATTTAATTCCGATGCAATTTCTGTGTTTCTTCGTCAATAAGAAGGTCCAAGGTATACATTAAACATATAGTGAAACATCGGAATCTAAAACTGGTCTCACAGGAAATGTTCAAATCATAGTCAGTAAGAAGAGTCAGTCTTCTTACACTTAAGTCGGCAGTGTGAATTTTGTATATAATTCCGATGCACTTTCTGTGTTTCATCATCAATAAGAAGGTCCAAGGGATACAGTAAACATATAGTGAAGCATCGGAATTTAAACTGGTCTCACAGGTAATGTTTACAACATAGTCAGTAGGAAGAATCAGTCTTCTTGTACTTAAGTCGGCACTGTGCCGTTTGTATTTAATTCCGATGCAATTTCTGTGTTTCATCGACAGTAAGAATGTCAGAGGGTTACAGTGAACCTGAAGTGAAGCATCGGAATCTATTACTAGTGTCACAGGAATGGTTCAAAACATAGACAGTAGGAAGAGTCAATCTTTTTGTACTTAAGTCGGCATTGTGCTTTTTCTATTTAATTCCGATGCAATTTCTGTGTTTCATCGTCAATAAGAAAGTCAGAGGGATACAGTAAACCTGAAGTGAAGCATCGGAATCTATAACTAGTGTCACAGGAATGGTTCAAACATACACAGCAAGAAGAGTCAGTCTTCTTGTAGTTAAGTCGGCATTGTGCCTTTTGTATTTAATCCCGATTCAATTTCTGTGTTTCGTCGTCAATAAGAAATGTTCAAGGGATACAGTAAACCTGAAGTGAAGCATCGGAATCTGTAACTAGTGTCAATGGAATTGCTCAAATCATAGACAGTAAGAAGAGTCAGTCTTCTTGTACATAGGCCGGCATTGTACCTTTTGTATTTAATTCCGATGCAAATTCTGTGTTTCATCGTCAATAAGAAGGTCCAAAGGATACAGTAAACCTGAAGTGAAGCTTCGGAATCTATAACTAGTGTCACAGGAATGGTTCAAAACATACACAGCAAGAAGAGTCAGTCCTCTTGTACTTAAGTCGGCATCGTGCCTTTGTATTTCATTCCGATGCAATTTCTGTGTTTCATCGTCAATAAGAGTGTCAGAGGGATACAGTAAACCTGAAGTGAAGCATCGGAATCTATAACTAGTGTCACAGGAATGGTTCAAAATATAGACAGTAGGAAGAGTCAGTCTTTGTACTTAAGTCGGCATTGTGCCTTTTGTATTTAATTCCGATGCAATTTCTGTGCTTCATCGTCAATAAGAGTGTCAGAGGGATACAGTAGACCTGAAGTGAAGCATCGGAGTCTATAACTAGTGTCACAGGAACGGTTCAAAACATAGGCATTTGGAAGAGTCAGTCTTCTTGTACTTAAGTCGGCATTGTGCCTGTTGTATTTAATTCCGATGCAATTTCTGTGTTTCATCGTCAATAAGAGTGTCAGAGGGATACAGTAAACCTGAAGTGAAGCATCGGAATCTATAACTAGTGTCACGGGAATGGTTAAAAACATAGACACGGGCAAGTCAGTCTTCTTGTACTCAAGTCGGCATTGTGCTTCTTCTATTTCATTCCGATGCAATTTCTTTGTTTCATCGTCAACAACAAGGTCCAATGGATACAGTAAACCTGAAGTGAAGCATCGGAATCTATAACTAGTGTCACAGAAATGGTTCAAATCATAGACAGTAAGAAGTGTCAATCTTCTTGTACTTAAGACTGCATTGTGCCTTTTGTATTTAATTCCGATGCAATTTCTGTGTTTCTTCGTCAATAAGAAGTTCCAAGGTATACAGTAAACATATAGTGAAACATCGGAATCTAAAACTGGTCTCACAGAAATGATCAAATCATAGTCAGTAAGAAGAGTCAGTCTTGTTATACTTAAGTCGGCATTGTGAATTTTGTATATAATTCCGATGCACTTTCTGTGTTTCATCATCAATAAGAAGGTCCAAGGGATACAGTAAACATATAGTGAAGCATCGGAATCTAAAACTGGTCTCACAGGTAATGTTTACAACATAGTCAGTAAGAAGAATCAGTCTTCTTGTACTTAAGTAGGCACTGTGCCGTTTGTATTTAATTCAGATGCAATTTCTGTGTTTCATCGTCAGTAAGAATGTCAGAGGGTTACAGTGAACCTGAAGTGAAGCATCGGAATCTATAACTAGTGTCACAGGAATGGTTCAAAACATAGACACGGAAGAGTCAGTCTTCTTCTACTGATGTCGGCATTATGCCTTTTCTATTTAATTCCGATGCTATTTCTTTGTTTCCTCGTCAATAAGAAGGTCCAAGGGATACAGTAAACCTGAAGTGAAGCATCGGAATCTATATCAAGTGTCACAGGAATGGTTCTAAACATAGACACGGAAGAGTCAGTCTTCTTGTACTGATGTCGGCATTGTGCCTTTTCTATTTAATTCCGATGCTATTTCTTTGTTTCGTCGTCAATAAGAAGGTCAGAGGGATACAGTAAACCTGAAGTGAAGCATCGGAATCTATAACTAGTGACACAGGAATAGTTCAAAACATACACAGCAAGAAGTGTCAGTCTTGTTGTACTTAAGTCGGCATTGTGCCTTTTGTATTTAATTCCGATGCAATTTCAGTGTTTCATCGGCAATAAGAAGGTAGAAGGGATACAGTAAACCTGAAGTTTTGCATCGGAATCCATAACTAGTGTCACAGGAATGGGTCAAAACATAGACAGTAGGAAGAGTCAGTCTTCTTGTACTTAAGTCGGCATTGTGCCTTTTGTATTTAATTCCGATGCAATTTCTGTGTTTCATCATCAATAACAAGGTCCAAGGGATACAGTAAACCTGAAGTGAAGCATCAGAATCTATAACTAGTGTCACAGATATGGTTCAAATCATAGACAGTTAGAAGTGTCAATCTTCTTGTACTTAAGTCTGCATTGTGCCCTTTGTATTTAATTCCGATGCAATTTATGTGTTTCTTCGTCAATAAGAGGGTCCAAGGTATACAGTAAACATATAGTGAAACATCGGAATCTAAAACTGGTCTCACAGGAAATGTTCAAATCATAGTCAGTAAGAAGAGTCAGTCTTCTTATACTTAAGTCGGCATTGTGAATTTTGTATATAATTCCGATGCACTTTCTGTGTTTCATCGTCAATAAGAAGGTCCAAGGGATACAGTAAACATATAGTGAAGCATCGGAATCTAAAACTGGTCTCACAGGTAATGGTTACAACATAGTCAGTAAGAAGAATCAGTCATCTTGTACTTAAGTCGGCACTGTGCCGTTTGTATTTAATTCCGATGCAATTTCTGTGTTTCATCGTCAGTAAGAATGTCAGAGGGTTACAGTGAACCTGAAGTGAAGCATCGGAATCTATAACTAGTGTCACAGGAATGGTTCAAAACATAGGCATTTGGAAGAGTCAGTCTTCTTGTAGTTAAGTCGGCATTGTGCCTGTTGTATTTAATTCCGATGCAATTTCTGTGTTTCATCGTCAATAAGAGTGTCAGAGGGATACAGTAAACCTGAAGTGAAGCATCGGAATCTATAACTAGAGTCACAGGAATGGTTCTAAACATAGACAGTAGGAAGAGTCAGTCTTCTTGTACTTAAGTCGGCATTGTGCCTTTTGTATTTAATTCCGATGCAATTTCTGTGTTTCATCGTCAATAACAAGGTCCAAGGGATACAGTAAACCTGAAGTGAAGCATCGGAATCTATAACTAGAGTCACAGGAATGGTTCAAATCATAGACAGTAATAAGTGTCAATCTTCTTGTACTTAAGTCTGCATTGTGCCTTTTGTATTTAATACCGATGCAATTTATGTGTTTCTTCGTCAATAAGAAGGTCCAAGGTATACAGTAAACATATAGTGAAACATCGGAATCTAAAACTGGTCTCACAGGAAATGTTCAAATCATAGTCAGTAAGAAGAGTCAGTCTTCTTATACTTAAGTCGGCATTGTGAATTTTGTATATAATTCCGATGCACTTTCTGTGTTTCATCATCAATAAGAAGGTCCAAGGGATACAGTAAACATATAGTGAAGCATCGGAATCTAAAACTGGTCTCACAGGCAATGTTTACAACATAGTCAGTAAGAAGAATCAGTCATCTTGTACTTAAGTCGGCACTGTGCCGTTTGTATTTAATTCCGATGCAGTTTCTGTGTTTCATCGTCAGTAAGAATGTCAGAGGGTTACAGTGAACCTGAAGTGAAGCATCGGAATCTGTAACTAGTGTCACAGGAATGGTTCAAAACATAGACAGTAGGAAGAGTCAATCTTTTTGTACTTAAGTCGGCATTGTGCTTTTTCTATTTAATTCCGATGCAATTTCTGTGTTTCATCGTCAATAAGAATGTCAGAGGGATACAGTAAACCTCAAGTGAAGCATCGGAATCTATAACTAGTGTCACAGGAATGGTTCAAAACATACACAGCAAGAAGAGTCAGTCTTCTTGTACTTAAGTCGGCATTGTGCCATTTTATTTAATCCCGATTTAATTTCTGTGTTTCGTCGTCAATAAGAAATTTTCAAGGGATACAGTAAATCTGAAGTGAAGCATCGGAATCTGTAACTAGTGTCAATGGAATTGCTCAAATCATAGACAGTAAGAAGAGTCAGTCTTCTTGTACATAAGCCGGCATTCTACCTTTTGTATTTAATTCCGATGCAAATTCTGTGTTTCATCGTCAATAAGAAGGTCCAAAGGATACAGTAAACCTGAAGTGAAGCTTCGGAATCTATAACTAGTGTCACAGGAATGGTTCAAAGCATGGACAGTAATAAGAGTCAGTCTTCTTGTACTTAAGTCGGCATTGTGCGTTTTGTACTTAATTCCGATGCAATTTCTGTGTTTCATCGTCAATAAGAGTGTCAGAGGGATACAGTAAATCCGAAGTGAAGCATCGGAATCTATAACTAGTGTCACAGGAATGGTTCAAAACATACACAGCAAGAAGAGTCAGTCTTCTTGTACTTAAGTCGGCATTGTTTCTTTTGTATTTCGTTCCGATGCAATTTCTGTGTTTCATCGTCAATAAGAGTGTCAGAGGGATACAGTAAACCTGAAGTGAAGCATCGGAATCTATAACTAGTGTCACAGGAATGGTTCAAAATATAGACAGTAGGAAGAGTCAGTCTTTTATACTTAAGTCGGCATTGTGCCTTTTGTATTTAATTCCGATGCAATTTCTGTGCTTCATCGTCAATAAGAGTGTCAGAGGGATACAGTAAACCTGAAGTGAAGCATCGGAATCTATAACTAGTGTCACAGGAATGGTTCAAAACATAGGCATTTGGAAGAGTCAGTCTTCCTGTACTTAAGTCGGCATTGTGCCTGTTGTATTTAATTCCGATGCAATTTCTGTGTTTCATCGTCCATAAGAGTGTCAGAGGGATACAGTAAACCTGAAGTGAAGCATCGGAAACTATAACCAGTGTCACGGGAATGGTTCAAACATAGACACGGACGAGTCAGTTTTCTTGTACTTAAGTCGGCATTGTGCCTCTTCTATTTCATTCCGATGCAATTTCTGTGTTTCATCGTCAATAACAAGGTCCAAGGGATACAGTGAACCTGAAGAGAAGCATCGGAATCCATAACTAGTGTCACAGGAATAGTTCAAAACATAGACAGTAAGAGGAGTCAGTCTCCTTGTACTTAAGTCGGCATTGTGCCTTTTGTATTTAATTCCGATGCAATTTCTGTGTTTCTTCGTCAATAAGAAGGTCCAAGGTATACATTAAACATATAGTGAAACATCGGAATCTAAAACTGGTCTCACAGGAAATGTTCAAATCATAGTCAGTAAGAAGAGTCAGTCTTCTTACACTTAAGTCGGCAGTGTGAATTTTGTATATAATTCCGATGCACTTTCTGTGTTTCATCATCAATAAGAAGGTCCAAGGGATACAGTAAACATATAGTGAAGCATCGGAATTTAAACTGGTCTCACAGGTAATGTTTACAACATAGTCAGTAAGAAGAATCAGTCTTCTTGTACTTAAGTCGGCACTGTGCCGTTTGTATTTAATTCCGATGCAATTTCTGTGTTTCATCGTCAGTAAGAATGTCAGAGGGTTACAGTGAACCTGAAGTGAAGCATCGGAATCTATAACTAGTGTCACAGGAATGGTTCAAAACATAGACAGTAGGAAGAGTCAATCTTTTTGTACTTAAGTCGGCATTGTGCTTTTTCTATTTAATTCCGATGCAATTTCTGTGTTTCATCGTCAATAAGAAAGTCAGAGGGATACAGTAAACCTGAAGTGAAGCATCGGAATCTATAACTAGTGTCACAGGAATGGTTCAAACATACACAGCAAGAAGAGTCAGTCTTCTTGTAGTTAAGTCGGCATTGTGCCTTTTGTATTTAATCCCGATTCAATTTCTGTGTTTCGTCGTCAATAAGAAATGTTCAAGGGATAGAGTAAACCTGAAGTGAAGCATCGGAATCTCTAACTAGTGTCAATGGAATTGCTCAAATCATAGACAGTAAGAAGAGTCAGTCTTCTTGTACATAGGCCGGCATTGTACCTTTTGTATTTAATTCCGATGCAAATTCTGTGTTTCATCGTCAATAAGAAGGTCCAAAGGATACAGTAAACCTGAAGTGAAGCTTCGGAATCTATAACTAGTGTCACAGGAATGGTTCAAAACATACACAGCAGGAAGAGTCAGTCTTCTTGTACTTAAGTCGGCATTGTGCCTTTGTATTTCATTCCGATGCAATTTCTGTGTTTCATCGTCAATAAGAGTGTCAGAGGGATACAGTAAACCTGAAGTGAAGCATCGGAATCTATAACTAGTGTCACAGGAATGGTTCAAAATATAGACAGTAGGAAGAGTCAGTCTTTGTACTTAAGTCGGCATTGTGCCTTTTGTATTTAATTCCGATGCAATTTCTGTGCTTCATCGTCAATAAGAGTGTCAGAGGGATACAGTAAACCTGAAGTGAAGCATCGGAGTCTATAACTAGTGTCACAGGAACGGTTCAAAACATAGGCATTTGGAAGAGTCAGTCTTCTTGTACTTAAGTCGGCATTGTGCCTGTTGTATTTAATTCCGATGCAATTTCTGTGTTTCATCGTCAATAAGAGTGTCAGAGGGATACAGTAAACCTGAAGTGAAGCATCGGAATCTATAACTAGTGTCACGGGAATGGTTAAAAACATAGACACGGACGAGTCAGTCTTCTTGTACTCAAGTCGGCATTGTGCTTCTTCTATTTCATTCCGATGCAATATCTGTGTTTCATCGTCAACAACAAGGTCCAAGGGATACAGTAAACCTGAAGTGAAGCATCGGAATCTATAACTAGTGTCACAGAAATGGTTCAAATCATAGACAGTAAGAAGTGTCAATCTTCTTGTACTTAAGACTGCATTGTGCCTTTTGTATTTAATTCCGATGCAATTTCTGTGTATCTTCGTCAATAAGAAGTTCCAAGGTATACAGTAAACATATAGTGAAACATCGGAATCTAAAACTGGTCTCACAGAAATGTTCAAATCATAGTCAGTAAGAAGAGTCAGTCTTGTTATACTTAAGTCGGCGTTGTGAATTTTGTATATAATTCCGATGCACTTTCTGTGTTTCATCATCAATAAGAAGGTCCAAGGGATACAGTAAACATATAGTGAAGCATCGGAATCTAAAACTGGTCTCACAGGTAATGTTTACAACATAGTCAGTAAGAAGAATCAGTCTTCTTGTACTTAAGTAGGCACTGTGCCGTTTGTATTTAATTCAGATGCAATTTCTGTGTTTCATCGTCAGTAAGAATGTCAGAGGGTTACAGTGAACCTGAAGTGAAGCATCGGAATCTATAACTAGTGTCACAGGAATGGTTCAAAACATACACAGCAAGAAGAGTCAGTCTTCTTGTAGTTAAGTCGGCATTGTGCCTTTTGTATTAATTTCCGATGCAATTTCTGTGTTTCGTCGTCAATAAGGAGGTCCAAGGGATACAGTTATCCTGAAGTGAAGCATCGGCATCTAAAACCGGTCTCACAGGAAAGGTTCAAAGCATAGAGAGTAGGAAGAGCCAGTTATCTTGTATTTAAGTCGGCATTGTACCTTTTGTATTTAATTCCGATGCAATTTCTGTGTTTCATCGTCAATAAGAAGGTCAGAGGGATACAGTAAACCTGAAGTGAAACATCTGAATCTATAACTAGCGTCACAGGAATGGTTAATACATAGACAGTAGGAAGAGTCAGTCTTCTTGTACTTAAGTCGGCATTGTGACTTTTGTATTTAATCTCGATTCAATTTCTGCGTTTCGTCGTCAATAAGAAATGTTCAAGGGATACAGTAAACCTGAAGTGAAGCATCGGAATCTGTAACTAGTGTCAATGGAATTGCTCAAATCATAGACAGTAAGAAGAGTCAGTCTTCTTGTACTTAAGTCGGCATTGTGCGTTTGGTACTTAATTCCGATGCAATTTCTGTGTTTCATCGTCAATAAGAGTGTCAGAGGGATACAGTAAACCTGAAGTGAAGCATCGGAATCTATAACTAGTGTCACAGGAATGGTTCAAAACATACACAGCAGGAAGAGTCAGTCTTCTTGTACTTAAGTCGGCATTGTGCCTTTTGTATTTCATTCCGATGCAATTTCTGTCTTTCATCGTCAATAAGAGTGTCAGAGGGATACAGTAAACCTGAAGTGAAGCATCGGAATCTATAACTAGTGTCACAGGAATGGTTCAAAATATAGACAGTAGGAAGAGTCAGTCTTTTGTACTTAAGTCGGCATTGTGCCTTTTGTATTTAATTCCGATGCAATTTCTGTGCTTCATCGTCAATAAGAGTGTCAGAGGGATACAGTAAACCTGAAGTGAAGCATCGGAATCTATAACTAGTGTCACAGGAATGGTTCAAAACATAGGCATTTGGAAGAGTCAGTCTTCTTGTACTTAAGTCGGCATTGTGCCTTTTGTATTTAATTCCGATGCAATTTCTGTGTTTCATCGTCAATAACAAGGTCCAAGGGATACAGTAAACCTGAAGTGAAGCATCGGAATCTATAACTAGAGTCACAGGAATGGTTCAAATCATAGACAGTAATAAGTGTCAATCTTCTTGTACTTAAGTCTGCATTGTGCCTTTTGTATTTAATACCGATGCAATTTATGTGTTTCTTCGTCAATAAGAAGGTCCAAGGTATACAGTAAACATATAGTGAAACATCGGAATCTAAAACTGGTCTCACAGGAAATGTTCAAATCATAGTCAGTAAGAAGAGTCAGTCTTCTTATACTTAAGTCGGCATTGTGAATTTTGTATATAATTCCGATGCACTTTCTGTGTTTCATCATCAATAAGAAGGTCCAAGGGATACAGTAAACATATAGTGAAGCATCGGAATCTAAAACTGGTCTCACAGGCAATGTTTACAACATAGTCAGTAAGAAGAATCAGTCATCTTGTACTTAAGTCGGCACTGTGCCGTTTGTATTTAATTCCGATGCAGTTTCTGTGTTTCATCGTCAGTAAGAATGTCAGAGGGTTACAGTGAACCTGAAGTGAAGCATCGGAATCTGTAACTAGTGTCACAGGAATGGTTCAAAACATAGACAGTAGGAAGAGTCAATCTTTTTGTACTTAAGTCGGCATTGTGCTTTTTCTATTTAATTCCGATGCAATTTCTGTGTTTCATCGTCAATAAGAATGTCAGAGGGATACAGTAAACCTCAAGTGAAGCATCGGAATCTATAACTAGTGTCACAGGAATGGTTCAAATCATACACAGCAAGAAGAGTCAGTCTTCTTGTACTTAAGTCGGCATTGTGCCATTTTATTTAATCCCGATTTAATTTCTGTGTTTCGTCGTCAATAAGAAATTTTCAAGGGATACAGTAAATCTGAAGTGAAGCATCGGAATCTGTAACTAGTGTCAATGGAATTGCTCAAATCATAGACAGTAAGAAGAGTCAGTCTTCTTGTACATAAGCCGGCATTCTACCTTTTGTATTTAATTCCGATGCAAATTCTGTGTTTCATCGTCAATAAGAAGGTCCAAAGGATACAGTAAACCTGAAGTGAAGCTTCGGAATCTATAACTAGTGTCACAGGAATGGTTCAAAGCATGGACAGTAATAAGAGTCAGTCTTCTTGTACTTAAGTCGGCATTGTGCGTTTTGTACTTAATTCCGATGCAATTTCTGTGTTTCATCGTCAATAAGAGTGTCAGAGGGATACAGTAAATCCGAAGTGAAGCATCGGAATCTATAACTAGTGTCACAGGAATGGTTCAAAACATACACAGCAAGAAGAGTCAGTCTTCTTGTACTTAAGTCGGCATTGTTTCTTTTGTATTTCGTTCCGATGCAATTTCTGTGTTTCATCGTCAATAAGAGTGTCAGAGGGATACAGTAAACCTGAAGTGAAGCATCGGAATCTATAACTAGTGTCACAGGAATGGTTCAAAATATAGACAGTAGGAAGAGTCAGTCTTTTATACTTAAGTCGGCATTGTGCCTTTTGTATTTAATTCCGATGCAATTTCTGTGCTTCATCGTCAATAAGAGTGTCAGAGGGATACAGTAAACCTGAAGTGAAGCATCGGAATCTATAACTAGTGTCACAGGAATGGTTCAAAACATAGGCATTTGGAAGAGTCAGTCTTCTTGTACTTAAGTCGGCATTGGGCCTGTTGTATTTAATTCCGATGCAATTTCTGTGTTTCATCGTCCATAAGAGTGTCAGAGGGATACAGTAAACCTGAAGTGAAGCATCGGAAACTATAACCAGTGTCACGGGAATGGTTCAAACATAGACACGGACGAGTCAGTTTTCTTGTACTTAAGTCGGCATTGTGCCTCTTCTATTTCATTCCGATGCAATTTCTGTGTTTCATCGTCAATAACAAGGTCCAAGGGATACAGTGAACCTGAAGAGAAGCATCGGAATCCATAACTAGTGTCACAGGAATGGTTCAAAACATAGACAGTAAGAGGAGTCAGTCTCCTTGTACTTAAGTCGGCATTGTGCCTTTTGTATTTAATTCCGATGCAATTTCTGTGTTTCTTCGTCAATAAGAAGGTCCAAGGTATACATTAAACATATAGTGAAACATCGGAATCTAAAACTGGTCTCACAGGAAATGTTCAAATCATAGTCAGTAAGAAGAGTCAGTCTTCTTACACTTAAGTCGGCAGTGTGAATTTTGTATATAATTCCGATGCACTTTCTGTGTTTCATCATCAATAAGAAGGTCCAAGGGATACAGTAAACATATAGTGAAGCATCGGAATTTAAACTGGTCTCACAGGTAATGTTTACAACATAGTCAGTAAGAAGAATCAGTCTTCTTGTACTTAAGTCGGCACTGTGCCGTTTGTATTTAATTCCGATGCAATTTCTGTGTTTCATCGTCAGTAAGAATGTCAGAGGGTTACAGTGAACCTGAAGTGAAGCATCGGAATCTATAACTAGTGTCACAGGAATGGTTCAAAACATAGACAGTAGGAAGAGTCAATCTTTTTGTACTTAAGTCGGCATTGTGCTTTTTCTATTTAATTCCGATGCAATTTCTGTGTTTCATCGTCAATAAGAAAGTCAGAGGGATACAGTAAACCTGAAGTGAAGCATCGGAATCTATAACTAGTGTCACAGGAATGGTTCAAACATACACAGCAAGAAGAGTCAGTCTTCTTGTAGTTAAGTCGGCATTGTGCCTTTTGTATTTAATCCCGATTCAATTTCTGTGTTTCGTCGTCTATAAGAAATGTTCAAGGGATAGAGTAAACCTGAAGTGAAGCATCGGAATCTGTAACTAGTGTCAATGGAATTGCTCAAATCATAGACAGTAAGAAGAGTCAGTCTTCTTGTACATAGGCCGGCATTGTACCTTTTGTATTTAATTCCGATGCAAATTCTGTGTTTCATCGTCAATAAGAAGGTCCAAAGGATACAGTAAACCTAAAGTGAAGCTTCGGAATCTATAACTAGTGTCACAGGAATGGTTCAAAACATACACAGCAAGAAGAGTCAGTCTTCTTGTACTTAAGTCGGCATTGTGCCTTTGTATTTCATTCCGATGCAATTTCTGTGTTTCATCGTCAATAAGAGTGTCAGAGGGATACAGTAAACCTGAAGTGAAGCATCGGAATCTATAACTAGTGTCACAGAAATGGTTCAAATCATAGACAGTAAGAAGTGTCAATCTTCTTGTACTTAAGACTGCATTGTGCCTTTTGTATTTAATTCCGATGCAATTTCTGTGTTTCTTCGTCAATAAGAAGTTCCAAGGTATACAGTAAACATATAGTGAAACATCGGAATCTAAAACTGGTCTCACAGAAATGTTCAAATCATAGTCAGTAAGAAGAGTCAGTCTTGTTATACTTAAGTCGGCGTTGTGAATTTTGTATATAATTCCGATGCACTTTCTGTGTTTCATCATCAATAAGAAGGTCCAAGGGATACAGTAAACATATAGTGAAGCATCGGAATCTAAAACTGGTCTCACAGGTAATGTTTACAACATAGTCAGTAAGAAGAATCAGTCTTCTTGTACTTAAGTAGGCACTGTGCCGTTTGTATTTAATTCAGATGCAATTTCTGTGTTTCATCGTCAGTAAGAATGTCAGAGGGTTACAGTGAACCTGAAGTGAAGCATCGGAATCTATAACTAGTGTCACAGGAATGGTTCAAAACATACACAGCAAGAAGAGTCAGTCTTCTTGTAGTTAAGTCGGCATTGTGCCTTTTGTATTAATTTCCGATGCAATTTCTGTGTTTCGTCGTCAATAAGGAGGTCCAAGGGATACAGTTATCCTGAAGTGAAGCATCGGCATCTAAAACCGGTCTCACAGGAAAGGTTCAAAGCATAGAGAGTAGGAAGAGCCAGTTATCTTGTATTTAAGTCGGCATTGTACCTTTTGTATTTAATTCCGATGCAATTTCTGTGTTTCATCGTCAATAAGAAGGTCAGAGGGATACAGTAAACCTGAAGTGAAACATCTGAATCTATAACTAGCGTCACAGGAATGGTCAATACATAGACAGTAGGAAGAGTCAGTCTTCTTGTACTTAAGTCGGCATTGTGACTTTTGTATTTAATCTCGATTCAATTTCTGTGTTTCTTTGTCAATAAGAAATGTTCAAGGGATACAGTAAACCTGAAGTGAAGCATCGGAATCTGTAACTAGTGTCAATGGAATTGCTCAAATCATAGACAGTAAGAAGAGTCAGTCTTCTTGTACTTAAGTCGGCATTGTGCGTTTGGTACTTAATTCCGATGCAATTTCTGTGTTTCATCGTCAATAAGAGTGTCAGAGGGATACAGTAAACCTGAAGTGAAGCATCGGAATCTATAACTAGTGTCACAGGAATGGTTCAAAACATACACAGCAGGAAGAGTCAGTCTTCTTGTACTTAAGTCGGCATTGTGCCTTTTGTATTTCATTCCGATGCAATTTCTGTCTTTCATCGTCAATAAGAGTGTCAGAGGGATACAGTAAACCTGAAGTGAAGCATCGGAATCTATAACTAGTGTCACAGGAATGGTTCAAAATATAGACAGTAGGAAGAGTCAGTCTTTTGTACTTAAGTCGGCATTGTGCCTTTTGTATTTAATTCCGATGCAATTTCTGTGCTTCATCGTCAATAAGAGTGTCAGAGGGATACAGTAAACCTGAAGTGAAGCATCGGAATCTATAACTAGTGTCACAGGAATGGTTCAAAACATAGGCATTTGGAAGAGTCAGTCTTCTTGTACTTAAGTCGGCATTGTGCCTGTTGTATTTAATTCCGATGCAATTTCTGTGTTTCATCGTCAATAAGAGTGTGAGAGGGATACAGTAAACCTGAAGTGAAGCATCGGAATCTATAACTAGTGTCACGGGAATGGTTAAAAACATAGACACGGACGAGTCAGTCTTCTTGTACTTATGTCGGCATTGTGCCTCTTCTATTTCATTCCGATGCAATTTCTGTGTTTTGTCGTCAATAAGGTGGTCCATAGGATACAGTAAACCTGAAGTGAAGCATCGGAATCTATAACTAGAGTCACAGGAGTGGTTCAAAACATTGACAGTAGGAAGAGTTAGTCTTCTTGTACTTAAGTCGGCATTGTGCCTTTTGTATTTAATTCCGATGCAATTTCTGTGTTTCATCGTCAATAAGAGTGTCAGAGGGATACAGTAAACCTGAAGTGAAGCATCGGAATCTATAACTAGTGTCACAGGAATGGTTCAAAGCATAGACAGTAATAAGAGTCAGACTTCTTGTACTTAAGTCGGCATTGTGCCTCTTGTATTTATTTCCAATGCAATTTCTGTGTTTCATCGTCAATAAGAGTGTCAGAGGGATACAGTACACCTGAAGTGAAGAATCGGAACCTATGACTAGTGTCACAGGAATGGTTCAAAACATAGATATTTGAAAGAGTCAGTCTTCTTGTACTTAAGTCGGCATTGTGCCTTTTGTATTTAATTCCGATGCAATTTCTGTGTTTCATCGTCAATAAGAGTGTCAGAGGGATACAGTAAACCTGAAGTGAAGCAACTAGTGTCACGGGAATGGTTCAAAACATAGACA
Source organism: Schistocerca americana (assembly GCF_021461395.2). NCBI lineage: Eukaryota > Metazoa > Arthropoda > Insecta > Orthoptera > Acrididae > Schistocerca > Schistocerca americana. The sequence continues at coordinate 20,564,305 of NC_060121.1, read as the reverse complement.
CGGACGAGTCAGTCCTCTTGTACTGAAGTCGGCATTGTGCCTCTTCTATTTAATTCCGATGCAATTTCTGTGTTTCGTCGTCAATAAGATGGTCCAAGGGATACAGTAAACCTGAAGTGAAGCATCGGAATCTATAACTAGTGTCACAGGAATGGTTCAAAACATACACAGCAGGAACAGTCAGTCTCCTTGTACTCAAGTCGGCATTGTGACTTTTGTATTTAATTCCGATGCAATTTCTGTGTTTCATCGTCAATAAGAAGGTCCTAGGGATACAGTGAACCTGATGTGATTCATCGGAATTTATAACTAGTGTCACAGGAATGGTTCAAAACATAGACAGTAGGAAGAGTCAGTCTTCTTGTACTTAAGTCGGCACTGTGCCGTTTGTAATTAATTCCGATGTAATTTCTGTGTTTCATCGTCAATAAGAATGTCAGAGATATACAGTAAACCTTAATTGAAGCATCGGAATCTATAACTAGTGTCACAGAAATGGATCAAAACATAGACAGTAGGAAGAGTCAGTCTTCTTGTACTGAAGTCGGCATTGTGCCTCTTCTATTTAATTCCGATGCAATTTCTGTGTTTCGTCGTCAATAAGATGGTCCAAGGGATACAGTAAACCTGAAGTGAAGCATTGGAATATATAACTAGCGTCACAGGAATGGTTCAAACATACACAGCAGGAACAGTCAGTCTCCTTGTACTCAAGTCGGCATTGTGCCTTTTGTATTTAATTCCGATGCAATTTCTGTGTTTCATCGTAAACGAGAAGGTCCAAGGGATACAGTAAACATATAGTGAAGCATCGGAATCTAAATATGGTCTCACAGGAAATGTTCAATTCATAGTCAGTAAGAAGAGTCAGTCTTCTTGTACTTATGTCGGCATTGTGCCTTTTATATTTAATTCCGATGCAATTTCTGCGTTTCGTCGTCAATAAGAATGACCAAGGGATACAGTAAACCTGTAGTGAAGCATCGGAATCAAAAACCGGTCTGACAGGACAGGTTCTAAACATAGAGAGTAAGAAGAGCCTGTCAATTTGTATTTGAATCGGCATTGTGCCTTTTGTATTTAATTCCGATGCAATTTCTACGTTCCATCGTCAATAAGAAGGTCAGAGGGATACAGTAAACCTGAAGTGAAGCATCGGAATCTATAACTAGTGTCACAGGAATGGTTAAAACATAGACAGTAGGAAGGGTCAGTCTTCTTGTACTTTAGTCGGTATTGTGCCTTTTGTATTTAATCCTGATTCAATTTCTGTGTTTCGTCGTCAATATGATGGTCCAAGGAATACAGTAAACCTGAAGTGAAGCATCGGAATCTATAACTAGTGTCACAGGAATTGCTCAAAACATAGACAGTAACAAGAGTCAGTCTTCTTGTACTTAAGTCGTCATTGTGCTTTTTGTATTTAATTCCGATGCAATTTCTGTGTTTCATCGTCAATACGAAGGTCAGAGGGATACAGTAAACTTGAAGTGAAGCATCGGAATCTATAACTAGAGTTTTAGGAATGGTTCAAAACATAGACAGTAGGAAGAGTCAGTCTTCTTGTACTTAAGTCGGCATTGTGCTTTTTCTATTTAATTCCGATGCAATTTCTGTGTTTCATCGTCAATAAGAAGGTCCAAGGGATACAGTAAACCTGAAGTGAAGCATCGGAATCTATAACTAGTGTCACAGGAATGGTTCAAAACATAGACAGTCGGAAGACTCAGTCTCCTTGTACTTAAGTCGGCATTGTGCCTTTTGTATTTAATTCCGATGCAAATTCTGTGTTTCATCGTCAATAAGAAGGTCAGAGGGATACAGTAAACCTGAAGTGAAGCATCGGAATCTACAACTAGTTTCACAGGAACGGCTCAAAACATACACAGCAAGAAGAGTCAGTCTTCTTGTACTTAAGTCGGCATTGCGCATTTTGTATTTTATTCCGATGCAATCTCTGTGTTTCATCGTCAATAAGAAGGTCCAAGGGATACAGTAAACCTGAAGTGAAGCATCGGAATCTATAACTAGTGTCACAGGAATGGTTCAAAACATAGACAGTCGGAAGACTCAGTCTCCTTGTACTTAAGTCGGCATTGTGCCTTTTGTATTTAATTCCGATGCAAATTCTGTGTTTCATCGTCAATAAGAAGGTCCAAGGGATACAGTAAACATATAGTGAAGCATCGGAATCTAAAACTGGTCTCACAGGAAATGTTCAAATCATACTCAGTAAGAAGAGTCAGTCTTCTTATACTTAAGTCGGCAATGTGCCTTTTCTACTTAATTCCGATGCAGTTTCTGTGTTTCGTCGTCAATAAGAAGGTCCACGGGTTGCAGTAAACCTGAAGTGAAGCATCGGAATCTAAAACCGGTCTCACAGGAAAGGTTCAAAACATAGAGAGTAAGAAGAGCCAGTCATCATGTATATGAGTCGGCATTGTGCCTTTTGTATTTAATTCCGATGCAATTTCTGTGTTTCATCGTCAATAACAAGGTCCAAGGGGTACAGTAAACCTGAAGTGAAACATCGGTATCTATAACAAGTGTCACAGGAATGGTTCAAAACATAGACAGTAAGAAGAGGCAGTCTTCTTGTACTTAAGTCGGCGTTGTGCCTTTTGTATTTAATTCCGATGCAATTTCTGTGTTTCATCGTCAATAAGAAGGTCCAAGGGATACAGTAAACATATAGTGAATCTTCGGAATCTAAAACTGGCCTCACAGGAGATGTTCAAATCATAGTCAGTAAGAAGAGTCAGTCTTCTTATACTTAAGTCGGCTTTGTGCCTTTTGTATTTAATTCTGATGCCATTTCTGTGTTTCATCCACATTAAGAAGGTCCAAGGGATACTGTAAACATATAGTGAAGCATCGGAATCTAAAAGTGGTCTCACATTAAATGTTCACAACATAGTTAGTAAGAAGAGTCAGTCTTCTTGTACTTAAGTCGGCACTGTGCCGTTTGTATTTAATTCCGATGCAATGTCTGTGTTTCATCGTTAATAAGAATGTCAGAGGGATACAGTAAAACCTGAAGTGAAACATCGGAATCTATAACTAGTGTCACAGGAATGGTTCAATACATAGACAGTAGGACGAGTCAGTCTTCTTGTACTTATGTCTGCATTGTGCCCTTTCTGTTTAATTCCGATGCAATTTCTGTGTTATGTCGTCAATAAGAAGGTCCTAGGGATACAGTAAACCTGAAGTGAAGCATCTGAATCTATATCTAGTGTCACAGGAAAGGTTCAAAACATAGACAGTAAGAAGAGACAGTCTTCTTGTACATGAGTCGGCATTGTGCCTTTTGTATTTAATTCCGATGCAATTACTGTGTTTCATCGTCAATAAGAAGGTCAGAGGGATACAGTAAACCTGAAGTGAAGCATCGGAATCTAAAACTAATGTCACAGGAATGGTTCAAATCATACACAGCAAACAGAATCAGTCTTCTTGTACTTAAGTCGGCATTGTGCCTTTTATATTTAATTCCGATGCGATTTCTGTGTTTCATCGTCACCAAGAAGGTCAAAGGGATACAGTAAACATATAGTGAAGCGTCGGAATGTAAAACTGGTCTCACAGGAAATGTTCAAATCATAGTCAGTAAGCAGAGTCAGTCTTCTTGTACTTATGTCGGCATTGTGCCTTTTCTATTAAATTCCGATGCATCTTCTGTGTTTCGTCGTCAATAAGAAGGTTCATGGGATACAGTAAACCTGAAGTGAAGCATCGGAATCTAAAACCCGTCTTACAGGATAAGTTCAAAACATAGAGAGTAAGAAAAGCCAGTCAATTTGTATTTGAGTCGGCATTGTGCCTTTTCTGTTTAATTCCGATGCAATTTCTGTGTTTCATCGTCAACAAGAAGGTCGGAGGGATACAGTAAACCTGTAGTGAAGCATCGGAATCTATAACTAATGTCACAGGAATGGTTAAAACATAGACAGTAGGAAGGGTCAGTCTTCTTGTACTTAAGTCGGAATTGTGCCTTTTGTATTTAATCCTGATTCAATTTCTGTGTTTCGGTGTCAGTAAGATGGTCCAAGGGATACAGTAAACCTGAAGTGAAGCATCGGAATCTATAACTAGTGTCACAGGAATCTTTCAAAACATAGAGAGTAAGAAGAGTCAGTCGTCTTGTACTTAAGTCGGCTTTGTGCCTTTTGTATGTAATTCCGATGCTATTTCTGTGTTTCATCGTCGATAAGAAGGTCCAAGGGTTACAGTCAACCTGAAGTGAAGCATCGGAATCTATAACTAGTGTCACAGGAATGGTTCAAAACATAGACAGTAAGAAGAGTCAGTCCTCTTGTACTTAAGTCGGCATTGTGCCTTTTGTATTTAAATCCGATGCAATTTCTGTGTTTCATCGTCAATAAGAGTGTCAGAGGGATACAGTAAACATTAAGTGAAGCGTCGGAATCTATAACTAGTGTCACGGGAATAGTTCAAATCATAGACACGGACGAGTCAGTCTTCTTGTACTTAAGTCGGCATTGTGCCACTTCTATTTATTTCCGATGCAATTTCTGTGTTTCGTCGTCAATAAGATGGTCCAAGGGATACAGTAAACCTGAAGTGAAGCATCGGAATCTATAACTAGAGTCACAGGAATGGTTCAAAACGTAGACAGTAGGAAGAGTCAGTCTTCTTGTACTTAAGTCGGCATTGTGCCTTTTGTATTTAAGTCCGATGCAATTTCTGTGTTTCATCGTCAATACGAGTGTCAGAGGGATACAGTAAACCTGAAGTGAAGCATCGGAATCTATAACTAGTGTCACAGGAATGGTTCAAAGCATAGACAGTAATAAGAGTCAGTCTTCTTGTACTTAAGTCGGCATTGTGCCTTTTCTATTTAATTCCGATGCAATTTCTGTGTTTCATCGTCAATAACAAGGTCCAAGGGATACAGTAAACCTGAAGTGAAGCATCGGAATCTATAACTAGTGTCACAGGAATGGCTCAAAACATAGACAGTAAGAAGAGTCAGTCTTCTTGTACTTAAGTCGGCATTGTGCCTTTTGTATTTAATTCCGATACAATTTCTGTGTTCCATCGTCAACAAAAAGGTCCCAGGGATACAGTAAACAAATAGTGAAGCATCGGAATCTAAAACTGGTCTCACAGGAAATGTTCACAACATAGTCAGTAAGAAGAGTCAGTCTTCTTGTACTTAAGTCAGCACTGTGCCGTTTGTATTTAATTCCGATGCAATTTCTGTGTTTCATCGTCAATAAGAGTGTCAGAGGGATACAGTAAACCTGAAGTGAAGCATCGGAATCTATAACTAGTGTCACAGAAATGGTTCAAAACATAGTCAGTAGGAACAGTCAGTCTTCTTCTACTTAAGTCGGCATTGTGCCTTTTCTATTTAATTCCGATGCAATTTCTGTGTTTCGTCTTCAATAAGAAGGTCCAAGGGGTACAGTAAACCTGAAGTGAAGCATCGGAATCTATATCTAGTGTCACAGGAAAGGTTCAAAACATAGACAGTTAGAAGAGTCAGTCTTCTTGTACATGAGTCGGCATTGTGCCTTTTGTATTTAATTCCGATGCAATTTCTGTGTTTAATCGTAAACAAGAAGGTCCAAGGGATACAGTAAACTTATAGTGAAGCATCGGAATCTAAATATGGTCTCACAGGAAATGTTCAAATCATAGTCAGTAAGAAGAGTCAGTCTTCTTGTACTTATGTCGGCATTGTGCCTTTTGTATTTAACTCTGATGCTATTTCTGTGTTTCATCGTCGATCAGAATGTCCAAGGTATACAATGAACCTGAAGTGAAGCATCGGAATCTATAACTAGCGTCACAGGAATTGCTCACAACATAGACAGTAACAAGAGTCAGTCTTCTTGTACTTAAGTAGTCATTGTGCCTTTTGTATTTAATTCCGATGCAAATTCTGTGCTCCATCGTCAATAAGATGGTCCAAAGGATACAGTAAACCTGAAGGGAATCTTCGGAATCCATAACTAGTGTCACATTAATTGTTCAAAAATTAGACAGTAAGAAGAGTCAGTCTTCTTGTACTTAAGTCGGCATTGTGCATTTTGTATTTAATTCCGATGCAATTTCTGTGTTTCATCGTCAATAAGAGTGTCAGAGGGATACAGTAAACCTGAAGTGAAGCATCGGAAACTATAACTAGTATCACAGGAATGGTTCAAAACATAGGCAGTTGGAAGAGTCAGTCTTCTTCTACTTAAGTCGGCATTGTGCCTTTACTATTTAATTCCGATGCAATTTCTGTGTTTCGTCTTCAATAAGAAGGTCCAAGGGATACAGTAAACCTGAAGTGAAGCATCGGAATCTATATCTAGTGTCACAGGAAAGGTTCAAAACATAGACAGTAAGAAGAGACAGTCTTCTTGTACATGAGTCGGCATTGTGCCTTTTGTATTTAATTCCGATGCAATTACTGTGTTTCATCGTCAATAAGAAGGTCAAAGGGATACAGTAAACCTGAAGTGAAGCATCGGAATCTATAACTAGTTTCACAGGAATGGTTCAAAACATACACAGCAAACAGAATCAGTCGTCTTGTACTTAAGTCGGCATTGTGCCTTTTGTATTTAATTCCGATGCGATTTCTGTGTTTCATCGTCAACAAGATGGTCAAAGGGGTACAGTAAACATATAGTGAAGCGTCGGAATGTAAAACTGGTCTCACAGGAAATGTTCAAATCATAGTCAGTAAGAAGAGTCAGTCTTCTTGTACTTATGTCGGCATTGTGCCTTTTCTATTTAATTCCGATGCAATTTCTGTGTTTCGTCGTCAATAAGAAGGTCAGAGGGCTACAGTAAACCTGAAGTGAAGCATCGGAATCTAAAACCCGTCTCACAGGAAAAGTTCAAAACATAGAGAGTAAGAAGAGCCAGTCGTTTTGTATTTGAGTCGGCATTGTGCCTTTTGTATTTAATTCCGATGCAATCTCTGTGTTTCATCGTCAACAAGAAGGTCAGAGGGATACAGTAAACCTTTAGTGAAGCATCGGAATCTATAACTAGTGCCACAGGAATGGTTAAAACATAGACAGTAGGAAGGGTCAGTCTTCTTGTACTTAAGTCGGAATTGTGCCTTTTGTATTTAATCCTGATTCAATTTCTGTGTTTCGTCGTCAATAAGATGGTCCAAGGGATACAGCAAACCGGAAGTGGAGCATCGGAATCTATAACTAGTGTCACAGGAATGGTTCAAAACATAGACAGTAAGAAGATTCAGTCGTCTTGTACTTAATTCGGCTTTGTGCCTTTTGTATTTAATTCCGATGATATTTCTGTGTTTCATCGTCGATAAGAAGGTCCAAGGGATACAGTAAACCTGAAGTGAAGCATCGGAATCTACAACTAGTGTCACAGGAATTGCTCAAAACATAGGCAGTAAGAAGAGTCAGTCTTCTTGTACTTAAGTCGACATTGTGCCTTTTGTGTATAATTCCGATGCAAATTCTTTGTTTCATCGTCAATAAGAAGGTCCAAAGGATACAGTAAACCTGAAGTGAAGCTTCGGAATCTATAACTAGTGTCACAGGAATGGTTCAAAACATAGACAGTAAGAAGAGTCAGTCTTCTTGTACTTAAGTCGGCTTTGTGCCTTTTGTATTTAAATCCGATGCAATTTCTGGGTTTCATCGTCAGTAAGAGTGTCAGAGGGATACAGTAAACCTGAAGTGAAGCATCTTAAACTATAACTAGTGTCACAGGAATGGTTCAAAACATAGAATGTTGGAAGAGTCAGTCTTCTTGTACTTAAGTCAGCATTGTGCCTTTCCTCTTTAATTCCGTTGCAATTTCTGTGCTTCGTCGTCAATAAGAAGGTCCAAGGGATACAGTAAACCTGAAGTGAAGCATCGGAATCGAAAACCGGTCTCACAGGAAAGTTTCAAAACATAGAGAGTAAAAAGAGCCAGTAATTTTGTATTTGAGTCGGCATTGTGCCTTTTGTATTTAATTCCGATGCAATTTCTGTATTTTATCGTCAATAAGAAGGTCAGAGGGATACAGTAAACGTGAAGTGAAGCATCGGAATCTATTACTAGTGTCACAGGAATGGTTCAAAACATAGACAGTAAGAAGAGTCAGTCTTCTTGTACTTAAGTCGGCATTGTGCCGTTTGTATTTAATTCCGATGCTATTTCTGTTTTTCATCGTCAATAAGAAGGTCCAAGGGATACAGTAAACATATAGTGAAGCATCGGAATCTAAAACTGGTCTCACAGGAAATGTTCAAATCATAGTCAGTAAGAAGAGTCAGTCTTCTTGTACTTAAGTCGGCATTTTGCCTTATGTATTTATTTCCGATGCAATTTCTGTGTTTCATCGTCAATAAGAAGGTCAGAGGGATACAGTAAACGTGAAGTGAAGCATGGGAATCTATAACTAGTGTCACAGGAATGGTTCAAAACATAGACAGTAAGAAGAGTCAGTCTTCTTGTACTAAAGTCGGCATTGTGCCTTTTGTATTTAATTCCGATGCAATTTCTGTTTTTCATCGTCAATAAGAAGGTCCAACTGATACAGTAAACCTGAAGTGAAGCTTCGGAATCCATGACTAGTGTCACAGAATGGTTCAAAACATAGACAGTAAGCAGTGTCAGCCTTCTTGTACTTAAACCGGCATTGTGATTTTTGTATTTAATTCCGATGTAATTTCTGTGTTTCATAGTTAATAAGAGTGGCAGAGGGATACAGTAAACGTGAAGTGAAGCATCGGAATCTATAACTAGTGTCACAGGAATGGTTCAATACATAGACAGTAAGAAGAGTCAGTCTTCTTGTACTTAAGTCGGCATTGTGCCTTTAGTATTTCATTCCGATGCAATTTCTGTGTTTCATCGTAAACAAGAAGGTCCAAGGGATACAGTAAACATATAGTGAAGCATCGGAATCTAAATATGGTCTCACAGGAAATGTTCAAATCATAGTCAGTAAGAAGAGTCAGTCTTCTTGTACTTATGTCGGCATTGTGCCTTTTGTATTTAACTCTGATGCTATTTCCGTGTTTCATCGTCGATCAGAAGGTCCAAGGTATACAGTAAACCTGAAGTGAAGCATCGGAATCTATATCTAGTGTCACAGGAAAGGTTCAAAACATAGACAGTAAGAAGATACAGTCTTCTTGTACATGAGTCGGCATTGTGCCTTTTGTATTTAATTCCGATGCAATTACTGTGTTTCATCGTCAATAAGAAGGTCAAAGGGATACAGTAAACCTGAAGTGAAGCATCGGAATCTATAACTAGTTTCACAGGAATGGTTCAAAACATACACAGCAAACAGAATCAGTCGTCTTGTACTTAAGTCGGCATTGTGCCTTTTGTATTTAATTCCGATGCGATTTCTGTGTTTCATCGTCAACAAGATGGTCAAAGGGGTACAGTAAACATATAGTGAAGCGTCGGAATGTAAAACTGGTCTCACAGGAAATGTTCAAATCATAGTCAGTAAGAAGAGTCAGTCTTCTTGTACTTATGTCGGCATTGTGCCCTTTCTATTTAATTCCGATGCAATTTCTGTGTTTCGTCGTCAATAAGAAGGTCAGAGGGCTACAGTAAACCTGAAGTGAAGCATCGGAATCTAAAACCCGTCTCACAGGAAAAGTTCAAAACATAGAGAGTAAGAAGAGCCAGTCATTTTGTATTTGAGTCGGCATTGTGCCTTTTGTATTTAATTCCGATGCAATCTCTGTGTTTCATCGTCAACAAGAAGGTCAGAGGGATACAGTAAACCTTTAGTGAAGCATCGGAATCTATAACTAGTGCCACAGGAATGGTTAAAACATAGACAGTAGGAAGGGTCAGTCTTCATGTACTTAAGTCGGAATTGTGCCTTTTGTATTTAATCCTGATTCAATTTCTGTGTTTCGTCGTCAATAAGATGGTCCAAGGGATACAGCAAACCGGAAGTGAAGCATCGGAATCTATAACTAGTGTCACAGGAATGGTTCAAAACATAGACAGTAAGAAGAGTCAGTCGTCTTGTACTTAATTCGGCTTTGTGCCTTTTGTATTTAATTCCGATGATATTTCTGTGTTTCATCGTCGATAAGAAGGTCCAAGGGATACAGTAAACCTGAAGTGAAGCATCGGAATCTACAACTAGTGTCACAGGAATTGCTCAAAACATAGGCAGTAAGAAGAGTCAGTCTTCTTGTACTTAAGTCGACATTGTGCCTTTTGTGTATAATTCCGATGCAAATTCTTTGTTTCATCGTCAATAAGAAGGTCCAAAGGATACAGTAAACCTGAAGTGAAGCTTCGGAATCTATAACTAGTGTCACAGGAATGGTTCAAAACATAGACAGTAAGAAGAGTCAGTCTTCTTGTACTTAAGTCGGCTTTGTGCCTTTTGTATTTAAATCCGATGCAATTTCTGGGTTTCATCGTCAGTAAGAGTGTCAGAGGGATACAGTAAACCTGAAGTGAAGCATCTTAAACTATAACTAGTGTCACAGGAATGGTTCAAAACATAGAATGTTGGAAGAGTCAGTCTTCTTGTACTTAAGTCAGCATTGTGCCTTTCCTCTTTAATTCCGTTGCAATTTCTGTGCTTCGTCGTCAATAAGAAGGTCCAAGGGATACAGTAAACCTGAAGTGAAGCATCGGAATCGAAAACCGGTCTCACAGGAAAGTTTCAAAACATAGAGAGTAAAAAGAGCCAGTAATTTTGTATTTGAGTCGGCATTGTGCCTTTTGTATTTAATTCCGATGCAATTTCTGTATTTTATCGTCAATAAGAAGGTCAGAGGGATACAGTAAACGTGAAGTGAAGCATCGGAATCTATTACTAGTGTCACAGGAATGGTTCAAATCATAGACAGTAAGAAGAGTCAGTCTTCTTGTACTTAAGTCGGCATTGTGCCGTTTGTATTTAATTCCGATGCAATTTCTGTTTTTCATCGTCAATAAGAAGGTCCAAGGGATACAGTAAACATATAGTGAAGCATCGGAATCTAAAACTGGTCTCACAGGAAATGTTCAAATCATAGTCAGTAAGAAGAGTCAGTCTTCTTGTACTTAAGTCGGCATTTTGCCATATGTATTTATTTCCGATGCAATTTCTGTGTGTCATCGTCAATAAGAAGGTCAGAGGGATACAGTAAACGTGAAGTGAAGCATGGGAATCTATAACTAGTGTCACAGGAATGGTTCAAAACATAGACAGTAAGAAGAATCAGTCTTCTTGTACTAAAGTCGGCATTGTGCCTTTTGTATTTAATTCCGATGCAATTTCTGTTTTTCATCGTCAATAAGAAGGTCCAACTGATACAGTAAACCTGAAGTGAAGCTTCGGAATCCATGACTAGTGTCACAGAATGGTTCAAAACATAGACAGTAAGCAGAGTCAGCCTTCTTGTACTTAAACCGGCATTGTGATTTTTGTATTTAATTCCGATGTAATTTCTGTGTTTCATAGTTAATAAGAGTGGCAGAGAGATACAGTAAACCTGAAGTGAAGCATCGGAATCTATACCTAGTGTCACACAATAGGTTCAAAACATAGACAGAAAGAAGAGTCAGTCTTCTTGTACTTAAGTCGGCATTTTGCCTTTTGTATTTATTTCCGATGCCATTTCTGTGTTTCATCGTCAATAAGAAGGATAGAGGGATACAGTAAACGTGAAGTGAAGCATCGGAATCTATAACTAGTGTCACAGGAATGGTTCAATACATAGACAGTAAGAAGAGTCAGTCTTCTTGTACTTAAGTCGGCATTGTGCCTTTAGTATTTCATTCCGATGCAATTTCTGTGTTTAATCGTCAATAAAGGTGTCAGAGGGATACAGTAAACCTGAAGTGAAGCATCGAAATCTATAACTAGTGTCATATTAATGGTTCAAAACATAGACAGTTGGAAGAGTCAGTCTTCTTGTACTTGAGTCAGCATTGTGCCTTTTCTATTTAATTCCGATGCAATTTCTGTGTTTCGTCGTCAATAAGAAGGTCCAAGGGATACAGTAAACCTGAAGTGAAGCATCGGAATCAAAAACCGGTCTCACAGGAGAGTTTCAAAACATAGAGAGTAAGTAGAGCCAGTCATCTTGTATTTGAGTCGGCATTGTGCCTTTTGTATTTAATTCCGATGCAATTTCTGTGTTTCATCGTCAATAAGAAGGTCAGAGGGATACCGTAAACGTGAAGTGAGGCATCGGAATCTATAACTAGTGTCACAGGAATGGTTAAAACATAGAGAGTATGAAGAGTCAGTCTTCTTGTACTTAAGTCGGCATTGTGCCTTTTCTATTTAATTCCGATGCAATTTCTGTGTTTCGTCGTCAATAAGAAGGTCCAAGGGATACAGTAAACCTGAAGTGGAGCATCGGAAACAACATATAGTGTCACAGGAATGGTTGAAAACATAAACACGGAAGAGTCAGTCTTCTTGTACTTATGTCGGCATTGTGCCTTTTGTATTTAATTCCGATACAATTTCTGTGTTCCATCGTCAACAAAAAGGTCCCAGGGATACAGTAAACATATAGTGAAGCATCGGAATCTAAAACTGGTCTCACAGGAAATGTTCACAACATAGTCAGTAAGAAGAGTCAGTCTTCTTGTACTTAAGTCAGCACTGAGCCGTTTGTATTTAATTCCGATGCAATTTCTGTGTTTCATCGTCAATAAGAGTGTCAGAGGGATACAGTAAACCTGAAGTGAAGCATCGGAATCTATAACTAGTGTCACAGAAATGGTTCAAAACATAGTCAGTAGGAACAGTCAGTCTTCTTCTACTTAAGTCGGCATTGTGCCTTTTCTATTTAATTCCGATGCAATTTCTGTCTTTCGTCTTCAATAAGAAGGTCCAAGGGATACAGTACACCTGAAGTGAAGCATCGGAATCTATATCTAGTGTCACAGGAAAGGTTCAAAACATAGACAGTTAGAAGAGTCAGTCTTCTTGTACATGAGTCGGCATTGTGCCTTTTGTATTTAATTCCGATGCAACTTCTGTGTTTCATCGTAAACAAGAAGGTCCAAGGGATACAGTAAACATATAGTGAAGCATCGGAATCTAAATATGGTCTCACAGGAAATGTTCAAATCATAGTCAGTAAGAAGAGTCAGTCTTCTTGTACTTATGTCGGCATTGTGCCTTTTGTATTTAACTCTGATGCTATTTCCGTGTTTCATCGTCGATCAGAAGGTCCAAGGTATACAGTAAACCTGAAGTGAAGCATCGGAATCTATAACTAGCGTCACAGGAATTGCTCACAACATAGACAGTAACAAGAGTCAGTCTTCTTGTACTTAAGTAGTCATTGTGCCTTTTGTATTTAATTCCGCTGCAAATTCTGTGCTCCATCGTCAACAAGATGGTCCAAAGGATACAGTAAACCTGAAGGGAATCTTCGGAATCCATAACTAGTGTCACATTAATTGTTCAAAATTTAGACAGTAAGAAGAGTCAGTCTTCTTGTACTTAAGTCGGCATTGTGCCTTTTGTATTTAATTCCGATGCAATTTCTGTGTTTCATCGTCAATAAGAGTGTCAGAGGGATACAGTAAACCTGAAGTGAAGCATCGGAAACTATAACTAGTATCACAGGGATGGTTCAAAACATAGGCAGTTGGAAGAGTCAGTCTTCTTCTACTTAAGTCGGCATTGTGCCTTTTCTATTTAATTCCGATGCAATTTCTGTGTTTCGTCTTCAATAAGAAGGTCCAAGGGATACAGTAAACCTGAAGTGAAGCATCGGAATCTATATCTAGTGTCACAGGAAAGGTTCAAACCATAGACAGTAAGAAGAGACAGTCTTCTTGTACATGAGTCGGCATTGTGCCTTTTGTATTTAATTCCGATGCAATTACTGTGTTTCATCGTCAATGAGAAAATCAAAGGGATACAGTAAACCTGAAGTGAAGCATCGGAATCTATAACTAGTTTCACAGGAATGGTTCAAAACATACACAGCAAACAGAATCAGTCGTCTTGTACTTAAGTCGGCATTGTGCCTTTTGTATTTAATTCCGATGCGATTTCTGTGTTTCATCGTCAACAAGATGGTCAAAGGGGTACAGTAAACATATAGTGAAGCGTCGGAATGTAAAACTGGTCTCACAGGAAATGTTCAAATCATAGTCAGTAAGAAGAGTCAGTCTTCTTGTACTTATGTCGGCATTGTGCCTTTTGTATTTAATTCGGATGCAATTTCTGTGTTTCGTCGTCAATAAGAAGGTCAGAGGGCTACAGTAAACCTGAAGTGAAGCATCGGAATCTAAAACCCGTCTCACAGGAAAAGTTCAAAACATAGAGAGTAAGAAGAGCCAGTCATTTTGTATTTGAGTCGGCATTGTGCCTTTTGTATTTAATTCCGATGCAATCTCTGTGTTTCATCGTCAACAAGAAGGTCAGAGGGATACAGTAAACCTTTAGTGAAGCATCGGATTCTATAACTAGTGCCACAGGAATGGTTAAAACATAGACAGTAGGAAGGGTCAGTCTTCTTGTACTTAAGTCGGAATTGTGCCTTTTGTATTTAATCCTGATTCAATTTCTGTGTTTCGTCGTCAATAAGATGGTCCAAGGGATACAGAAAACCGGAAGTGAAGCATCGGAATCTATAACTAGTGTCACAGGAATGGTTCAAAACATAGACAGTAAGAAGAGTCAGTCGTCTTGTACTTAATTCGGCTTTGTGCCTTTTGTATTTAATTCCGATGATATTTCTGTGTTTCATCGTCGATAAGAAGGTCCAAGGGATACAGTAAACCTGAAGTGAAGCATCGGAATCTACAACTAGTGTCACAGAAATTGCTCAAAACATAGGCAGTAAGAAGAGTCAGTCTTCTTGTACTTAAGTCGACATTGTGCCTTTTGTGTATAATTCCGATGCAAATTCTTTGTTTCATCGTCAATAAGAAGGTCCAAAGGATACAGTAAACCTGAAGTGAAGCTTCGGAATCTATAACTAGTGTCACAGGAATGGTTCAAAACATAGACAGTAAGAAGAGTCAGTCTTCTTGTACTTAAGTCCGCTTTGTGCCTTTTGTATTTAAATCCGATGCAATTTCTGGGTTTCATCGTCAGTAAGAGTGTTAGAGGGATACAGTAAACCTGAGGTGAAGCATGTTAAACTATAACTAGTGTCACAGGAATGGTTCAAAACATAGAATGTTGGAAGAGTCAGTCTTCTTGTACTTAAGTCAGCATTGTGCCTTTCCTCTTTAATTCCGTTGCAATTTCTGTGTTTCGTCGTCAATAAGAAGGTCCAAGGGATACAGTAAACCTGAAGTGAAGCATCGGAATCGAAAACCGGTCTCACAGGAAAGTTTCAAAACATAGAGAGTAAAAAGAGCCAGTAATTTTGTATTTGAGTCGGCATTGTGCCTTTTGTATTTAATTCCGATGCAATTTCTGTATTTTATCGTCAATAAGAAGGTCAGAGGGATACAGTAAACGTGAAGTGAAGCATCGGAATCTATTACTAGTGTCACAGGAATGGTTCAAAACATAGACAGTAAGAAGAGTCAGTCTTCTTGTACTTAAGTCGGCATTGTGCCGTTTGTATTTAATTCCGATGCAATTACTGTTTTTCATCGTCAATAAGAAGGTCCAAGGGATACAGTAAACATATAGTGAACCATCGGAATCTAAAACTGGTCTCACAGGAAATGTTCAAATCATAGTCAGTAAGAAGAGTCAGTCTTCTTGTACTAAAGTCGGCATTGTGCCTTTTGTATTTAATTCCGATGCATATTCTGTTTTTCATCGTCAATAAGAAGGTCCAACTGATACAGTAAACCTGAAGTGAAGCTTCGGAATCCATGACTAGTGTCACAGAATGGTTCAAAACATAGACAGTAAGCAGAGTCAGCCTTCTTGTACTTAAACCGGCATTGTGATTTTTGTATTTAATTCCGATGTAATTTCTGTGTTTCATAGTCAATAAGAGTGGCAGAGGGATACAGTAAACCTGAAGTGAAGCATCGGAATCTATAACTAGTGTCACACAATAGGTTCAAAACATAGACAGAAAGAAGAGTCAGTCTTCTTGTTCTTATGTAGTCATTGTGC
Source organism: Schistocerca americana (assembly GCF_021461395.2). NCBI lineage: Eukaryota > Metazoa > Arthropoda > Insecta > Orthoptera > Acrididae > Schistocerca > Schistocerca americana. The sequence continues at coordinate 20,548,282 of NC_060121.1, read as the reverse complement.
ATTTTGTATTTAATTCAGATGCAATTTCTGTGTTTCATCGTCAATAACAAGGTCCAAGGGATACAGTAAACCTGAAGTGAAGCATCGGAATCTATAACTAGTGTCACAGGAATGGTTAAAACATAGACAGTAGGAAGAGTCAGTCTTCTTGTACTTAAGTCGGCATAGTGCCTTTTGTATTTAATTCCGATGCAATTTCTGTGTTTCATCGTCAATAAGAAGGTCAGAGGGATACAGTAAACGTGAAGTGCAGCATCGTAATCTATAACTAGTGTCACAGGAATGGTTCAAAACATAGACAGTAGAAAGAGTCAGCCTTCTTGTACTTAAGTCGGCATTGTGCCTTTTCTATTTAATTCCGATGCAATTTCTGTGTTTCGTAGTCAATAAGAAGGTCAGAGGGATACAGTAAACCTGAAGTTAAGCATCGGAATCTATAACTAGTTTCACAGGAATGGTTCAAAACATACAGAGCAAGAAGAGTCAGTCTTCTTGTACTTAGGTCGGCATTGTGCATTTTGTATTTAATTCCGATGCAATTTCTGTGTTTCATCGTCAATAAGAAGGGCCAAGGGATACAGTAAACATATAGAGAAGCATCGGAATCTAAAACTGGTCTCACAGGAAATGTTTAAATCATAGTCAGTAAGAAGTCAGTCTTCTTATACTTAAGTCGGCATTGTGCCTTTTCTACTTAATTCCAATGCAATTTCTGTGTTTCGTCGTCAATAAGAAGGTCCACGGGATACAGTAAACCTGAAGTGAAGCATCGGAATCTAAAACCGGTCTCACAGGAAAGATTCAAACATAGAGAGTGAGAAGAGCCAGTCATCATGTATTTGAGTCGGCATTATGCCTTTTGTATTTAATTCGGATGCAATTTCTGTGTTTCATCGTCAATAACAAGGTCCAAGGGATACAGTAAACGTGAAGTGAAGCATCGGAATCTATAACTAGTGTCACAGGAATGGTTCAAAACATAGACAGTAAGAAGAGTCAGTCTTCTTGTACTTAAGTCGGCATTGTGCCTTTTGTATTTAATTCCGATGCAATTTCTGTTTTTCATAGTCAATAAGAAGGTCCAAGGGATACAGTAAACATATAGTGAAGCATCGGAATCAAAAACTGGTCTCACAGGAAATGTTCAAATCATAGTCTGTAAGAAGAGTCAGTCCTCTTGTACTTAAGTCGGCATTTTGCCTTTTGTATTTATTTCCGATGCAATTTCTGTGTTTCATCGTCAATAAGAATTTCACAGGGATACAGTAAACGTGAAGTGAAGCATCGGAATCTATAACTAGTGTCACAGGAATGGTTCAAAACATAGACAGTAAGAAGAGTCAGTCTTCTTGTACTTAAATCGGCATTGTGATTTTTGTATTTAATTCCGATGTAATTTCTGTGTTTCATAGTCAATAAGAGTGGCAGAGGGATACAGTAAACCTGAAGTGAAGCATCGGAATCTATAACTAGTGTCACAGGAATGGTTCAAAACATACACAACAAGAAGAGTCAGTCATCTTGTACTTAAGTCGGCATTGTGACTTTTGGATTTAATTCCGATGCAATTTCTGTGTTTCATCGTCAATAACAAGGTCCAAGGGATACAGTAAACCTGAAGTAAAGCATCGGAATCTATAACTAGTGTCACAGGAATGGTTCAAATCATAGACAGTACGATGAGTCAGTCTTCTTGTACTTAAGTCGGCATTGTGCCTTATATATTAAATCCGATGCAATTTCTGTGTTTCATCGTCAATAAGAACGTCCAAGGGATACAGTAAACATATAGTGAAGCATCGGAATCTAAAACTGGTCTCACAGGAAATGTTCAAATCATAGTCATTAAGAAGAGTCAGTCATCTTGTACTTATGTCTGCATTGTGCCTTTTCTATTTAATTCCGATGCAATTTCTGTGTTTCGTCGTCAATAACAAGGTCCAAGGGATACAGTAAACCGAAAGTGAAGCATCGGAATCTGAAACCCGTCTCACAGGAAAAGTTCAAAGCATAGAGAGTGAGAAGAGCCAGTTATCTTGTATTTGAGTCGGCATTGTGCCTTTTCTATTTAATTCCGATGCAATTTCTGTGTTTCGTCGTCAATAAGAAGGTCCAAGGGATACAGTAAACCTGAAGTGAAGCATCGGAATCTAAAACCGGTCTCACAGGAGAGTTTCAAAACATAGAGAGTAAGAAGAGCCAGTCATCTTGTATTTGAGTCGGCATTGTGCCTTTTGTATTTAATTCCGATGCAATTTCTGTGTTTCATCGTCAATAAGAAGGTCAGAGGGATACAGTAAACGTGAAGTGAAGCATCGGAATCTATAACTAGTGTCACAGGAATGGTTAAAACATAGAGAGTATGAAGAGTCAGTCTTCTTGTACTTAAGTCGGCATTGTGCCTTTTCTATTTAATTCCGATGCAATTTCTGTATTTCGTCGTCAATAAGAAGGTCAGAGGGATACAGTAAACGTGAAGTGAAGCATCGGAATCTATAACTAGTGTCACAGGAATGGTTAAAACATAGAGAGTATGAAGAGTCAGTCTTCTTGTACTTAAGTCGGCATTGTGCCTTTTCTACTTAATTCCAATGCAATTTCTGTGTTTCGTCGTCAATAAGAAGGTCCACGGGATACAGTAAACCTGAAGTGAAGCATCGGAATCTAAGACCGGTCTCACAGGAAAGATTCAAACATAGAGAGTAAGAAGAGCCAGTCATCATGTATTTGAGTCGGCATTGTGCCTTTTGGATTTAATTCCGATGCAATTTCTGTGTTTCATCGTCAATAACAAGGTCCAAGGGATACAGTAAACCTGAAGTGAAGCATCGGAATCTATAACTAGTGTCACAGGAATAGTTCAAATCATAGACAGTAGGAAGGGTCAGTCTTCTTGTACTTAAGTCGGCATTGTGCCTTTTGTATTTAATTCCGATGCAATCCCTGTGTATCATCGTCAATAAGAAGGTCCAAGGGATACAGTAAACCAGAAGTGAAGCATCGGAATCTATAACTAGTGTCACAGGAATTGCTCAAAGCATAGACAGTAAGAAGAGTCAGCCTTCTTGTACTTAAGTCGGCATTGTGCATTTTGTATTTAATTCCGATGCAAATTTTTTCTTTCATCGTCACAAAGAAGGTCCAAAGGATACAGTAAACCTGAGGTGAAGCTTCGGAATCTATAACTAGTGTCACAGGAATGGTTCAAAACATAGACAGTAAGAATAGTCAGTCTTCTTGTACTTAAGTCGGCATTGTGCCTTTTGTATTTAATTCCGATGCATTTCTGTGTTTCATCGTCAATAACAAGGTCCAAGGGGCACAGTTAACCTGAAGTGAAGCATCGGAATCTATAACAAGTGTCACAGGAATGGTTCAAAACATAGACAGTAAGAAGAGTCAGTCTTCTTGTACTTAAGTCGGCATTGTGCCTTTTGTATTTAATTCCGATGCAATTTCTGTGTTTCATCGTCAATAAGAAGGTCCAAGGGATACAGTAAACGTATAGTGAATCATCGGAATCTAAAACTGGTCTCACAGGAGATTTTCAAATCATAGTCAGTAAGAAGAGTCAGTCCTCTTATACTTAAGTCGGCTTTGTGCCTTTTGTATTTAATTCCGATGCAATTTCTGTGTTTTATCCTCATTAAGAAGGTCCAAGGGATACAGTAAACATATAGTGAAGAATCGGAATCTAAAAGTGGTCTCACAGGAAATGTTCACATCATAGTCAGTAAGAAGAGTCAGTCTTCTTTTACTTATGTCGGCACTGTGCCGTTTGTATTTAATTCCAATGCAATTTCTGTGTTTCATCGTCAATAAGAATGTCAGAGTGATAGAGTAAAACCTGAAGTGAAGCATCGGAATCTATAACTTGTGTCACAGGAATGGTTCAAAACATAGACTGTAGGAAGTGTCAGTCTTCATGTACATAAGTCTGCATTGTGCCCTTTCTATTTAATTCCGATGCAATTTCTGTGTTTCTTCGTCAATAAGAAGGTCCAAGGGATACAGTAAACCTGAAGTGAAGCATCGGAATCTATATCTAGTGTCACAGGAAAGGTTCAAAACATAGACAGTAAGAAGAGACAGTCTTCTTGTACATGAGTCGGCATTGTGCCTTTTGTATTTAATTCCGAAGCAATTACTGTGTTTCATCGTCAATAAGAAGGTCAGAGGGATACAGTAAACCTGAAGTGAAGCTTCGGAATCTATAACTAATGTCACAGGAATGGTTCAAAACATACACAGCAAACAGAATCAGTCGTCTTGTACTTAAGTCGGCATTGTGCCTTTTGTATTTAATTCCGATGCGATTTCTGTGTTTCATCGTCAACAAGATGGTCAAAGGGATACAGTAAACATATAGTGAAGCGTCGGAATGTAAAACTGGTCTCACAGGAAATGTTCAAATCATAGTCAGTAAGAAGAGTCAGTCTTCTTGTACTTATGTCGGCATTGTGCCTTTTCTATTTAATTCCGATGCAATTTCTGTGTTTCGTCGTCAATATGAAGGTCATAGGGCTACAGTAAACCTGAAGTGAAGCATCGGAATCCAAAACCCGTCTCACAGGAAAAGTTCAAAGCATAGAGAGTAAGAAGAGCCAGTCATTTTGTATTTGAGTCGGCATTGTGCCTTTTGTATTTAATTCCGATGCAATTTCTGTGTTTCATCGTCAACAAGAAGGTCAGAGTGATACCGTAAACCTTTAGTGAAGCATCGGAATCTATAACTAGTGCCACAGGAATGGTTAAAACATAGACAGTAGGAAGGGTCAGTCGTCTTGTACTTAAGTCGGCTTTGTGCCTTTTGTATTTAATTCCGATGCTATTTCTGTGTTTCATCGTCGATAAGAAGGTCCAAGGGATACAGTAAACCTGAAGTGAAGCATCGGAATCTACAACTAGTGTCACAGGAATTGCTCAAAACATACACAGTAAGAAGAGTCAGTCTTCTTGTACTTAAGTCGACATTGTGCCTTTTGTATATAATTCTGATGCAAATTCTTTGTTTCATCGTCAATAAGAAGGTCCAAAGGATACAGTAAACCTGAAGTGAAGCTTCGGAATCTATAACTAGTGTCACCGGAATGGTTCAAAGCATAGACAGTAAGAAGAGTCAGTCTTCTTGTACTTAAGTCGGCATTGTGCCTTTTGTATTTAAATCCGAAGCAATTTCTGTGTTTCATCGTCAATAAGAGTGTCAGAGGGATACAGTAAACCTGAAGTGAAGCATCTTAATCTATAACTAGTGTCACGGGAATGGTTCAAAACATAGAATGTTGGAAGAGTGAGTCTTCTTGTACTTATGTCAGCATTGTGCCTTTTGATTTTATTCCGATGCAATTTCTGTGTTTCGTCGTCATTAAGAAGGTCCAAGAGATGCAGTAAACCTGAAGTGAAGCATCGGAATCGAAAACCGGTCTCACAGGAAAGTTTCAAAACATAGAGTGTAAAAAGAGCCAGTAATCTTGTATTTGAGTCGGCATTGTGCCTTTTGTATTTAATTCCAATGCAATTTCTGTATTTTATCGTCAATAAGAGTGTCAGAGGGATACAGTAAACGTGAAGTGAGGCATCGGAATCTGTAACTAGTGCCACAGGAATGGTTAAAACATAGAGAGTAGGGAGAGTCAGTCATCATGTATTTGAGTCAGCATTGTGCCTTTTGTATTTAATTCCGATGCAATTTCAGTTTTTCATCGTCAATAAGAAGGTTCAACGGATACAGTAAACATATAGTGAAGCATCGGAATCTAAAACTGGTCCCACAGGAAATTTTCAAATCATAGTCAGTAAGAAGAGTCAGTCTTCTTGTACTTGAGTCGGCATTGTGCCTTTAGTATTTAATTCCGATGCAATTTCTGTTTTTCATCGTCAATAAGAAGGTCCAACTGATACAGTAAACCTGAAGTGAAGCTTCGGAATCCATGACTAGTGTCACAGAATGGTTCAAAACATAGACAGTAAGAAGAGTCAGTCTTCTTGTACTTAAATCGGCATTGTGATTTTTGTATTTAATTCCGACGTAATTTCTGTGTTTCATAGTCAATAAGAGTGGCAGAGGGATACAGTAAACCTGAAGTGAAGCATCGGAATCTATAACTAGTGTCACACAATAGGTTCAAAACATAGACACAAAGAAGAGTCTGTCTTCTTGTACTTAAGTCGGCATTTTGCCTTTTGTATTTATTTCCGATGCAATTTCTGTGTTTCATCGTCAATAAGAAGGTCAGAGGGATACAGTAAATGTGAAGTGAAGCATCGGAATCTATAACTAATGTCACAGGAATGGTTCAAAACATAGACAGTAATAAGAGTCAGTCTTCTTGTACTTAAGTCGGCATTGTGCCTTTAGTATTTAATTCCGAAGCAATTTCTGTGTTTAATAGTCAATAAAGGTGTCAGAGGGATACAGTAAACCTGAAGTGAAGCATCGGAATCTATAACTAGTGTCACAGGAATGGTTAAAACGTAGAGAGTATGAAGAGTCAGTCCTCTTGCACTTATGTCGGCATTGTGCCTTTTCTATTTAATTCCGATGCAATTTCTGTGTTTCGTCGTCAATAAGAAGGTCCAAGGGATACAGTAAACCTGAAGTGAAGCATCGGAATCTATAACTAGTGTCACACAATAGGTTCAAAACATCGACACAAAGAAGAGTCTGTCTTCTTGTACTTAAGTCGGCATTTTGCCTTTTCTATTTAATTCCGATGCAATTTCTGTGTTTCGTAGTCAACAAGAAGGTCAGAGGGATACAGTAAACCTGAAGTGAAGCATCGGAATCTATAACTAGTTTCACAGGAATGGTTCAAAACATACAGAGCAAGAAGAGTCAGTCTTCTTGTACTTAAGTCGGCATTGTGAATTTTGTATTTAATTCCGATGCAATTTCTTTGTTTCATCGTCAATAAGAAGGTCCAAGGGATTCAGTAAACCTAAAGTGATGCATCGGAATCTATAACTAGTGTCACAGGAATGGTTCAAAGCATAGACAGTCGGAAGAGTCAGACTTCTTGTACTTAAGTCGGCATTGTGCCCGTTGTATTTAATTCCGATGCAATTTCTGTGTTTCATCGTCAATAACAAGGTCCAAGGGATACAGTAAACCTGAAGTGAAACATGGGAATCTATAACTAGTGTCACAGGAATGGATCAGAACACAGACAGTAAGAAGAGTCAGTCTTCTTGTACTTAAGTCGGCCTTGTGCCTTTTGTATTTAAATCCGATGCAAATTCTGTGTTTCATCGTCAATAAGAAGGGCCAAGGGACACAGTAAACATATAGTGAAGCATCGGAATCTAAAACTGGTCTCACAGGAAATGTTTAAATCATAGTCAGGAAGAAGAGTCAGTCTTCTTATACTTAAGTCGGCATTGTGCCTTTTCTACTTAATTCCGATGCAAATTCTGTGTTTCGTCGTCAATAAGAAGCCCACGGGATACAGTAAACCTGCAGTGAAGCATCGGAATCTAAAACCGGTCTCACAGGAAAGATTCAAACATAGAGAGTGAGAAGAGCCAGTCATCATGTATTTGAGTCGGCATTATGCCTTTTGTATTTAATTCGGATGCAATTTCTGTGTTTCATCGTCAATAAGAAGGTCACAGGGATACAGTAAACGTGAAGTGAAGCATCGGAATCTATAACTAGTGTCACAGGAATGGTTCAAAACATAGACAGTAAGAAGAGTCAGTCTTCTTGTACTAAAGTCGGCATTGTGCCTTTTGTATGTAATTCCGATGCTATTTCTGTTTTTCATCGTCAATAAGAAGGTCCAACTGATACAGTAAACCTGAAGTGAAGCTTCGGAATCCATGACTAGTGTCACAGAATGGTTCAAAACATAGACAGTAAGTAGAGTCAGTCTTCTTGTACTTAAATCGGCATTGTGATTTTTGTATTTAATTCCGATGTAATTTCTGTGTTTCATAGTCAATAAGAGTGGCAGAGGGATACAGTAAACCTGAAGTGAAGCATCGGAATCTATAACTAATGTCACAGGAATGGTTCAAAACATAGACAGTAATAAGAGTCAGTCTTCTTGTACTTAAGTCGGCATTGTGCCTTTAGTATTTAATTCCGAAGCAATTTCTGTGTTTAATAGTCAATAAAGGTGTCAGAGGGATACAGTAAACCTGAAGTGAAGCATCGGAATCTATAACTAGTGTCACAGGAATGGTTAAAACGTAGAGAGTATGAAGAGTCAGTCCTCTTGCACTTATGTCGGCATTGTGCCTTTTCTATTTAATTCCGATGCAATTTCTGTGTTTCGTCGTCAATAAGAAGGTCCAAGGGATACAGTAAACCTGAAGTGAAGCATCGGAATCTATAACTAGTGTCACACAATAGGTTCAAAACATCGACACAAAGAAGAGTCTGTCTTCTTGTACTTAAGTCGGCATTTTGCCTTTTCTATTTAATTCCGATGCAATTTCTGTGTTTCGTAGTCAACAAGAAGGTCAGAGGGATACAGTAAACCTGAAGTGAAGCATCGGAATCTATAACTAGTTTCACAGGAATGGTTCAAAACATACAGAGCAAGAAGAGTCAGTCTTCTTGTACTTAAGTCGGCATTGTGAATTTTGTATTTAATTCCGATGCAATTTCTTTGTTTCATCGTCAATAAGAAGGTCCAAGGGATTCAGTAAACCTAAAGTGATGCATCGGAATCTATAACTAGTGTCACAGGAATGGTTCAAAGCATAGACAGTCGGAAGAGTCAGACTTCTTGTACTTAAGTCGGCATTGTGCCCGTTGTATTTAATTCCGATGCAATTTCTGTGTTTCATCGTCAATAACAAGGTCCAAGGGATACAGTAAACCTGAAGTGAAACATCGGAATCTATAACTAGTGTCACAGGAATGGATCAGAACACAGACAGTAAGAAGAGTCAGTCTTCTTGTACTTAAGTCGGCCTTGTTCCTTTTGTATTTAAATCCGATGCAAATTCTGTGTTTCATCGTCAATAAGAAGGGCCAAGGGACACAGTAAACATATAGTGAAGCATCGGAATCTAAAACTGGTCTCACAGGAAATGTTTAAATCATAGTCAGGAAGAAGAGTCATTCTTCTTATACTTAAGTCGGCATTGTGCCTTTTCTACTTAATTCCGATGCAAATTCTGTGTTTCGTCGTCAATAAGAAGCCCACGGGATACAGTAAACCTGCAGTGAAGCATCGGAATCTAAAACCGGTCTCACAGGAAAGATTCAAACATAGAGAGTGAGAAGAGCCAGTCATCATGTATTTGAGTCGGCATTATGCCTTTTGTATTTAATTCGGATGCAATTTCTGTGTTTCATCGTCAATAACAAGGTCCAAGGGATACAGTAAACGTGAAGTGAAGCATCGGAATCTATAACTAGTGTCACAGGAATGGTTCAAAACATAGACAGTAAGAAGAGTCAGTCTTCTTGTACTTAAGTCGGCATTGTGCCTTTTGTATTTAATTCCGATGCAATTTCTGTTTTTCATCGTCAATAAGAAGGTCCAAGGGATACAGTAAACATATAGTGAAGCATCGGAATCTAAAACTGGTCTCACAGGAAATGTTCAAATCATAGTCTGTAAGAAGAGTCAGTCCTCTTGTACTTAAGTCGGCATTTTGCCTTTTGTATTTATTTCCGATGCAATTTCTGTGTTTCATCGTCAATAAGAAGGTCACAGGGATACAGTAAACGTGAAGTGAAGCATCGGAATCTATAACTAGTGTCACAGGAATGGTTCAAAACATAGACAGTAAGAAGAGTCAGTCTTCTTGTACTAAAGTCGGCATTGTGCCTTTTGTATTTAATTCCGATGCAATTTCTGTTTTTCATCGTCAATAAGAAGGTCCAACTGATACAGTAAACCTGAAGTGAAGCTTCGGAATCCATGACTAGTGTCACAGAATGGTTCAAAACATAGACAGTAAGTAGAGTCAGTCTTCTTGTACTTAAATCGGCATTGTGATTTTTGTATTTAATTCCGATGTAATTTCTGTGTTTCATAGTCAATAAGAGTGGCAGAGGGATACAGTAAACCTGAAGTGAAGCATCGGAATCTATAACTAGTGTCACAGGAATGGTTCAAAACATACACAACAAGAAGAGTCAGTCATCTTGTACTTAAGTCGGCATTGTGCCCTTTGGATTTAATTCCGATGCAATTTCTGTGTTTCATCGTCAATAACAAGGTCCAAGGGATACAGTAAACCTGAAGTAAAGCATCGGAATCTATAACTAGTGTCACAGGAATGGTTCAAATCATAGACAGTACGATGAGTCAGTCTTCTTGTACTTACGTCTGCATTGTGCCTTTTCTATTTAATTCCGATGCAATTTCTGTGTTTCGTCGTCAATAACAAGGTCCAAGGGATACAGTAAACCGAAAGTGAAGCATCGGAATCTGAAACCCGTCTCACAGGAAAAGTTCAAAGCATAGAGAGTAAGAAGAGCCAGTCATCTTGTATTTGAGTCGGCATTGTGCCTTTTCTATTTAATTCCGATGCAATTTCTGTGGTTCGTCGTCAATAAGAAGGTCCAAGGGATACAGTAAACCTGAAGTGAAGCATCGGAATCTAAAACCGGTCTCACAGGAGAGTTTCAAAACATAGAGAGTAAGAAGAGCCAGTCATCTTGTATTTGAGTCGGCATTGTGCCTTTTGTATTTAATTCCGATGCAATTTCTGTGTTTCATCGTCAATAAGAAGGTCAGAGGGATACAGTAAACGTGAAGTGAAGCGTCGGAATCTATAACTAGTGTCACAGGAATGGTTAAAACATAGAGAGTATGAAGAGTCAGTCTTCTTGTACTTAAGTCGGCATTGTGCCTTTTCTATTTAATTCCGATGCAATTTCTGTATTTCGTCGTCAATAAGAAGGTCCAAGGGATACAGTAAACCTGAAGTGGAGCATCGGAATCACCATATAGTGTCACAGGAATGGTTGACAACATAAACACGGAAGAGTCAGTCTTCTTGTACTTATGTCGGCATTGTGCATTTTGTATTTAATTCAGATGCAATTTCTGTGTTTCATCGTCACTACCAAGGTCCAAGGGATACAGTAAACCTGAAGTGAAGCATAGGAATCTATAACTAGTGTCACAGGAATGGTTAAAACATAGACCGTTGGAAGAGTCAGTCTTCTTGTACTTAAGTCGGCATAGTGCCTTTTGTATTTAATTCCGATGCAATTTCTGTGTTTCATCGTCAATAAGAAGGTCAGAGGGATACAGTAAACGTGAAGTGTAGCATCGGAATCTATAACTAGTGTCACAGGAATGGTTCAAAACATAGACAGTAGAAAGAGTCAGTCTTCTTGTACTTAAGTCGGCATTGAGCCTTTTCTATTTAATTCCGATGCAATTTCTGTGTTTCGTAGTCAATAAGAAGGTCAGAGGGATACAGTAAACCTGAAGTGAAGCATCGTAATCAATAACTAGTGTCACAGGAATGGTTCAAAACTTAGACAGTCGGAAGAGTCAGACTTCTTGTACTTAAGTCGGCATTGTGCCCGTTGTATTTAATTCCGATGCAATTTCTGTGTTTCATCGTCAATAACAAGGTCCAAGGGATAAAGTAAACCTGAAGTGAAACATCGGAATCTATAACTAGTGTCACAGGAATGGCTCAGAACACAGACAGTAAGAAGGGTCAGTCTTCTTGTACTTAAGTCGGCCTTGTGCCTTTTGTATTTAAATCCGATGCAAATTCTGTGTTTCATCGTCAATAAGAAGGGCCAAGGGATACAGTAAACATATAGTGAAGCATCGGAATCTAAAACTGGTCTCACAGGAAATGTTTATATCATAGTCAGTAAGAAGAGTCAGTCTTCTTATACTTAAGTCGGCATTGTGCCTTTTCTACTTAATTCCAATGCAATTTCTGTGTTTCGTCGTCAATAAGAAGGTCCACGGGATACAGTAAACCTGAAGTGAAGCATCGGAATCGAAGACCGGTCTCACAGGAAAGATTCAAACATAGAGAGTAAGAAGAGCCAGTCATCATGTATTTGAGTCGGCATTGTGCCTTTTGGATTTAATTCCGATGCAATTTCTGTGTTTCATCGTCAATAACAAGGTCCAAGGGATGCAGTAAACCTGAAGTGAAGCATCGGAATCTATAACTAGTGTCACAGGATTGGTTCAAATCATAGACAGTACGATGAGTCAGTCTTCTTGTACTTAAGTCGGCATTGTGCCTTTTGTATTTAATTCCGATGCAATTTCTGTGTTTCATCGTCAATAAGAACGTCCAAGGGATACAGTAAACATATAGTGAAGCATCGGCATCTAAAACTGGTCTCACAGGAAATGTTCAAATCATAGTCAGTAAGAAGAGTCAGTCTTCTTGTACTTATGTCTGCATTGTGCCTTTTCTATTTAATTACGATGCAATTTCTGTGTTTCGTCGTCAATATGAAGGTCCAAGGGATACAGTAAACCGAAAGTGAAGCATCGGAATCTGAAACCCGTCTCACAGGAAAAGTTCAAAGCATAGAGAGTAAGAAGAGCCAGTCATCTTGTATTTGAGTCGGCATTGTGCCTTTTCTATTTAATTACGATGCAATTTCTGTGTTTCGTCGTCAATAAGAAGGTCCAAGGGATACAGTAAACCTGAAGTGAAGCATCGGAATCTAAAACCGGTCTCACAGGAGAGTTTCAAAACATAGAGAGTAAGAAGTGCCAGTCATCTTGTATTTGAGTCGGCATTGTGCCTTTTGTATTTAATTCCGATGCAATTTCTGTGTTTCATCGTCAATAAGAAGGTCAGAGGGATACAGTAAACGTGAAGTGAAGCATCGGAATCTATAACTAGTGTCACAGGAATGGTTAAAACATAGAGAGTATGAAGAGTCAGTCTTCTTGTACTTAAGTCGGCATTGTGCCTTTTCTATTTAATTCCGATGCAATTTCTGTATTTCATCGTCAATAAGAAGGTCCAAGGGATACAGTAAACCTGAAGTGGAGCATCGGAATCAACATATAGTGTCACAGGAGTGGTAGAAAGCATAAACACGGAAGAGTCAGTCTTCTTGTACTTATGTCGGCATTGTGCATTTTGTATTTAATTCAGATGCAATTTCTGTGTTTCATCGTCAATACCAAGGTCCAAGGGATACAGTAAACCTGACGTGAAGCATCGGAATCTATAACTAGTGTCACAGGAATGGTTAAAACATAGACCGTTGGAAGAGTCAGTCTTCTTGTAGTTAAGTCGGCATAGTGCCTTTTGTATTTAATTCCGATGCAATTTCTGTGTTTCATCGTCAATAAGAAGGTCAGAGGGATACAGTAAACGTGAAGTGTAGCATCGGAATCTATAACTAGTGTCACAGGAATGGTTCAAAACATAGACAGTAGAAAGAGTCAGTCTTCTTGTACTTAAGTCGGCATTAAGCCTTTTCTATTTCATTCCGATGCAATTTCTGTGTTTCGTCGTCAATAAGAAGGTCCAAGGGATACAGTAAACCGAAGGTGAAGCATATGAATCTGAAACCCGTCTCACAGGAAAAGTTCAAAGCATAGAGAGTAAGAAGAGCCAGTCATCTTGTATTTGAGTCGGCATTGTGCCTTTTGTATTTAATTCCGATGCAATTTTTGTGTTTCATCGTCAATAAGAAAGTCAGAGGGATACAGTAAACCTGTAGTGAAGCATCGGAATCTATAACTAGTGTCACAGGAATGGTTAAAACATAGACAGTAGGAAGGGTCAGTCTTCTTGTACTTAAGTCGGCATTGTGCCTTTTGTATTTAATTCCGATGCAATCTCTGTGTTTCATCGTCAATAAGAAGGTCCAAGGGATACAGTAAACCAGAAGTGAAGCATCGGAATCTATAACTAGTGTCACAGGAATTGCTCAAAGCATAGACAGTAAGAACAGTCAGCCTTCTTGTACTTTAGTCGGCATTGTGCATTTTGTATTTAATTCCGATGCAAATTTTTTCTTTCATCGTCACAAAGAAGGTCCAAAGGATACAGTAAACCTGAGGTGAAGCTTCGGAATCTATAACTAGTGTCACAGGAATGGTTCAAAACATAGACAGTAAGAATAGTCAGTCTTCTTGTACTTAAGTCGGCATTGTGCCTTTTGTATTTAATTCCGATGCATTTCTGTGTTTCATTGTCAATAACAAGGTCCAAGGGGTACAGTTAACCTGAAGTGAAGCATCGGAATCTATAACAAGTGTCACAGGAATGGTTCAAAACATAGACAGTAAGAAGAGTCAGTCTTCTTGTACTTAAGTCGGCATTGTGCCTTTTGTATTTAATTCCGATGCAATTTCTGTGTTTCATCGTCAATAAGAAGGTCCAAGGGATACAGTAAACGTATAGTGAATCATCGGAATCTAAAACTGGTCTCACAGGAGATGTTCAAATCATAGTCAGTAAGAAGAGTCAGTCCTCTTATACTTAAGTCGGCTTTGTGCCTTTTGTATTTAATTCCGATGCAATTTCTGTGTTTTATCCTCATTAAGAAGGTCCAAGGGATACAGTAAACATATAGTGAAGAATCGGAGTCTAAAAGTGGTCCCACAGGAAATGTTCACAACATAGTCAGTAAGAAGAGTCAGTCTTCTTTTACTTAAGTCGGCACTGTGCCGTTTGTATTTAATTCCAATGCAATTTCTGTGTTTCATCGTCAATAAGAATGTCAGAGGGATAGAGTAAAACCTGAAGTGAAGCATCGGAATCTATAACTTGTGTCACAGGAATGGTTCAAAACATAGACTGTAGGAAGTGTCAGTCTTCTTGTACATAATTCTGCATTGTGCCCTTTCTATTTAATTCCGATGCAATTTCTGTGTTTCTTCGTCAATAAGAAGGTCCAAGGGATACAGTAAACCTGAAGTGAAGCATCGGAATCTATATCTAGTGTCACAGGAAAGGTTCAAAACATAGACAGTAAGAAGAGACAGTCTTCTTGTACATGAGTCGGCATTGTGCCTTTTGTATTTAATTCCGAAGCAATTACTGTGTTTCATCGTCAATAAGAAGGTCAGAGGGATACAGTAAACCTGAAGTGAAGCATCGGAATCTATAACTAATGTCACAGGAATGGTTCAAAACATACACAGCAAACAGAATCAGTCGTCTTGTACTTAAGTCGGCATTGTGCCTTTTGTATTTAATTCCGATGCGATTTCTGTGTTTCATCGTCAACAAGAAGGTCAAAGGGATACAGTAAACATATAGTGAAGCGTCGGAATGTAAAACTGGTGTCACAGGAAATGTTCAAATCATAGTCAGTAAGAAGAGTCAGTCTTCTTGTACTTATGTCGGCATTGTGCCTTTTGTATTTAATTCCGATGCAATTTCTGTGTTTCATCGTCAACAAGAAGGTCAGAGGGATACCGTAAACCTTTAGTGAAGCATCGGAATCTATAACTAGTGCCACAGGAATGGTTAAAACATAGACAGTAGGAAGGGTCAGTCGTCTTGTACTTAAGTCGGCTTTGTGCCTTTTGTATTTAATTCCGATGCTATTTCTGTGTTTCATCGTCGATAAGAAGGTCCAAGGGATACAGTAAACCTGAAGTGAAGCATCGGAATCTACAACTAGTGTCACAGGAATTGTCAAAACATACACAGTAAGAAGAGTCAGTCTTCTTGTACTTAAGTCGACATTGTGCCTTTTGTATTTAATTCCGATGCAATATCTGTTTTTCATCGTCAATAAGAAGGATCGACGGATACAGTAAACATATAGTGAAGCATCGGAATCTAAAACTGGTCTCACAGGAAATGTTCAAATCATAGTCAGTAAGAAGAGTCAGTCTTCTTGTACTTGAGTCGGCATTGTGCCTTTAGTATTTAAGTCCGATGCAATTTCTGTTTTTCATCGTCAATAAGAAGGTCCAACTGATACAGTAAACCTGAAGTGAAGCTTCGGAATCCATGACTAGTGTCACAGAATGGTTCAAAACATAGACAGTAAGAAGAGTCGGTCTTCTTGTGCTTAAATCGGCATTGTGATTTTTGTATTTAATTCCGACGTAATTTCTGTGTTTCATAGTCATTAAGAGTGGCAGAGGGATACAGTAAACCTGAAGTGAAGCATCGGAATCTAAAACCGGTCTCACAGGAAAGTTTCAAAACATAGAGAGTAAGAAGAGCCGGTCGTCTTGTATCTGAGACGGCATTGTGCCTTTTGTATTTAATTCCGATGCAATTTCTGTGTTTCATCGTCAATAAGAAGGTCAGAGGGATACAGTAAACGTGAAGTGAAGCATCGGAATCTATAACTAGTGTCACAGGAATGGTTAAAACATAGAGAGTATGAAGAGTCAGTCTTCTTGTACTTAAGTCGGCATTGTGCCTTTTCTATTTAAGTCCGATGCAATTTCTGTGTTTCGTCGTCAATAAGAAGGTCCAAGGGATACAGTAAACCTGAAGTGGAGCATCGGAATCAACATATAGTGCCACAGGAATGGTTGAAAACATAAACTCGGAAGAGTCAGTCTTCTTGTACTTATGTCGGCATAGTGCCTTTTGTATTTAATTCCGATGCAATTTCTGTGTTTCTTCGTCAATAAGAAGGTCCAAGGGATACAGTAAACCTGAAGTGAAGCATCGGAATCTATATCTAGTGTCACAGGAAAGGTTCAAAACATAGACAGTAAGAAGAGACAGTCTTCTTGTACATGAGTCGGCATTGTGCCTTTTGTATTTAATTCCGAAGCAATTACTGTGTTTCATCGTCAATAAGAAGGTCAGAGGGATACAGTAAACCTGAAGTGAAGCATCGGAATCTATAACTAATGTCACAGGAATGGTTCAAAACATACAAAGCAAACAGAAACAGTCGTCTTGTACTTAAGTCGGCATTGTGCCTTTTGTATTTAATTCCGATGCGATTTCTGTGTTTCATCGTCAACAAGAAGGTCAAAGGGATACAGTAAACATATAGTGAAGCTTCGGAATGTAAAACTGGTCTCACAGGAAATGTTCAAATCATAGTCAGTAAGAAGAGTCAGTCTTCTTGTACTTATGTCGGCATTGTGCCTTTTCTATTTAATTCCGATGCAATTTCTGTGTTTCGTCGTCAATATGAAGGTCAGAGGGCTACAGTAAACCTGAAGTGAAGCATCGGAATCTAAAACCCGTCTCACAGGAAAAGTTCAAAGCATAGAGAGTAAGAAGAGCCAGTCATTTTGTATTTGAGTCGGCATTGTGCCTTTTGTATTTAATTCCGATGCAATTTCTGTGTTTCATCGTCAACAAGAAGGTCAGAGGGATACCGTAAACCTTTAGTGAAGCATCGGAATCTATAACTAGTGTCACAGGAATTGGTGAAAACATAAACACGGAAGAGTCAGTCTTCTTGTACTTATGTCGGCATTGTGCCTTTTGTATTTAATTCCGATGCAATTTCTGTGTTTCGTCGTCAATAAGAAGGTCCAAGGGATACAGTAAACCTGAAGTGAAGCATCGGAATCTATAACTAGTGTCACAGAATAGGTTCAAAACATAGACAGTAAGAAGGGTCAGTCCTTTTGTACTTATGTCGGCAATTTGCCTTTTGTATTTAATTCCGATGCAATTTCTGTGTTTTATCGTCAATAAGAATGTCAGAGGGATACAATAAAAGTGAAGTGAAGCATCGGAATCTATAACTAGAGTCACAGGAATGGTTCAAAACATAGACAATGGGAAGAGTCAGTCTTCTTGTACTTAGGTTGGCATTGTGCCCTTTCTATTCAATTCAGATGCAATTTCTGTGTTTCATCGTCAACAAAAAGGTCAGAGGGATACCGTAAACCTTTAGTGAAGCATCGGAATCTATAACTAGTGTCACAGGAATTGGTGAAAACATAAACACGGAAGAGTCAGTCTTCTTGTACTTATGTCGGCATTGTGCCTCTTGTATTTAATTCCGATGCAATTTCTGTGTTTCGTCGTCAATAAGAAGGTCCAAGGGATACAGTAAACCTGAAGTGGAGCATCGGAATCAACATATAGTGTCACAGGAATGGTTGAAAACATAAACTCGGAAGAGTCAGTCTTCTTGTACTTATGTCGGCATAGTGCCTTTTGTATTTAATTCCGATGCAATTTCTGTGTTTGTTCGTCAATAAGAAGGTCCAAGGGATACAGTAAACCCGAAGTGAAGCATCGGAATCTATATCTAGTGTCACAGGAAAGGTTCAAAACATAGACAGTAAGAAGAGACAGTCTTCTTGTACATGAGTCGGCATTGTGCCTTTTGTATTTAATTCCGAAGCAATTACTGTGTTTCATCGTCAATAAGAAGGTCAGAGGGATACAGTAAACCTGAAGTGAAGCATCGGAATCTATAACTAATGTCACAGGAATGGTTCAAAACATACAAAGCAAACAGAAACAGTCGTCTTGTACTTAAGTCGGCATTGTGCCTTTTGTATTTAATTCCGATGCGATTTCTGTGTTTCATCGTCAACAAGAAGGTCAAAGGGATACAGTAAACATATAGTGAAGCTTCGGAATGTAAAACTGGTCTCACAGGAAATGTTCAAATCATAGTCAGTAAGAAGAGTCAGTCTTCTTGTACTTATGTCGGCATTGTGCCTTTTCTATTTAATTCCGATGCAATTTCTGTGTTTCGTCGTCAATATGAAGGTCAGGGGGCTACAGTAAACCTGAAGTGAAGCATCGGAATCTAAAACCCGTCTCACAGGAAAAGTTCAAAGCATAGAGAGTAAGAAGAGCCAGTCATTTTGTATTTGAGTCGGCATTGTGCCTTTTGTATTTAATTCCGATGCAATTTCTGTGTTTCATCGTCAACAAGAAGGTCAGAGGGATACCGTAAACCTTTAGTGAAGCATCGGAATCTATAACTAGTGTCACAGGAATTGGTGAAAACATAAACACGGAAGAGTCAGTCTTCTTGTACTTATGTCGGCATAGTGCCTTTTGTATTTAATTCCGATGCAATTTCTGTGCTTCTTCGTCAACAAGAAGGTCAGAGGGATACCGTAAACCTTTAGTGAAGCATCGGAATCTATAACTAGTGCCACAGGAATGGTTAAAACATAGACAGTAGGAAGGGTCAGTCGTCTTGTACTTAAGTCGGCTTTGTGCCTTTTGTATTTAATTCCGATGCTATTTCTGTGTTTCATCGTCGATAAGAAGGTCCAAGGGATACAGTAAACCTGAAGTGAAGCATCGGAATCTACAACTAGTGTCACAGGAATTGTCAAAACATACACAGTAAGAAGAGTCAGTCTTCTTGTACTTAAGTCGACATTGTGCCTTTTGTATATAATTCCGATGCAAATTCTTTGTTTCATCGTCAATAAGAAGGTCCAAAGGATACAGTAAACCTGAAGTGAAGCTTCGGAATCTATAACTAGTGTCACAGGAATGGTTCAAAACATAGACAGTAAGAAGAGTCAGTCTTCTTGTACTTAAGTCGGCATTGTGCCTTTTGTATTTAAATCCGAAGCAATTTCTGTGTTTCATCGTCAATAAGAGTGTCAGAGGGATACAGTAAACCTGAAGTGAAGCATCTTAATCTATAACTAGTGTCACAGGAATGGCTCAAAACATAGAATGTTGGAAGAGTGAGTCTTCTTGTACTTAAGTCAGCATTGTGCCTTTTCGATTTTATTCCGATGCAATTTCTGTGTTTCGTCGTCATTAAGAAGGTCCAAGAGATGCAGTAAACCTGAAGTGAAGCATCGGAATCGAAAACCGGTCTCACAGGTAAGTTTCAAAACATAGAGTGTAAAAAGAGCCAGTAATCTTGTATTTGAGTCGGCATTGTGCCTTTTGTATTTAATTCCAATGCAATTTCTGTATTTTGTCGTCAATAAGAGTGTCAGAGGGATACAGTAAACGTGAAGTGATTCATCGGAATCTGTAACTAGTGCCACAGGAATGGTTAAAACATAGAGAGTAGGGAGAGTCAGTCATCATGTATTTGAGTCAGCATTGTGCCTTTTGTATTTAAATCCGATGCAATTTCTGTGTTTCATCGTTAATAACAAGGTCCAAGGGATACAGAAACCTGAAGTGAAGCATCGGAATCTATAACTAGTGTCACAGGAATGGTTCAAAGCATAGACAGTAAGAAGAGTCAGTCTTCTTGTACTTAAGTCGGCATTGTGCCTTTTGTATTTAATTCCGATGCAATATCTGTTTTTCATCGTCAATAAGAAGGTTCGACGGATACAGTAAACATATAGTGAAGCATCGGAATCTAAAACTGGTCTCACAGGAAATGTTCAAATCATAGTCAGTAAGAAGAGTCAGTCTTCTTGTACTTGAGTCGGCATTGTGCCTTTAGTATTTAAGTCCGATGCAATTTCTGTTTTTCATCGTCAATAAGAAGGTCCAACTGATACAGTAAACCTGAAGTGAAGCTTCGGAATCCATGACTAGTGTCACAGAATGGTTCAAAACATAGACAGTAAGAAGAGTCGGTCTTCTTGTACTTAAATCGGCATTGTGATTTTTGTATTTAATTCCGACGTAATTTCTGTGTTTCATAGTCAATAAGAGTGGCAGAGGGATACAGTAAACCTGAAGTGAAGCATCGGAATCTAAAACCGGTCTCACAGGAAAGTTTCAAAACATAGAGAGTAAGAAGAGCCGGTCGTCTTGTATCTGAGACGGCATTGTGCCTTTTGTATTTAATTCCGATGCAATTTCTGTGTTTCATCGTCAATAAGAAGGTCAGAGGGATACAGTAAACGTGAAGTGAAGCATCGGAATCTATAACTAGTGTCACAGGAATGGTTAAAACATAGAGAGTATGAAGAGTCAGTCTTCTTGCACTTAAGTCGGCATTGTGCCTTTTCTATTTAAGTCCGATGCAATTTCTGTGTTTCGTCGTCAATAAGAAGGTCCAAGGGATACAGTAAACCTGAAGTGGAGCATCGGAATCAACATATAGTGTCACAGGAATGGTTGAAAACATAAACTCGGAAGAGTCAGTCTTCTTGTACTTATGTCGGCATAGTGCCTTTTGTATTTAATTCCGATGCAATTTCTGTGTTTCTTCGTCAATAAGAAGGTCCAAGGGATACAGTAAACCTGAAGTGAAGCATCGGAATCTATATCTAGTGTCACAGGAAAGGTTCAAAACATAGACAGTAAGAAGAGACAGTCTTCTTGTACATGAGTCGGCATTGTGCCTTTTGTATTTAATTCCGAAGCAATTACTGTGTTTCATCGTCAATAAGAAGGTCAGAGGGATACAGTAAACCTGAAGTGAAGCATCGGAATCTATAACTAATGTCACAGGAATGGTTCAAAACATACAAAGCAAACAGAAACAGTCGTCTTGTACTTAAGTCGGCATTGTGCCTTTTGTATTTAATTCCGATGCGATTTCTGTGTTTCATCGTCAACAAGAAGGTCAAAGGGATACAGTAAACATATAGTGAAGCTTCGGAATGTAAAACTGGTCTCACAGGAAATGTTCAAATCATAGTCAGTAAGAAGAGTCAGTCTTCTTGTACTTATGTCGGCATTGTGCCTTTTCTATTTAATTCCGATGCAATTTCTGTGTTTCGTCGTCAATATGAAGGTCAGAGGGCTACAGTAAACCTGAAGTGAAGCATCGGAATCTAAAACCCGTCTCACAGGAAAAGTTCAAAGCATAGAGAGTAAGAAGAGCCAGTCATTTTGTATTTGAGTCGGCATTGTGCCTTTTGTATTTAATTCCGATGCAATTTCTGTGTTTCATCGTCAACAAGAAGGTCAGAGGGATACCGTAAACCTTTAGTGAAGCATCGGAGTCTATAACTAGTGTCACAGGAATTGGTGAAAACATAAACACGGAAGAGTCAGTCTTCTTGTACTTATGTCGGCAATGTGCCTTTTGTATTTAATTCCGATGCAATTTCTGTGTTTCGTCGTCAATAAGAAGGTCCAAGGGATACAGTAAACCTGAAGTGAAGCATCGGAATCTATAACTAGTGTCACAGAATAGGTTCAAAACATAGACAGTAAGAAGGGTCAGTCCTTTTGTACTTATGTCGGCAATTTGCCTTTTGTATTTAATTCCGATGCAATTTCTGTGTTTTATCGTCAATAAGAATGTCAGAGGGATACAATAAAAGTGAAGTGAAGCATCGGAATCTATAACTAGAGTCACAGGAATGGTTCAAAACATAGACAATGGGAAGAGTCAGTCTTCTTGTACTTAGGTTGGCATTGTGCCCTTTCTATTCAATTCAGATGCAGTTTCTGTATTTCGTCGTCAATAAGAAGGCCAGAGGGATTCAGTAAACCTGAAGTGAAGCATCGGAATCTATAACTAGTTTCACAGGAATGGTTCAAAACATACACAGCTAGAAGAGTCAGTCTTCTTGTACTAAAGTCGGCATTGTGCATTTTGTATTTAATTCCGATGGAATTTCTGTGTTTCATCGTCAATAAGAAGGTCCAAGGGATACAGTAAACCTGAAGTGATGCATCGTAATCTATAACTAGTGTCACAGGAATGGTTCAAAACATAGACAGTCGGAAGAGTCAGTCTTCTTGTACTTAAGTCGGCATTGTGCCTTTTGTAATTAATTCCGATGCAATTTCTGTGTTTCATCGTCAATAACAAGGTCCATGGGATACAGTAAACCTGAAGTGAAGCATCGGAATCTATAACTAGTGTCGCAGGAATGGTTCAAAACATAGACAGTTAGAAGAGTCAGTCTTCTTGTACCTAAGTCGGCCTTGTGCCTTTTGTATTTAATTCCGATGCAATTTCTGTGTTTCATCGACAATAAGAAGGTCCAAGGGATACAGTAAACATATAGTGAAGCATCGGCATCTAAGACTGGTCTCACAGGAAATGTTCAAATCATAGTCAGTAAGAAGAGTCAGTCTTCTTATACTTAAGTCGGCTTTGTCCCTTTTCTACACAATTCCGATGTAATTTCTGCGTTTCATCGTCAGTAAGAAGGTCAGAGGGATACAGTAAACGTGAAGTGTAGCATCGGAATCTATAACTAGTGTCACAGGAATGGTTCAAAACATAGACAGTAGAAAGAGTCAGTCTTCTTGTACTTAAGTCGGCATTGTGCCTTTTCTATTTAATTCCGATGCAATTTCTGTGTTTCGTAGTCAACAAGATGGTCAGAGGGATACAGTAAACCTGAAGTGAAGCATCGGAATCTATAACTAGTGCCACAGGAATGGTTAAAACATAGACAGTAGGAAGGGTCAGTCGTCTTGTACTTAAGTCGGCTTTGTGCCTTTTGTATTTAATTCCGATGCTATTTCTGTGTTTCATCGTCGATAAGAAGGTCCAAGGGATACAGTACACCTGAAGTGAAGCATCGGAATCTACAACTAGTGTCACAGGAATTGCTCAAAACATACACAGTGAGAAGAGTCAGTCTTCTTGTACTTAAGTCGACATTGTGCCTTTTGTATATAATTCCGATGCAAATTCTTTGTTTCATCGTCAATAAGAAGGTCCAAAGGATACAGTAAACCTGAAGTGAAGCTTCGGAATCTGTAACTAGTGTGACAGGAATGGTTCAAAACATAGACAGTAAGAAGAGTCAGTCTTCTTGTACTTAAGTCGGCATTGTGCCTTTTGTATTTAAATCCGAAGCAATTTCTGTGTTTCATCGTCAATAAGAGTGTCAGAGGGATACAGTAAACCTGAAGTGAAGCATCTTAATCTATAACTAGTGTCACAGGAATGGTTCAAAACATAGAATGTTGGAAGAGTGAGTCTTCTTGTACTTAAGTCAGCATTGTGCCTTTTCGATTTAATTCCGATGCAATTTCTGTGTTTCGTTGTCATTAAGAAGGTCCAAGAGATGCAGTAAACCTGAAGTGAAGCATCGGAATCGAAAACCGGTCTCACAGGAAAGTTTCAAAACATAGAGAGTAAAAAGAGCCAGTAATCTTGTATTTGAGTCGGCATTGTGCCTTTTGTATTTAATTCCAATGCAATTTCTGTATTTTATCGTCAATAAGAGTGTCAGAGGGATACAGTAAACGTGAAGTGAGGCATCGGAATCTGTAACTAGTGCCACAGGAATGGTTAAAACATAGAGAGTAGGGAGAGTCAGTCATCATGTATTTGAGTCAGCATTGTGCCTTTTGTATTTAAATCCGATGCAATTTCTGTGTTTCATTGTTAATAACAAGGTCCAAGGGATACAGAAACCTGAAGTGAAGCATCGGAATCTATAACTAGTGTCACAGGAATGGTTCAAAACATAGACAGTAAGAAGAGTCAGTCTTCTTGTACTTAAGTCGGCATTGTGCCTTTTGTATTTAATTCCGATGCAATTTCTGTTTTTCATCGTCAATAAGAAGGTTCAACGGATACAGTAAACATATAGTGAAGCATCGGAATCTAAAACTGGTCTGACAGGAAATGTTCAAATCATAGTCAGTAAGGAGAATCAGTCTTCTTGTACTTAAGTCGGCATTGTGCCTTTAGTATTTAATTCCGATGCAATTTCTGTTTTTCATCGTCAATAAGAAGGTCCAAACTGATACAGTAAACCTGAAGTGAAGCTTCGGAATCCATGACTAGTGTCACAGAATGGTTCAAAACATAGACAGTAAGAAGAGTCGGTCTTCTTGTACTTAAATCGGCATTGTGATTTTTGTATTTAATTCCGACGTAATTTCTGTGTTTCATAGTCAATAAGAGTGGCAGAGGGATACAGTAAACCTGAAGTGAAGCATCGGAATCTATAACTAGTGTCACACAATAGGTTCAAAACATAGACACAAAGAAGAGTCAGTCTTCTTGTACTTAAGTCGGCATTTTGCCTTTTGTATTTATTTCCGATGCAATTTCTGTGTTTCATCGTCAATAAGAAGGTCAGAGGGATACAGTAAACGTGAAGTGAAGCATCGGGATCTATAACTAATGTCACAGGAATGGTTCAAAACATAGACAGTAATAAGAGACAGTCTTCTTGTACTTAAGTCGGCATTGTGCCTTTAGTATTTAATTCCGAAGCAATTTCTGTGTTTAATAGTCAATAAAGGTGTCAGAGGGATACAGTAAACCTGAAGTGAAGCATCGGAGTCTATAACTAGTGTCACATTAATGATTCAAAACATAGACAGTTGGAAGAGTCAGTCTTCTTGTACTTGAGTCAGCATTGTGCCTTTTATAATTAATTCCGATGCAATTTCTGTGTTTCGTCGTCAATAAGAAGGTCCAAGGGATACAGTAAACCTGAAGTGAAGCATCGGAATCTAAAACCGTTCTCACAGGAAAGTCTCAAAACATAGAGAGTAAGAAGAGCCGGTCATCTTGTATTTGAGTCGGCATTGTGCCTTTTGTATTTAATTCCGATGCAATTTCTGTGTTTCATCGTCAATAAAAAGGTCAGAGGGATACAGTAAACGTGAAGTGAAGCATCGGAATCTATAACTAGTGTCACAGGAATGGTTAAAACATAGAGAGTATGAAGAGTCAGTCTTCTTGCACTTAAGTCGGCCTTGTGCCTTTTCTATTTAATTCCGATGCAATTTCTGTGTTTCGTCGTCAATAAGAAGGTCCAAGGGATACAGTAAACCTGAAGTGGAGCATCGGAATCAACATATAGTGTCACAGGAATGGTTGAAAACATAAACTCGGAAGAGTCAGTCTTCTTGTACTTATGTCGGCATTGTGCATTTTGTATTTAATTCAGATGCAATTTCTGTGTTTCATCGTCAATAACAAGGTCCAAGGGATACAGTAAACCTGAAGTAAAGCATCGGAATCTATAACTATTGTCACAGGAATGGTTAAAACATAGACAGTAGGAAGAGTCAGTCTTCTTGTACTTAAGTCGGCATAGTGCCTTTTGTATTTAATTCCGATGCAATTTCTGTGTTTCATCGTCAATAAGAAGGTCAGAGGGATACAGTAAACGTGAAGTGTAGCATCGGAATCTATAACTAGTGTCACAGGAATGGTTCAAAACATAGACAGTAGAAAGAGTCAGTCTTCTTGTACTTAAGTCGGCATAGTGCCTTTTGTATTTAATTCCGATGCAATTTCTGTGTTTCATCGTTAATAAGAAGGTCAGAGGGATACAGTAAACGTGAAGTGTAGCATCGGAATCTATAACTAGTGTCACAGGAATGGTTCAAAACATAGACAGTAGAAAGAGTCAGTCTTCTTGTACTTAAGTCGGCATTGTGCCTTTTCTATTTAATTCCGATGCAATTTCTGTGTTTCGTAGTCAACAAGAGGTCAGAGGGATACAGTAAACCTGAAGTGAAGCATCGGAATCTATAACTAGTGCCACAGGAATGGTTAAAACATAGACAGTAGGAAGGGTCAGTAGTCTTGTACTTAAGTCGGCTTTGTGCCTTTTGTATTTAATTCCGATGCTATTTCTGTGTTTCATCGTCGATAAGAACGTCCAAGGGATACAGTAAACCTGAAGTGAAGCATCGGAATCTATAACTAGTGTCACAGGAATTGCTCAAAACATACACAGTAAGAAGAGTCGGTCTTCTTGTACTTAAGTCGACATTGTGCCTTTTGTATATAATTCCGATGCAAATTCTTTGTTTCATCGTCAATAAGAAGGTCCAAAAGATACAGTAAACCTGAAGTGAAGCTTCGGAATCTATAACTAGTGTCACAGGAATGGTTCAAAACATAGACAGTAAGAAGAGTCAGTCCTCTTGTACTTAAGTCGGCATTGTGCCTTTTGTATTTAAATCCGAAGCAATTTCTGTGTTTCATCGTCAATAAGAGTGTCAGAGGGATACAGTAAACCTGAAGTGAAGCATCTTAATCTATAACTAGTGTCACAGGAATGGTTCAAAACATAGAATATTGGAAGAGTGAGTCTTCTTGTACTTAAGTCAGCATTGTGCCTTTTCGATTTAATTCCGATGCAATTTCTGTGTTTCGTCGTCATTAAGAAGGTCCAAGAGATGCAGTAAACCTGAAGTGAAGCATCGGAATCGAAAACCGGTCTCACAGGAAAGTTTCAAAACATAGAGAGTAAAAAGAGCCAGTAATCTTGTATTTGAGTCGGCATTGTGCCTTTTGTATTTAATTCCAATGCAATTTCTGTATTTTATCGTCAATAAGAGTGTCAGAGGTATACAGTAAACGTGAAGTGAGGCATCGGAATCTGTAACTAGTGCCACAGGAATGGTTAAAACATAGAGAGTAGGGAGAGTCAGTCATCATGTATTTGAGTCAGCATTGTGCCTTTTGTATTTAAATCCGATGCAATTTCTGTGTTTCATCGTTAATAACAAGGTCCAAGGGATACAGAAACCTGAAGTGAAGCATCGGAATCTATAACTAGTGTCACGGGAATGGTTCAAAACATAGACAGTAAGAAGAGTCAGTCTTCTTGTACTTAAGTCGGCATTGTTCCTTTTGTATTTAATTCCGATGCAATTTCTGTTTTTCATCGTCAATAAGAAGGTTCAACGGATACAGTAAACATATAGTGAAGCATCGGAATCTAAAACTGGTCTCACAGGAAATGTTCAAATCATAGTCAGTAAGAAGAGTCAGTCTTCTTGTACTTGAGTCGGCATTGTGCATTTAGTATTTAATTCCGATGCAATTTCTGTTTTTCATCGTCAATAAGAAGGTCCAACTGATACAGTAAACCTGAAGTGAAGCTTCGGAATCCATGACTAGTGTCACGGAGTGGTTCAAAACATAGACAGTAAGAAGAGTCAGTCTTCTTGTACTTAAATCGGCATTGTGATTTTTGTATTTAATTCCGACGTAATTTCTGTGTTTCATAGTCAATAAGAGTGGCAGAGGGATACAGTAAACCTGAAGTGAAGCATCGGAATCTGTAACTAGTGTCACACAATAGGTTCAAAACATAGACACAAAGAAGAGTCAGTCTTCTTGTACTTAAGTCGGCATTTTGCCTTTCGTATTTATTTCCGATGCAATTTCTGTGTTTCATCGTCAATAAGAAGGTCAGAGGGATACAGTAAACGTGAAGTGAAGCATCGGAATCTATAACTAATGTCACAGGAATGGTTCAAAACATAGACAGTTGGAAGAGTCAGTCTTCTTGTACTTGAGTCAGCATTGTGCTTTTATAATTAATTCCGATGCAATTTCTGTGTTTCGTCGTCAATAAGAAGGTCCAAGGGATACAGTAAACCTGAAGTGAAGCATCGGAATCTAAAACCGGTCTCACAGGAAAGTCTCAAAACATAGAGAGTAAGAAGAGCCGGTCATCTTGTATTTGAGTCGGCATTATGCCTTTTCTATTTAATTCCGATGCAATTTCTGTGTTTCGTCGTCAATAAGAAGGTCCAAGGGATACAGTAAACCTGAAGTGGAGCATCGGAATCAACATATAGTGTCACAGGAATGGTTGAAAACATAAACTCGGAAGAGTCAGTCTTCTTGTACTTATGTCGGCATTGTGCATTTTGAATTTAATTCAGATGCAATTTCTGTGTTTCATCGTCAATAACAAGGTCCAAGGGATACAGTAAACCTGAAGTGAAGCATCGGAATCTATAACTATTGTCACAGGAATGGTTAAAACATAGACAGTAGGAAGAGTCAGTCTTCTTGTACTTAAGTCGGCATAGTGCCTTTTGTATTTAATTCCGATGCAATTTCTGTGTTTCATCGTCAATAAGAAGGTCAGAGGGATACAGTAAACGTGAAGTGTAGCATCGGAATCTATAACTAGTGTCACAGGAATGGTTCAAAACATAGACAGTAGAAAGAGTCAGTCTTCTTGTACTTAAGTCGGCATAGTGCCTTTTGCATTTAATTCCGATGCAATTTCTGTGTTTCATCGTCAATAAGAGTGTCAGAGGGATACAGTAAACCTGAAGTGAAGCATCTTAATCTATAACTAGTGTCACAGGAATGGTTCAAAACATAGAATGTTGAAAGAGTGAGTCTTCTTGTACTTAAGTCAGCATTGTGCCTTTTCGATTTAATTCCGATGCAATTTCTGTGTTTCGTCGTCATTAAGAAGGTCCAAGAGATGCAGTAAACCTGAAGTGAAGCATCGGAATCGAAAACCGGTCTCACAGGAAAGTTTCAAAACATAGAGAGTAAAAAGAGCCAGTAATCTTGTATTTGAGTCGGCATTGTGCCTTTTGTATTTAATTCCAATGCAATTTCTGTATTTTATCGTCAATAAGAGTGTCAGAGGGATACAGTAAACGTGAAGTGAGGCATCGGAATCTGTAACTAGTGCCACAGGAATGGTTAAAACATAGAGAGTAGGGAGAGTCAGTCATCATGTATTTGAGTCAGCATTGTGCCTTTTGTATTTAAATCCGATGCAATTTCTGTGTTTCATCGTTAATAACAAGGTCCAAGGGATACAGAAACCTGAAGTGAAGCATCGGAATCTATAACTAGTGTCACAGGAATGGTTCAAAACATAGACAGTAAGAAGAGTCAGTCTTCTTGTACTTAAGTCGGCATTGTGCCTTTTGTATTTAATTCCGATGCAATTTCTGTTTTTCATCGTCAATAAGAAGGTTCAACGGATACAGTAAACATATTGTGAAGCATCGGAATCTAAAACTGGTCTGACAGGAAATGTTCAAATCATAGTCAGTAAGGAGAATCAGTCTTCTTGTACTTAAGTCGGCATTGTGCCTTTAGTATTTAATTCCGATGCAATTTCTGTTTTTCATCGTCAATAAGAAGGTCCAACTGATACAGTAAACCTGAAGTGAAGCTTCGGAATCCATGACTAGTGTCACAGAATGGTTCAAAACATAGACAGTAAGAAGAGTCAGTCTTCTTGTACTTAAATCGGCATTGTGATTTTTGTATTTAATTCCGACGTAATTTCTGTGTTTCATCGTCAATAAGAAGGTCCAAGGGATTCAGTAAACCTGAAGTGAAGCATCGGAATCTATAACTAGTGTCGCAGGAATGGTTCAAAACATAGACAGTTAGAAGAGTCAGTCTTCTTGTACCTAAGTCGGCCTTGTGCCTTTTGTATTTAATTCCGATGCAATTTCTGTGTTTCATCGACAATAAGAAGGTCCAAGGGATACAGTAAACATATAGTGAAGCATCGGCATCTAAGACTGGTCTCACAGGAAATGTTCAAATCATAGTCAGTAAGAAGAGTCAGTCTTCTTATACTTAAGTCGGCTTTGTCCCTTTTCTACACAATTCCGATGTAATTTCTGCGTTTCGTCGTCAATAAGAAGGTCCAAGGGATACAGTAAACCTGAAGTGAAGCATCGGAATCTAAAACCGGTCTCACAGGAAAGTCTCAAAACATAGAGAGTAAGAAGAGCCGGTCATCTTGTATTTGAGTCGGCATTGTGCCTTTTGTATTTAATTCCGATGCAATTTCTGTGTTTCATCGTCAATAAAAAGGTCAGAGGGATACAGTAAACGTGAAGTGAAGCATCGGAATCTATAACTAGTGTCACAGGAATGGTTAAAACATAGAGAGTATGAAGAGTCAGTCTTCTTGCACTTAAGTCGGCATTGTGCCTTTTCTATTTAATTCCGATGCAATTTCTGTGTTTCGTCGTCAATAAGAAGGTCCAAGGGATACAGTAAACCTGAAGTGGAGCATCGGAATCAACATATAGTGTCACAGGAATGGTTGAAAACATAAACTCGGAAGAGTCAGTCTTCTTGTACTTATGTCGGCATTGTGCATTTTGTATTTAATTCAGATGCAATTTCTGTGTTTCATCGTCAATAACAAGGTCCAAGGGATACAGTAAACCTGAAGTGAAGCATCGGAATCTATAACTATTGTCACAGGAATGGTTAAAACATAGACAGTAGGAAGAGTCAGTCTTCTTGTACTTAAGTCGGCATAGTGCCTTTTGTATTTAATTCCGATGCAATTTCTGTGTTTCATCGTCAATAAGAAGGTCAGAGGGATACAGTAAACGTGAAGTGTAGCATCGGAATCTATAACTAGTGTCACAGGAATGGTTCAAAACATAGACAGTAGAAAGAGTCAGTCTTCTTGTACTTAAGTCGGCATTGTGCCTTTTCTATTTAATTCCGATGCAATTTCTGTGTTTCGTAGACAACAAGAAGCTCAGAGGGATACAGTAAACCTGAAGTGAAGCATCGGAATCTATAACTAGTTTCACAGGAATGGTTCAAAACATACAGAGCAAGAAGAGTTAGTCTTCTTGTACTTAAGTCGGCATTGTGCATTTTGTATTTAATTCCGATGCAATTTCTTTGTTTCATCGTCAATAAGAAGGTCCAAGGGATTCAGTAAACCTAAAGTGATGCATCGGAATCTATAACTAGTGTCACAGGAATGGTTCAAAACATAGACAGTCGGAAGAGTCAGTCTTCTTGTACTTAAGTCGGTATTGTGCCTTTTGTAATTAATTCCGATGCAATTTCTGTGTTTCATCGTCAATAACAAGGTCCAAGGGATACAGTAAACCTGAAGTGAAGCATCGGAATCTATAACTAGTGTCGCAGGAATGGTTCAAAACATAGACAGTTAGAAGGGTCAGTCTTCTTGTACCTAAGTCGGCCTTGTGCCTTTTGTATTTAATTCCGATGCAATTTCTGTGTTTCATCGACAATAAGAAGGTCCAAGGGATACAGTAAACATATAGTGAAGCATCGGCATCTAAGACTGGTCTCACAGGAAATGTTCAAATCATAGTCAGTAAGAAGAGTCAGTCTTCTTATACTTAAGTCGGCTTTGTCCCTTTTCTACACAATTCCGATGTAATTTCTGCGTTTCGTCGTCAATAAGAAGGTCAAAGGGATACAGTAAACCTGAAGTGAAGCATCGGAATCTATAACTAGTGTCACAGGAATGGTTAAAACATAGACAGTAGGAAGAGTCAGTCTTCTTGTACTTAAGTCGGCATAGTGCCTTTTGTATTTAATTCCGATGCAATTTCTGTGTTTCATCGTCAATAAGAAGGTCAGAGGGATACAGTAAACGTGAAGTGTAGCATCGGAATCTATAACTAGTGTCACAGGAATGGTTCAAAACATAGACAGTAGAAAGAGTCAGTCTTCTTGTACTTAAGTCGGCATTGTGCCTTTTCTATTTCATTCCGATGCAATTTCTGTGTTTCGTAGTCAACAAGAGGTCAGAGGGATACAGTAAACCTGAAGTGAAGCATCGGAATCTATAACTAGTGCCACAGGAATGGTTAAAACATAGAGAGTAGGGAGAGTCAGTCATCATGTATTTGAGTCAGCATTGTGCCTTTTGTATTTAAATCCGATGCAATTTCTGTGTTTCATCGTTAATAACAAGGTCCAAGGGATACAGAAACCTGAAGTGAAGCATCGGAATCTATAACTAGTGTCACAGGAATGGTTCAAAACATAGACAGTAAGAAGAGTCAGTCTTCTTGTACTTAAGTCGGAATTGTGCCTTTTGTATTTAATTCCGATGCAATTTCTGTTTTTCATCGTCAATAAGAAGGTTCAACGGATACAGTAAACATATAGTGAAGCATCGGAATCTAAAACTGGTCTCACAGGAAATGTTCAAATCATAGTCAGTAAGAAGAGTCAGTCCTCTTGTACTTGAGTCGGCATTGTGCCTTTAGTATTTAATTCCGATGCAATTTCTGTTTTTCATCGTCAATAAGAAGGTCCAACTGATACAGTAAACCTGAAGTGGAGCATCGGAATCAACATATAGTGTCACAGGAATGGTTGAAAACATAAACTCGGAAGAGTCAGTCTTCTTGTACTTATGTCGGCATTGTGCATTTTGAATTTAATTCAGATGCAATTTCTGTGTTTCATCGTCAATAACAAGGTCCAAGGGATACAGTAAACCTGAAGTGAAGCATCGGAATCTATAACTATTGTCACAGGAATGGTTAAAACATAGACAGTAGGAAGAGTCAGTCTTCTTGTACTTAAGTCGGCATAGTGCCTTTTGTATTTAATTCCGATGCAATTTCTGTGTTTCATCGTCAATAAGAAGGTCAGAGGGATACAGTAAACGTGAAGTGTAGCATCGGAATCTATAACTAGTGTCACAGGAATGGTTCAAAACATAGACAGTAGAAAGAGTCAGTCTTCTTGTACTTAAGTCGGCATAGTGCCTTTTGCATTTAATTCCGATGCAATTTCTGTGTTTCATCGTCAATAAGAGTGTCAGAGGGATACAGTAAACCTGAAGTGAAGCATCTTAATCTATAACTAGTGTCACAGGAATGGTTCAAAACATAGAATGTTGAAAGAGTGAGTCTTCTTGTACTTAAGTCAGCATTGTGCCTTTTCGATTTAATTCCAATGCAATTTCTGTGTTTCGTCGTCATTAAGAAGGTCCAAGAGATGCAGTAAACCTGAAGTGAAGCATCGGAATCGAAAACCGGTCTCACAGGAAAGTTTCAAAACATAGAGAGTAAAAAGAGCCAGTAATCTTGTATTTGAGTCGGCATTGTGCCTTTTGTATTTAATTCCAATGCAATTTCTGTATTTTATCGTCAATAAGAGTGTCAGAGGGATACAGTAAACGTGAAGTGAGGCATCGGAATCTGTAACTAGTGCCACAGGAATGGTTAAAACATAGAGAGTAGGGAGAGTCAGTCATCATGTATTTGAGTCAGCATTGTGCCTTTTGTATTTAAATCCGATGCAATTTCTGTGTTTCATCGTTAATAACAAGGTCCAAGGGATACAGAAACCTGAAGTGAAGCATCGGAATCTATAACTAGTGTCACAGGAATGGTTCAAAACATAGACAGTAAGAAGAGTCAGTCTTCTTGTACTTAAGTCGGCATTGTGCCTTTTGTATTTAATTCCGATGCAATTTCTGTTTTTCATCGTCAATAAGAAGGTTCAACGGATACAGTAAACATATTGTGAAGCATCGGAATCTAAAACTGGTCTGACAGGAAATGTTCAAATCATAGTCAGTAAGGAGAATCAGTCTTCTTGTACTTAAGTCGGCATTGTGCCTTTAGTATTTAATTCCGATGCAATTTCTGTTTTTCATCGTCAATAAGAAGGTCCAACTGATACAGTAAACCTGAAGTGAAGCTTCGGAATCCATGACTAGTGTCACAGAATGGTTCAAAACATAGACAGTAAGAAGAGTCAGTCTTCTTGTACTTAAATCGGCATTGTGATTTTTGTATTTAATTCCGACGTAATTTCTGTGTTTCATCGTCAATAAGAAGGTCCAAGGGATTCAGTAAACCTGAAGTGAAGCATCGGAATCTATAACTAGTGTCGCAGGAATGGTTCAAAACATAGACAGTTAGAAGAGTCAGTCTTCTTGTACCTAAGTCGGCCTTGTGCCTTTTGTATTTAATTCCGATGCAATTTCTGTGTTTCATCGACAATAAGAAGGTCCAAGGGATACAGTAAACATATAGTGAAGCATCGGCATCTAAGACTGGTCTCACAGGAAATGTTCAAATCATAGTCAGTAAGAAGAGTCAGTCTTCTTATACTTAAGTCGGCTTTGTCCCTTTTCTACACAATTCCGATGTAATTTCTGCGTTTCGTCGTCAATAAGAAGGTCCAAGGGATACAGTAAACCTGAAGTGAAGCATCGGAATCTAAAACCGGTCTCACAGGAAAGTCTCAAAACATAGAGAGTAAGAAGAGCCGGTCATCTTGTATTTGAGTCGGCATTGTGCCTTTTGTATTTAATTCCGATGCAATTTCTGTGTTTCATCGTCAATAAAAAGGTCAGAGGGATACAGTAAACGTGAAGTGAAGCATCGGAATCTATAACTAGTGTCACAGGAATGGTTAAAACATAGAGAGTATGAAGAGTCAGTCTTCTTGCACTTAAGTCGGCATTGTGCCTTTTCTATTTAATTCCGATGCAATTTCTGTGTTTCGTCGTCAATAAGAAGGTCCAAGGGATACAGTAAACCTGAAGTGGAGCATCGGAATCAACATATAGTGTCACAGGAATGGTTGAAAACATAAACTCGGAAGAGTCAGTCTTCTTGTACTTATGTCGGCATTGTGCATTTTGTATTTAATTCAGATGCAATTTCTGTGTTTCATCGTCAATAACAAGGTCCAAGGGATACAGTAAACCTGAAGTGAAGCATCGGAATCTATAACTATTGTCACAGGAATGGTTAAAACATAGACAGTAGGAAGAGTCAGTCTTCTTGTACTTAAGTCGGCATAGTGCCTTTTGTATTTAATTCCGATGCAATTTCTGTGTTTCATCGTCAATAAGAAGGTCAGAGGGATACAGTAAACGTGAAGTGTAGCATCGGAATCTATAACTAGTGTCACAGGAATGGTTCAAAACATAGACAGTAGAAAGAGTCAGTCTTCTTGTACTTAAGTCGGCATTGTGCCTTTTCTATTTAATTCCGATGCAATTTCTGTGTTTCGTAGACAACAAGAAGCTCAGAGGGATACAGTAAACCTGAAGTGAAGCATCGGAATCTATAACTAGTTTCACAGGAATGGTTCAAAACATACAGAGCAAGAAGAGTTAGTCTTCTTGTACTTAAGTCGGCATTGTGCATTTTGTATTTAATTCCGATGCAATTTCTTTGTTTCATCGTCAATAAGAAGGTCCAAGGGATTCAGTAAACCTAAAGTGATGCATCGGAATCTATAACTAGTGTCACAGGAATGGTTCAAAACATAGACAGTCGGAAGAGTCAGTCTTCTTGTACTTAAGTCGGCATTGTGCCTTTTGTAATTAATTCCGATGCAATTTCTGTGTTTCATCGTCAATAACAAGGTCCAAGGGATACAGTAAACCTGAAGTGAAGCATCGGAATCTATAACTAGTGTCGCAGGAATGGTTCAAAACATAGACAGTTAGAAGGGTCAGTCTTCTTGTACCTAAGTCGGCCTTGTGCCTTTTGTATTTAATTCCGATGCAATTTCTGTGTTTCATCGACAATAAGAAGGTCCAAGGGATACAGTAAACATATAGTGAAGCATCGGCATCTAAGACTGGTCTCACAGGAAATGTTCAAATCATAGTCAGTAAGAAGAGTCAGTCTTCTTATACTTAAGTCGGCTTTGTCCCTTTTCTACACAATTCCGATGTAATTTCTGCGTTTCGTCGTCAATAAGAAGGTCAAAGGGATACAGTAAACCTGAAGTGAAGCATCGGAATCTATAACTAGTGTCACAGGAATGGTTAAAACATAGACAGTAGGAAGAGTCAGTCTTCTTGTAC
The DNA here is from genome assembly GCF_021461395.2 of Schistocerca americana. Lineage (NCBI taxonomy): Eukaryota > Metazoa > Arthropoda > Insecta > Orthoptera > Acrididae > Schistocerca > Schistocerca americana. Next base: position 20,512,271 of record NC_060121.1, on the reverse strand, counting down.
TTAAGTCGGCATAGTGCCTTTTGTATTTAATTCCGATGCAATTTCTGTGTTTCATCGTCAATAAGAAGGTCAGAGGGATACAGTAAACGTGAAGTGTAGCATCGGAATCTATAACTAGTGTCACAGGAATGGTTCAAAACATAGACAGTAGAAAGAGTCAGTCTTCTTGTACTTAAGTCGGCATTGTGCCTTTTCTATTTAATTCCGATGCAATTTCTGTGTTTCGTAGTCAACAAGAGGTCAGAGGGATACAGTAAACCTGAAGTGAAGCATCGGAATCTATAACTAGTGCCACAGGAATGGTTAAAACATAGAGAGTAGGGAGAGTCAGTCATCATGTATTTGAGTCAGCATTGTGCCTTTTGTATTTAAATCCGATGCAATTTCTGTGTTTCATCGTTAATAACAAGGTCCAAGGGATACAGAAACCTGAAGTGAAGCATCGGAATCTATAACTAGTGTCACAGGAATGGTTCAAAACATAGACAGTAAGAAGAGTCAGTCTTCTTGTACTTAAGTCGGAATTGTGCCTTTTGTATTTAATTCCGATGCAATTTCTGTTTTTCATCGTCAATAAGAAGGTTCAACGGATACAGTAAACATATAGTGAAGCATCGGAATCTAAAACTGGTCTCACAGGAAATGTTCAAATCATAGTCAGTAAGAAGAGTCAGTCTTCTTGTACTTGAGTCGGCATTGTGCCTTTAGTATTTAATTCCGATGCAATTTCTGTTTTTCATCGTCAATAAGAAGGTCCAACTGATACAGTAAACCTGAAGTGAAGCTTCGGAATCCATGACTAGTGTCACAGAATGGTTCAAAACATAGACAGTAAGAAGAGTCAGTCATCTTGTACTTAAATCGGCATTGTGATTTTTGTATTTAATTCCGACGTAATTTCTGTGTTTCATAGTCAATAAGAGTGGCAGAGGGATACAGTAAACCTGAAGTGAAGCATCGGAATCTATAACTAGTGTCACACAATAGGTTCAAAACATAGACACAAAGAAGAGTCAGTCTTCTTGTACTTAAGTCGGCATTTAGCCTTTTGTATTTATTTCCGAAGCAATTTCTGTGTTTCATCGTCAATAAGAAGGTCAGAGGGATACAGTAAACGTGAAGTGAAGCATCGGAATCTATAACTAATGTCACAGGAATGGTTCAAAACATAGACAGTAATTAGAGTCAGTCTTCTTGTACTTAAGTCGGCATTGTGCCTTTAGTATTTAATTCCGAAGAAATTTCTGTGTTTCATAGTCAATAAAGGTGTCAGAGGGATACAGTAAACCTGAAGTGAAGCATCGGAATCTATAACTAGTGTCACATTAATGATTCAAAACATAGACAGTTGGAAGAGTCAGTCTTCTTGTACTTGAGTCAGCATTGTGCCTTTTATAATTAATTCCGATGCAATTTCTGTGTTTCGTCGTCAATAAGAAGGTCCAAGGGATACAGTAAACCTGAAGTGAAGCATCGGAATCTAAAACCGGTCTCACAGGAAAGTTTCAAAACATAGAGAGTAAGAAGAGCCGGTCATCTTGTATTTGAGTCGGCATTGTGCCTTTTGTATTTAATTCCGATGCAATTTCTGTGTTTCATCGTCAATAAGAAGGTCAGAGGGATACAGTAAACGTGAAGCGAAGCATCGGAATCTATAACTAGTGTCACAGGAATGGTTAAAACATAGAGAGTATGAAGAGTCAGTCTTCTTGCACTTAAGTCGGCATTGTGCCTTTTCTATTTAATTCCGATGCAATTTCTGTATTTCGTCGTCAATAAGAAGGTCCAAGGGATACAGTAAACCTGAAGTGGAGCATCGGAATCAACATATAGTGTCACAGGAATGGTTGAAAACATAAACTCGGAAGAGTCAGTCTTCTTGTACTTATGTCGGCATTGTGCATTTTGTATTTAATTCAGACGCAATTTCTGTGTTTCATCGTCAATAACAAGGTCCAAGGGATACAGTAAACCTGAAGTGAAGCATCGGAATCTATAACTAGTGTCACAGGAATGGTTCAAAACATAGGCAGTAGAAAGAGTCAGTCTTCTTGTACTTAAGTCGGCATTGTGCCTTTTCTATTTAATTCCGATGCAATTTCTGTGTTTCGTAGTCAACAAGAAGGTCAGAGGGATACAGTAAACCTGAAGTGAAGCATCGGAATCTATAACTAGTTTCACAGGAATGGTTCAAAGCATACAGAGCAAGAAGAGTCAGTCTTCTTGTACTTAAGTCGGCATTGTGCATTTTGTATTTAATTCCGATGCAATTTCTTTGTTTCATCGTCAATAAGAAGGTCCAAGGGATTCAGTAAACCTAAAGTGATGCATCGGAATCTATAACTAGTTTCACAGGAATGGTTCAAAGCATAGACAGTCGGAAGAGTCAGACTTCTTGTACTTAAGTCGGCATTGTGCCCGTTGTATTTAATTCCGATGCAATTTCTGTGTTTCATCGTCAATAACAAGGTCCAAGGGATACAGTAAACCTGAAGTGAAACATCGGAATCTATAACTAGTGTCACAGGAATGGCTCAGAACACAGACAGTAAGAAGAGTCAGTCTTCTTGTACTTAAGTCGGCCTTGTGCCTTTTGTATTTAAATCCGATGCAAATTCTGTGTTTCATCGTCAATAAGAAGGGCCAAGGGATACAGTAAACATATAGTGAAGCATCGGAATCTAAAACTGGTCTCACAGGAAATGTTTAAATCATAGTCAGTAAGAAGAGTCAGTCTTCTTATACTTAAGTCGGCATTGTGCCTTTTCTACTTAATTCCGATGCAAAATCTGTGTTTCGTCGTCAATAAGAAGGTCCACGGGATACAGTAAACCTGAAGTGAAGCATCGGAATCTAAAACCGGTCTCACAGGAAAGATTCAAAACATAGAGATTAAGAAGAGCCAGTCATCATGTATTTGAGTCGGCATTGTGCCTTTTGTATTTAATTCCGATGCAATTTCTGTGTTTCATCGTCAATAACAAGGTCCAAGGGATACAGTAAACCTGAAGTGAAGCATCGGAATCTATAACTAGTGTCACAGGAATGGTTCAAATCATAGACAGTTAGATGAGTCAGTCTTCTTGTACTTAAGTCGGCATTGTGCCTTTTGTATTTAATTCCGATGCAATTTCTGTGTTTCATCGTCAATAAGAACGTCCAAGGGATAGAGTAAACATATAGTGAAGCATCGGAATCTAAAACTGGTCTCACAGGAAATGTTCAAATCATAGTCAGTAAGAAGAGTCAGTCTTCTTGTACTTATGTCTGCATTGTGCCTTTTCTATTTAATTCCGATGCAATTTCTGTGTTTCGTCGTCAATAAGAAGGTCCAAGGGATACAGTAAACCTGAAGTGAAGCATCGGAATCTATAACTAGTGTCACAGGAATGTTTCAAAACATAGACAGTTGGAAGAGTCAGTCTTCTTGTACTTAAGTCGGCATTGTGCCTTTTGTATTTAATTCCGATGCAATTTCTGTGTTTCATCCTCAATAAGAAGGTCAGAGGGATACAGTAAACGTTTATTGAAGCATCGGAATCTATAACTAGAGTCACAGGAATGGTTCAAAACATAGACAATAGGAAGAGTCAGTCTTCTTGTACTTAAGTCGGCATTGTGCCTTTTCTATTTAATTCCGATGCAATTTCTGTGTTTCGTCGTCAATAAGAGGGTCAGAGGGATACAGTAAACCTGAAGTGAAGCATCGGAATCTATAACTAGTGTCACAGGAATGGTTCAAAACATACACAGCAAGAAGAGTCAGTCTTCTTGTACTTAAGTCGGCATTGTGCCATTTGCATTTAAATCCGATGCAATTTCTTTGTTTCATCGTCAATAACAAGGTCCAAGGGGTACAGTAAATCTGAAGTGAAGCATCGTAATCTATAACTAGTGTCACAGGAATGGTTCAAAACATTGACAGCAAGAATAGTCAGTCTTCTTGTACTTCTGTCGGCCTTGTGCCTTTTGTATTTAATTCCGATGCATTTTCTGTGTTTCATCGTCAATAGGAAGATACAAGGGGTAGAGTACACTTATAGTGAAGCATCAGACTCTAAAACTGGTCTCACAGGTAATGATCAAATCATAGTCAGTAAGAAGAGTCAGTCTTGTCATACTTAAGTCGGCTTTGTGCCTTTTGTATTTAATTCCGATGCAAATTCTGTGCTTTATCGTCAATAAGATGGTGCAAAGGATACAGTAAACCTGAAGTGAAGCTTCGGAATCTATAACTAGTGTCACAGAAAAGGTTCAAAACATAGACAGTTAGAAGAGTCAGTCTTCTTGAACTTAAGTCGGCATTGTGCCCTTTGTATTTAATTCCGATGCAATTTCTGTGTTTCATCGTCAATAAGACGGTCAGCGGTAAACAGTAAACCTGAAGTGATGCATCGGAATCTATAACTAGTGTCACAGGAATGGTTCAAAACATAGAGAGTCGGAAGAGTCAGTCTTCTTGTACTTAAGTCGGCATTGTGCCTTTTGTATTTAATTCCGATGCAATTTCTGTGTTTCATCGACATTAACAAGGTCCAAGGGATACAGTAAACCTGAAGTAAAGCATCGGAATCTATAACTAGTGTCACAGGAATTGTTCAAAACATAGACAGTAAGAAGTGTCAGTCTTCTTGTACCTAAGTCGGCCTTGTGCCTTTTGTATTTAATTACGATGCAATTTCTGTGTTTCATCGTCAATAAGAAGGTCCAAGGGATACAGTAAACATATAGTGAAGCATCGGAATCTAAAACTTTTCTCACAGGAAATGTTCAAATCATAGTCAGTAAGAAGAGTCAGTCTTCTTATACTCAAGTCGGCTTTGTGCCTTTTCTACATAATTCCGATCCTATTTCTGTGTTTCGTCGTCAATAAGAAGGTCAGAGGGATACAGTAATACTGAAGTGAAGCATCGGAATCTATAACTAGATTCACAGGAAGGTTCAAAGCATACACAGCAATAAGAGTCAGTCTTCTTGTACTTAAGTCGGCACTGTGCCTTTTGTATTCAATTCCGAAGTACTTTCTGTGTTTCATCGTCAATAAGAAGGTCCAAGGGATACAGTAAACGTATTGTGAAGCATCGGAATCTAAAACTGATCTCACTGGAAATGTTCACAACATAGTCAGTAAGAAGAGTCAGTCTTCTTGTACTTAAGTCGGCACTGTGCCGTTTGCATTTAATTCCGATGCAATTTCTGTGTTTCATCGTCAATATGAAGTCAGAGGGATACAGTTAACCTGAAGTGAAGCATCGGAATCTATAACTAGTGTCACAGGAATGGTTCAAAACTTAGACATTAAGAAGAGTCAGTCTTCTTGTACTTAAGTCGGCATTGTGCCTTTTGTATTTAATTCCGATGCTATTTCTGTGTTTCATCGTCGATAAGAAGGTCCAAGGGATACAGTAAACCTGAAGTGTAGCATCGGAATCTATAACTAGTGTCACAGGAATTTTTCAAAACATAGACAGTTGGAAGTGTCAGTCTTCTTGTACTTAAGTTCGCATTTGGCCTTTTCTATTTAATTCCAATGCAATTTCTGTGTTTCGTCGTAAATAAGAAGGTCACAGGGATACAGTAAACCTGAAGTGAAGCATCGGAAGCTATAACTAGTGTCACAGGAATGGTTCAAAACATACACAGCAAGAAGAGTCAGTCTTCTTGTACTTAAGTCGGAATTGTGCCTTTTGTATTCAATTCCGATGCAATTTCTGTGTTTTATCGTCAATAGGAAGGTACAAGGGATACAGTACACTTATAGTGAAGCATCGGAATCTAAAACTGGTCTCACAGGAAATGTTCAAATCATAGTCAGTAAGAAGAGTTAGACTTCTTATACTTAAGTCGGCATTGTGCATTTTGTATTTAAGTCCGATGCAATTTCTGTGTTTCATCGTCAATAACAAGGCCCAAGGGATACAGTAAATCTGAAGTTAAGCATCGTAATCTATAACTAGTGACTCAGGAATGGTTCAAAACATAGACTGTAAGAAGAGTCAGTCTTCTTGTACTTAAGTCGGCCTTGTGCCTTATGTATTTAATTCCGATGCAATTTCTGTGTTTCATCGTCAATAGGAAGGTACAAGGGATACAGTACACTTATAGTGAAACATCGGAATCTAAAACTGGTCTAACAGGAAATGTTCAAATCATAGTCAGTAAGAAGAGTTAGACTTCTTATACTTAAGTCGGCATTGTGCATTTTGTATTTAAGTCCGATGCAATTTCTGTGTTTCATCGTCAATAACAAGGCCCAAGGGATACAGTAAACCTGAAGGGAAGCATCGGAATCTATAACTAGTGTCACAGGTATGGTTCAAAACATAGACAGTAAGGAGAGTCAGTCTTCTTGTACTTAAGTCGGCACTGTGCCTTTTGTATTTAATTCCGATGCAATTTCTGTGTTTTATCGTCAATAAGAAGGTCCAAGGGATACAGTAAACCTCAAGTGAAGCATCGGATTCTAAAACCGATCTCACAGGAAATATTCAAAACATAGAGAGTAAGAAGAGCCAGTCAACTTGTATGTGAGTCGGCATTGTGCCCTTTGTATTTAATTCAGGAACCATTTCTGTGTTTCACCGTCAATAAGAAGGTCCAAGGGATACAGTAAACCTTAAGTGACGCATCGGAATCGATAAGTAGTGTCACAGGAATTGCTAAAACATAGACAGTGAGAAGGGTCATTCTTCTTGTACTTAAGTCGGCATTGTGCCTTTTTTATATAATTCAGATGCAAATTCTGTTTTTCATCGTCAATAAGAAGGTCCAAAGGATACGGTAAACCTGAAGTGAAGCCTCGGAATCTATAACTAGTATCACAGGAATGGTACAAAACATAGACAGTAAGAAGAGTCAGTCTTCTTGTACTTAAGTCGGCATTGTGCCTTTTGTATTTAATTCCGATGCAATTTCTATGTTTCATCGTCAATAAGAGTGTCAGAGGGATAGAGTAAACCTGAAGTGCAGCATCGGAATCTATAACTAGTATCACAGGAATGGTTCAAAACATAGACAGTTGGAAGACTCACTCTTCTTGTACTTAAGTCGGCATTGTCCCTTGTGTATTTAATTCCGATGCAAATTCTGTGTTTCATCGTCAATAACAATGCCCAAGGGATACAGTAAACCTGAAGTGAAGCATCGGAATCTATAACTAGAGTCACAGGAATGTTTCAAAACATAGACAGTAAGAAGAGTCAGTCTTCTTGTACGTAAGTCGGCATTGTGCCTTTTGCATTTAATTCCGATGCAATTTCTGTGTTTCATCGTCGATAAGAAGGTCCAAAGGATACATGAAACCTGAACTGAAGCATCGGAATCTATAACTAGTGCCACAGGAATGGATCAAAACATAGACAATAAGAAGAGTCAGTCTTCTTGTACTTAAGTCGGCATTGTGCAATTTGTATTTGATTCCGATGCAATTACTGTGTTTCATCGTCAATATGAAGGTCAGAGGGATACAGTAAATTTGAAGTGAAGCATCGGAATCTGTAAGTATTATTACAGGAATTTTTCAAAACATAGACTGTACGAAGAGTCAGTCTTCTTGTACTTAATACGGCATTGTGCCTTTTCTATCTAATTCCGATGCAATTTCTGTGTTTCATCGACAATAAGAATGTCAGAGGGATACAGTAAACCTGAAGTGAAGCATCGGAGTCTGTAACTAGTGTCACAGGAACGGTTCAAAACATAGACACTAGGAAGAGTCAGTCTTCTTGTACTTATGTCGGCATTGTGCCTTTTCTTTTTGATTCCGTTGCAATTTCTGTGTTTCATCGTCAATAAGAAGGGCGAAAGGACACAGTAAACTTGAAGTGAAGCTTCGGAATCTATAACTAATGTCACAGGTATGGTTCAAAACATATACAGTAAGAAGAGTCAGTCTTCTTGTACTTAAGTCGGCATTGTGCATTTTGTATTTAATTCCGATGCAATTTCTGTGTTTCATCGTCAATAAGAGTGTCAGAGGGATACAGTAAACCTGAAGTGAAGCATCGGAATCTATAACTAGTATCACAGGAATGGTTCAAAACATAGACAGTTGGAAGAGTCAGTCTTCTTGTACTTAAGTCGGCATTGTGCCTTTTCTATTTAATTCCGATGCAATTTCTGTGTTTCGTCGTCAATACGAAGGTCCAAGGGATACAGCAAACCTGAAGTGAAGCATTGGAATCTATATCTAGTGTCACAGGAATAGTTGAAATCATAGACACGGAAGAGTCAGTCTTCTTGTGCTTAAGTCGGGATTGTGCCTTTGTATTTAATTCCGATGCTATTTCTGTGTTTCGTCGTCAATATGAAGGTCCAAGGGATACAGTTAACCTGAAGTGAAGCATCGGAATCTATAACTAGTGCCACAGAAAAGGTTCAAAACATAGACAGTAAGAAGTGTCACTCTTCCTGTACTTAAGTCGGCATTGTGCCCTTTGTATTTAATTCCGATGCAATTTCTGTGTTTCATCGTCAATAAGAAGGTCAGAGGCATACAGTAAACGTGAAGTGAAGCATCGGAATCCATAACTAGAGACTCAGGAATGGTTCAAAACATAGACAGTAGGAAAAGTCAGTCTTCTTGTACTTAAGTCGGCATTGTGCTTTTTCTATTTAATTCCGATGCAATTTCTGTGTTTCGGCGACAAATTAGAATGTCAGAGGGATACAGTAAACCTGAAGTGAAGCATTGGAATCTATAACTAGTGTCACAGGAATGATTCAAAACACACACAGCCAGAAGAATCATTCTTCTTGTACTTAAGTCGGCATTTTGCCTTTTGTATTTAATTCCGATGCAATTTCTGTGTTTCATCGTCAGTAGGAAGGTACAAGGGATACAGTACACTTATAGTGAAGCATCGGAATCTAAAACTGTTCTCACAGGAAATGTTCAAATCATAGTCAGTAAGAAGAGTTAGACTTCTTATACTTAAGTCGGCATTGTGCATTTTGTATTTAAGTCCGATGCAATTTCTGTGTTTCAACGTCAATAACAAGGCCCAAGGGATACAGTAAACCTGAAGGGAAGCATCGGAATCTATAACTAGTGTCATATTAATGGTTCAAAACATAGACAGTAAGAAGAGTCAGTCTTCTTGTACTTAAGTCGGCATTGTGCCTTTTGCATTTAATTCCGATGCAATTTCTGTGTTTCATCGTCGATAAGAAGGTCCAAGGGATACAGGAAACCTGAACTGAAGCATCGGAATCTATAACTAGTGCCACAGGAATGGTTCAAAACATAGACAATAAGATGAGTCAGTCTTCTTGTACTTAAGTCGGCATTGTGCCTTTTGTATTTAATTCCGATGCAATTGCTGTGTTTCATCGTCAATATGAAGGTCAGAGGGATACAGTAAATTTGAAGTGAAGCATCGGAATCTATAACTATTGTTACAGGAATTTTTCAAATCATAGACTGTAAGAAGAGTCAGTCTTCTTGTACTTAATACGGCATTGTGCCTTTTCTATCTAATTCCGATGCAATATCTGTGTTTCATCGACATTAAGAATGTCAGAGGGATACAGTAAACCCGAAGTGAAGCATCGGAATCTGTAACTAGTGTCACAGGAACGGTTCAAACATAGACACTAGAAAGAATCAGTCTTCTTGTACTAATGTCGGCATTGTGCCTTTTCTTTTTGTTTCCGATGCAAATTCTTTGTTTCACCGCCAATAAGAAGGTCCAAAGGACACAGTAAACCTGAAGTGAAACTTCGGAATCTATACCTAGTGTCACAGGAATGGTTCAAATCATCGAAAGTAAGAAGAGTCAGTCTTCTTGTACTTAAGTCGCCACTGTGCCTTTTGTATTTAATTCCGATGCAATTTCTGTGTTTCATCGTCAGTAAGAGTGTCAGAGGGATACAGTAAACCTGAAGTGTAGCATCGGAATCTAAAACCGGTCTCACAGGAAAGGTTCAAAACATAGAGAGTAAGAAGAGCCAGTCATCTTGCATGTGAGTCGGCATTGTGCCTTTTGTATTTAATTCCGATGCAATTTCTGTGTTTCATCGTCAATAAGAAGGTCAGAGGGATACAGTAAACCTGAAGTGAAGCATCGGAATCTATAACTAGTATCACAGGAATGGTTCAAAACATAGACAGTTGGAAGAGTCAGTCTTCTTGTACATAAGTCGGCATTGTGCCTTCTCTATTTAATTACGATGCAATATCTGTGTTTCGTCGTCAATACGAAGGTCACAGGGATACAGTAAACCTGAAGTGATGCATCGGAATCTATAACTAGTGTCACAGGAATGGTTCAAAACATAGACAGTCGGAAGAGTCAGTCTTCTTCTACTTAAGTCGGCATTGTGCCTTTTGTATTAAATGCCGATGCAATTTCTGTGTTTCATCGACAATAACAAGGTCCAAGGGATACAGTAAACCTAAAGTAAAGCATCGGAATCTATAACTAGTGTCACAGGAATGGTTCAAGGCATGGACCATAAGAAGTGTCAGTCTTCTTGTACCTAAGTCGGCCTTGTGCCTTTTGTATTTAATTCCGATGCAATTTCTGTGTTTCATCGTCAATAAGAAGGTCCAAGGGATACAGTAAACATATAGTGAAGCATCGGAATCTAAAACTGGTCTCACAGGAAATGTTCAAATCATAGTCAGTAAGAAGAGTCAGTCTTCTTATACTTAAGTCGGCTTTGTGCATTTTCTACATAATTCCGATGCAATTCCTGTGTTTCGTCGTCAATAAGAAGGTCAGAGGGATAAGGTAATCCTGAAGTGAAGCATCGGAATCTATAACTAGATTCACAGGAATTGTTCAAATCATACACAGCAATAAGAGTCAGTCTTCTTGTACTTAAGTCGGCACTGTGCCGTTTGCATTTAATTCCGATGCAATTTCTGTGTTTCATCGTCAATAAGAAGTCAGAGGGATACAGTTAACCTGAAGTGAAGCATCGGAATCTATAACTAGTGTCACAGGAATGGTTCAAAACATAGACAGTAAGAAGAGTCAGTCTTCTTGTACATAATACGGCATTGTGCCTTTTCTATCTAATTCCGATGCAATTTCTGTGTTTCATCGACATTAAGAATGTCAGAGGGATACAGTAACCCCGAAGTAAAGCATCGGAATCTATAACTAGTGTCACAGGAACGGTTCAAAACATAGACACTAGAAAGAGTCAGTCTTCTTGTACTTATGTCGGCATTGCGCCTTTTCTTTTTGTTTCCGATGCAATTTCCGTGTTTCATCGTCAATAACAAGGTCCAAGGGATACAGTAAATCTGAAGTGAAGCATCGTAATGTATAGCTAGTGTCTCAGGAATGGTTCAAAACATAGACTGTAAGAAGAGTCAGTCTTCTTGTACTTAAGTCGGCCTTGTGCCTTATGTATTTAATTCCGATGCAATTTCTGTGTTTCATCGTCAATAGGAAGGTACAAGGGATACAGTACACTTATAGTGAAGCATCAGAATCTAAAACTGGTCTCACAGGAAATGTTCAAATCATAGTCAGTAAGAAGAGTTAGACTTCTTATACTTAAGTCGGCATTGTGCATTTTGTATTTAAGTCCGATGCAATTTCTAAGTTTCATCGTCAATAACAAGGCCCAAGGGATACAGTAAACCTGAAGGGAAGCATCGGAATCTATAACTAGTGTCATAGGAATGGTTCAAAACATAGACAGTAAGAAGAGTCAGTCTTCTTGTACTTAAGTCGGCATTGTGCCTTTTGCCTTTAATTCCGGTGCAATTTCTGTGTTTCATCGTCGATAAGAAGGTCCAAGGGATACAGGAAACCTGAACTGAAGCATCGGAATCTGTAACTAGTGCCACAGGAATGGTTCAAAACATAGACAATAAGAAGAGTCAGTCTTCTTGTACTTAATACGGCATTGTGCCTTTTCTATCTAATTCCGACGCAATTTCTGTGTTTCATCGACATTAAGAATGTCAGAGGGATACAGTAAACCCGAAGTAAAGCATCGGAATCTATAACTAGTGTCACAGGAACGGTTCAAAACATAGACACTAGAAAGAGTCAGTCTTCTTGTACTTATGTCGGCATTGTGCCTTTTCTTTTTGTTTCCGATGCAATTTCTGTGTTTCATCGTCAATAAGAATGTCCAAAGGACACAGTAACCCTGAGGTGAAGCTTCGGAATCTATAACTAGTGTCACAGGAATGGTTCAAAACATAGGCAGTGAGAAGAGTTAGTCTTCTTGTACTTAAGTCGTCACTGTGCTTTTTGTATTTAATTCCGATGCAATTTCTGTGTTTCATCGTCAATAAGAAGGTCAGTGGGATACAGTAAACCTAAAGTGAAGAATCGGAATCTATAACTAGTGTCACAGGAATGGTTTAAACATAGACAGTAGGAAGAGTCAGTCTTCTTGTACTTAAGTCCGCATTGTGCCTTTTGTATTTAATAGCGATGAAATTTCCGTGTTTCGTCGTCAATAAGAAGGTCCAAGGGATACAGTAAACCTGAAGTGCAGCATCGGAATCTATAACTAGTGTCACAGGAATGGTTCAAAACATAGAGAGTAAGAAGAGTCAGTCTTCATGTACTTAAGTTGGCATTGTGCCTTTTGTATTAAATTCCGATCCTATTTCTGTTTCATCGTAGATAAGAAGGTCCAAGGGATACAGTAAACCTGAAGTGAAGCATCGGAATCTATAAGTAGTGTCACATGAATTGCTCAAAACGTAGACAGTAACAAGAGTCATTCTTCTTGTACTTAAGTCGGCATTGTGCCTTTTTTATATAATTCAGATGCAAATTCTGTGTTTCATCGTCAATAAGAAGCTCCAAAGGATACGTTAAACCTGAAGTGTAGCCTCGTAATCTGTAACTAGTAACACAGGAATGGTTCAAAACATAGACAGTAGGATGAGTCAGTCTTCTTGTACTTAAGTCGACATTGTGCCTTTTGTATTTAATTCCGATGCAATTTCTGTGTTTCATCGACAATAAGAGTGTCAGGGGATACAGTAAACCTGAAGTGCAGCATCGGAATCTATAACTAGTATCACAGGAATGGTTCAAAACATAGACAGTTGGAAGACTCACTCTTCTTGTACTTATGTCGGCATTGTCCCTTTTGTATTTAATTCCGATGCAAATTCTGTGTTTCATCGTCAATAACAAGGCCCAAGGGATACAGTAAACCTGAAGTGAAGCATCGGAATCTATAACTAGTGACATAGGAATGGTTCAAAACATAGACAGTAAGAAGAGTCAGTCTTCTTGTACATAAGTCGGCATTGTGCCTTTTGCATTTAATTCCGATGCAATTTCTGTGTTTCATCGTCGATAAGAAGGTCCAAGGGATACAGGAAACCTGAACTGAAGCATCGGAATCTATAACTAGTGCCACAGGAATGGTTCAAAACATAGAGAATAAGAAGAGTCAGTCTTCTTGTACTTAAGTCGGCATTGTGCCATTTGTATTTAATTCCGATGCAATTACTGTGTTTATCGTCAATATGAAGGTCAGAGGGATACAGTAAATTTGAAGTGAAGCATCGGAATCTATAACTATTATTACAGGAATTTTTCAAAACATAGACTGTAAGAAGAGTCAGTCTTCTTGTACTTAATACGGCATTGTGACTTTTCTAGCTAATTCCGATGCAATTTCTGTGTTTCATCGACAATAAGAATGTCAGAGGGATACAGTAAACCTGAAGTGAAGCATCGGAATCTGTAACTAGTGTCACAGGAACGGTTCAAATCACAGACACTAGGAAGAGTCAGTCTTCTTGTACTTATATCGGCATTGTGCCTTTTCTTTTTTATTCCGTTGCATTTTCTGTGTTTCATCGTCAATTAGAAGGTCCAAAGGACACAGTAAACCTGAAGTGTAGCTTCGGAATCTATAACTAGTGTCACAGGTATGGTTCAAAACATATACAGTAAGAAGAGTCAGTCTTCTTGTACTTAAGTCGGCATTGTGCCTTTTGTATTTAATTCCGATGCAATTTCTGTGCTTCATCGTCAATAAGAGTGTCAGAGGGATACAGTAAACCTGAAGTGAAGCATCGGAATCTATAACTAGTATCACAGGAATGGTTCAAAACATAAACAGTTGGAAGATTCAGTCTTCTTGTACTTAAGTCGGCATTGTGCCTTTTCTATTTAATTCCGATGCAATTTCTGTGTTTCTTCGTCAATACGAAGGTACAAGGGATACAGCAAACCTGAAGTGAAGCATTGGAATCTATATCTAGTGTCACAGGAATGGTTGAAAACATAGGCACGGAAGAGTCAGTCTTCTTGTGCTTAAGTCAGGAATGTGCATTTGTATTTAATTCCGATGCAATTTCTGTGTTTCGTCGTCAATATGAAGGTCCAAGAGATACACTAAACCTGAAGTGAAGCTTCGGAATCTATAACTAGTGTCACAGAAAAGGTTCAAAACATAGTCAGTATGAAGAGTCACTCTTCCTGTACTTAAGTCGGAATTGTGCCCTTTGTACTTCATTCCGATGCAATTTCTGTGTTTTATCGTCAATAGGAAGGTCAGAGGGATACAGTAAATGTGAAGTGAAGCATCGGAATCTATAACTAGAGACTCAAGAATGGTTCAAAACATAGACAGTAGGAAGAGTCAGTCTTCTTGTACTTAAGTCGGCATTGTGCCTTTTCTACTTAATTCCGATGCAATTTCTGTGTTTCGTCGTCAATAAGAAGGTCCACGGGATACAGTAAACCTGAAGTCAAGCATCGGAATGTAAAACCGGTCTCACAGGAAAGGTTCAAAACATAGAGAGTAAGATGAGCCAGCCATCTTGTATTTGAGTCGGCATTGGGCCTTTTGTATTTAATTCCGATCAAATTCTGTGTTTCATCGTCAATAATAAGGTCAGAGGGATACAGTAAACCTGAAGTGAAGCATCGGAATCTATAACTAGTGTCACAGGAATGGTTCACATCATAGACAGTAAGAAGAGTCAGTCTTCTTGTACTTAAGTCGGCATTGTGCCTTTTGTATTTAATTCCGATCCAATCTCTGCGTTTCATCGTCGATAAGAAGGTCCAAGGGATACAGTAAACCTGAAGTGAAGCATCGGAATCTGTAACTAGTGTCACAGGAATGGTTCACATCATAGACAGTAAGAAGAGTCAGTCTTCTTGTGCTTAAGTCGGAATTGTGCCTTTTTATTTAATTGCGATGCAATTACTGTGTTTCATCGTCAATACGCAGGTCAGAGGGATACAGTAAATTTGAAGTGAAGCATCGGAATCTATAACTATTGTTACAGGAATTTTTCAAAACATAGGCTGTAAGAAGAGTCAGTCGTCTTGTGCTTAATACGGCATTGTGCATTTTCTATTTATTTCCGATGCAATTTCTGTGTTTCATCGACAATAAGAATGTCAGAGGGATACAGTAAACCTGGAGTGAAGCATCGGAATCTATAAGTAGTGTCACAGGAACGGTTCAAACATAGATCCTAGGAAGAGTCAGTCTTCTTGCACTTAAACCGGCATTGTACCTTTTCCATTTAATTCCGATGCAATTTCTGTGTTTCATCGTCAATAAGAGTGTCAGAGGGATACAGTAAACCCTAAGTGAAGCATCAGAAACTATAACTAGTATCACAGGAATGGTTCAAAACATAGACAGTTGGAAGAGTCAGTCTTCTTGTACTTAAGTCGGCATTGTGTCTATTGTATTTAATTCCGATGGAATTTCTGTGTTTCGTCGTCAATAAGAATGTCCAAGGGATACAGTAAACCTGAAGTGAAGCATCGGAATCTATACCTAGTGTCACAGGAATGGTTGAAAACATAGACACGGAAGAGTCAGTCTTCTTGTAGTTAAGTCGGCATTGGGCCTTTTGTATTTAATTCCGATGCAATTTCTTTGTTTCGTTGTCAATAAGAAGGTCCAAGGGATGCAGTAAACCTGAAGTGAAGCATCGGAATCTAAAACCGGTCTCACAGGAAAGGTTCAAGACATAGAGAGTAAGAAGAGCCAGCCATCTTGTAATAGAGTCGGCATTGTGCCTTTTGTATTTAATTCCGATGCAATTTCTGTGTTTCATCGTCAATAAGATGGTCAGAGGGATACAGTAAACCTGAAGTGAAGCATCGGAATCTATAACTAGTGTCACAGGAATGGTTCAAAACATAGACAGTAAGGTAAGTCAGTCTTCTTGTACTTAAGTCGGCATTGCGCATTTTGTATTTAATTCCGATGCTATTTCTGTGTTTCATCGTCGATAAGAAGTTCCAAGGGATACAGTAAACCTGAAGTGAAGCATTGGAATCTATATCTAGTGTCACAGGAATGGTTGAAAACAAAGACACGGAAGAGTCAGTCTTCTTGTGCTTAAGTTGGGATTGTGCATTTGTATTTAATTCCGATGCAATTTCTGTGTTTCGTCGTCATTATGAAGGTCCAAGGGATACAGTAAACCTTCAGTGAAGCATCGGAATCTATAACTAGTGTCACAGAAAAGGTTCAAAACATAGACAGTAAGAAGAGTCACTCTTCTTGTACTTAAGTCAGCATTGTGCCCTTTGTATTCAATTCCAATGCAATTTCTGTGTTTCATCGTCAATAAGAAGGTCAGAGGGATACAGTAAACGTGAAGTGAAGCATCGGAATCTATAACTAGAGACTCAGGAATGGTTCAAAACATAGACAGTAGGAAGAGTCAGTCTTCTTGTACTTAACTCGGCATTATGCCTTTGCTATTTAATTCCGATGCAATTTCTGTGTTTCGGCGACAAATAAGAAGGTCAGAAGGATACAGTAAACCTGAAGTGAAGCATCGGAATCTATAACTAGTGTCACAGGAATGAATCAAAACATACACAGCAAGAAGAGTCATTCTTCTTGTACTTAAGTCGGCATTTTGCCTTTTGTATTTAATTCCAATGCGATTTCTGTGTTTCATCGTCAATAACAAGGTCCAAGGGATACAGTAAACCAGAAGTGAAGCATCGGAATCTATAACTAGTGTCGCAGGAATGGTTCAAAACATAGAGCGTAAGAAGAGTCAGTCTTCTTGTGCTTATGTCGGCCTTGTGCCTTTTGTATTTAATTCCGATGCAATTTCTGTGTTTCATCGTCAATAAGAAGGTCCAAGGGATACAGTAATCATATAGTGAAGCATCTGAATCTAAAACTGGTCTCACAGGAAATGTTCAAATCATAGTCAGTAAGAAGAGTCAGTCTTCTTATACTTAAGTCGATATTGTGCCTTTTCTACTTAATTCCGATGCAATTTCTGTGTTTCTTCGTCAATAAGAAGGTCCACGGGATACAGTAAACCTGAAGTGAAGCATCGGAATCTAAAACCGGTCTCACAGAAAGGTTCAAAACATAGAGAGTAAGTAGAGCCAGTCATCCCTCACTTAAGTTGGCATTGTGCCTTTTCTATTTAATTCCGATGCAACTTCTTTGTTTCATCGTCAATAAGAAGGTCCAAATGATACAGTAAACCTGAAGTGAAGCATCGGAATCTATAACTAGTGTCACAGGAATTTTTCAAATCATAGACAGTTGGATGGGTCAGTCTTCTTGTACTTAAGTCGGCATTGTGCCTTTTCTATTTAATTCCGATGCAATTTCTGTGTTTAGTCGTCATTAAGTAGGTCCAAGGGATACAGTAAACCTGAAGTGAAGCATCGGAATCTAAAACCGGTCTCACAGTAAAGGTTCAAAACATAGAGAGTAAGAAGAGCCTGTCATCTTGTATTTGAGTCGGAATTGTGCCTTTTTTATTTAATTCCGATGCAATTTCTGTGTTTCATCGTCAATAAGAAGGTAAGAGGGATACAGTAAATTTGAAGTGAAGCATCGGAGTCTATAACTATTGTTACAGGAATTTTTCAAAACATAGGCTGTAAGAAGAGTCAGTCGTCTTGTGCTTAATACAGCATTGTGCATTTTCTATTTATTTCCGATGCAATTTCTGTGTTTCATCGACAATAAGAATGTCAGAGGGATACAGTAAACCTGGAGTGAAGCATCGGAATCTATAACTAGTGTCACAGGAACGGTTCAAACATAGACACTAGGAAGAGTCAGTCTCCTTGCACTTAAGTCGGCATTGTACCTTTTCCATTTAATTCCGATGCAATTTCTGTGTTTCATCGTCAATAAGAGTGTCAGAGGGATACAGTAAACCTGAAGTGAAGCATCAGAATCTATAACTAGTATGACAGGAATGGTTTAAATCATAGACTGTTGGAAGAGTCAGTCTTCTTGTACTTAAGTCGGCATTGTGTCTATTCTATTTAATTCCGATGGAATTTCTGTGTTTCGTCGTCAATAAGAATGTCCAAGGGATACAGATAACCTGAAGTGAAGCATCGGAATCTATACCTAGAGTCACAGGAATGGTTGAAAACATAGACTCGGAAGAGTCAGTCTTCTTGTAGTTAAGTCGGCATTGGGCCTTTTGTATTTAATTCCGATGCAATTTCTGTGTTTCGTTGTCAATAAGAAGGTCCAAGGGATGCAGTAAACCTGAAGTGAAGCATCGGAATCTAAAACCGGTCTCACAGGAAAGGTTCAAATCATAGAGAGTAAGAAGAGCCAGCCATCTTGTAATTGTGTCGGCATTGTGCCTTTTGTATTTAATTCCGATGCAATTTCTGTGTTTCGTCGTCCATAAGAAGGTCCAAGGGATACAGTAAACCAGAAGTGAAGCATCGGAATCTATAACTAGTGCCACAGGAGTGTTTCAAAACACACACAGCAAGAAGAATCAATCTTCTTGTACTTAAGTCGGCCTTGTGCCTTTTGTATTTAATTCCGATGCAATTTCTGTGTTTCATCGTCAATAAGAGAGCCCAAGGGATACAGTAAACATATAGTGAAGCATCGGAATCTAAAACTGGTCTCACTGGAAATGTTCAAATCATAGTCAGTAAGAAGAGTCAGTCTTCTTATACTTAAGTCGGCATTGTGCCGTTTCTACTTAATTCCGATGCAATTTCTGTGTGTCGTCGTCAATAAGAAGGTCCACGGGATACCGTAAACCTGAAGTGAAGCATCGGAATCTAAAACCGGTCTCACAGGAAAGGTTCAAAACATAGGGAGTAAGAAGAGCCAGTCATCTTATATTTGAGTCGGCATTGTGCCTTTTGTATTTAATTCCGATGCAATTTCTGTGTTTCATCGTCAATAAGAAGGTCAGAGGGATACAATAAACCTGAAGTGAAGCATCGGAATTTGTAACTAGTGTCACAAGAATGGTTCAAAACATAGACAATAGGAAGAGTCAGTCGTCTTGTACTTAAGTCGGGATTGTGCCTTTTGTATTTAATTCCGATGCAATTTCTGTGTTTCATCGTCAATAAGAAGGTCCAACAGATACAGTAAACCTGAAGTGAAGCATCGGAAACTATAACTAGTGTGACCGGAATGGTTCAAAACATAGACAGTAGGAAGAGTCAGTCTACTTGTACTTAAGTCGGCATTGTGCCTTATGTATTTAATTCCAAAGCAATTTCTGTGTTTCATCGTCAATAAGAAGGTCCAAGGGATAGAGTAAACCTGAAGTGAAGCATCGGAATCTATAACTAGTGTCACAGGAATGGTTCACACCATAGACAGTAAGAAGAGTCAGTCTTCTTGTACTTAAGTCGGAATTGTGCCTTTTGTATTTAATTCCGATGCAATTACTGTGTTTCATCGTCAATACGCAGGTCAGAGGGATACAGTAAATTTGAAGTGAAGCATCGGAATCTATAACTATTGTTACAGGAATTTTTCAAAACATAGGCTGTAAGAAGAGTCAGTCGTCTTGTGCTTAATACGGCATTGTGCATTTTCTATTTATTTCCGATGCAATTTCTGTGTTTCATCGACAATAAGAATGTCAGAGGGATACAGTAAACCTGAAGTGAAGCATCAGAATCTATAACTAGTATCACAGGAATGGTTCAAAACATAGACAGTTGGAAGGGTCAGTCTTCTTGTACTTAAGTCGGCATTGTGCATTTTGTATTTCATTCCGATGCTATTTCTGTGTTTCATCGTCGATAAGAAGGTCCAAGGGATACAGTAAACCTGAAGTGAAGCATCGGAATCTATAACAAGTGTCACAGGAATTGCTCAAAACATAGACAGTAAGAAGAGTCGGTCTTCTTGTATTTAAGTCGGCATTGTGCCTTTTGTATTTAATTCCGATGCAAATTCTGTGTTTTATCGTCAATACGAAGGTCCAAAGGACACAGTAAACCTGAAGTGATGCTTCGGAATCTATGAGTTGTGTCACAGGAATGGTTCAAAACATAGACAGTACGAAGAGTCGGCCTTCTTGTACTTTAGTCGGCATTGTGCCGTTTGTATTTAATACCGATGCAATTTCTGTGTTTCATCGTCAATAAGAGTGTCAGAGGGATACAGTAAACCTGAAGTGAAGCATCGGAATCTATAAGTAGTATCCCAGGAATGGTACAAAACATAGACAGTTGGAAGAGTCAGTCTTCTTGTACTTATGTCGGCATTGTGCCTTTTCTATTTAATTCCGATGCAATTTCTGTGTTTCGTCGTCCATAAGAAGGGCCAAGGGATACATTAAACCAGAAGTGAAGCATCGGAGTCTATAACTAGTGTCACAGGAGTGGTTCAAAACACACACAGCAAGAAGAATCAATCTTCTTGTACTTAAGTCGGCCTTGTGCCTTTTGTATTTAATTCCGATGCAATTTCTGTGTTTCATCGTCAATAAGAGAGTCCAAGGGATACAGTAAACATATAGTGAAGCATCGGAATCTAAAACTGGTCTCACTGGAAATTTTGAAATCATAGTCAGTAAGAAGAGTCAGTCTTCTTATACTTAAGTCGGCATTGTGCCTTTTCTACTTAATTCCGATGCAATTTCTGTGTGTCGTCGTCAATAAGAAGGTCCACGGGATACAGTAAACCTGAAGTGAAGCATCGGAATCTAAAACCGGTCTCACAGGAAAGGTTCAAAACATAGGGAGTAAGAAGAGCCAGTCATCCTATATTTGAGTCGGCATTGTGCCTTTTGTATTTAATTCCGATGCAATTTCTGTGTTTCATCGTCAATAAGAAGGTCCAACAGATACAGTAAACCTGAAGTGAAGCATCGGAAACTATAACTAGTATGACCGGAATGGTTCAAAACATAGACAGTAGGAAGAGTCAGTCTTCTTGTACTTTAGTCGGCATTGTGCCTTATGTATTTAATTCCAAAGCAATTTCTGTGTTTCATCGTCAATAAGAAGGTCCAAGGGAAACAGTAAACCTGAAGTAAAGCATCGGAATCTATAACTAGTGTCACAGGAATGGTTCAAAACATAGACAGTAAGAAGAGTCAGTCTTCTTGTACTTATGTCGGCATTGTGCCTTTTGTATTTAATCCCGATGCAATTTCTGTGTTTCATCGTCAATAAGAAGGTCCAAGGGATACAG
Organism: Schistocerca americana; assembly: GCF_021461395.2. NCBI lineage: Eukaryota > Metazoa > Arthropoda > Insecta > Orthoptera > Acrididae > Schistocerca > Schistocerca americana. The sequence goes on along the minus strand of NC_060121.1, from coordinate 20,490,893 downwards.
TACACCTGAAGTGAAGCATCGGAATCTATAACTAGTGTCACAGGAATGGTTCAAAACATAGACAATAAGAAGAGTCAGTCTTCTTGTACTTAAGTCGGCATTGTGCCTTTTCTTTTTAATTCCGATGCAATTTCTGTGTTTCATCGTCAATAAGAAGGTCAGAGAGATACAGTAAAACTGAAGTGAAGTATCGGAATCTATAACTAGTGTCACAGGAATGGTTCAAAACATAGACAATTGGAAGAGTCAGTCTTCTTGTACTTAAGTCGGCATTGTGAATTTTGTATTTAATTCCGATGCAATTTCTGTGTTTCATCGTCAATATTAAGGTCATAGGGATACAGTAAACCTGAAGTTAAGCATCGGAATCTATAACTAGAGTCACGGGAATGGTTCAAAACATAGAGAGTCGGAAGAGTCAGTCTTCTTATACTTAAGTCGGCACTGTGCCTTTTTTATTTCATTCCGAAGAAATTTCTGTGTTTCATCTTCAGTAAGAAGGTCAGAGGGATACAGTGAACCTGAAGTGAAGCATCGGAATCTATAAGTAGTGTCACAGGAATGGTTCAAAACACAGTCAGTAAGAAGAGTCACTCTTCTTGTACTGAAGTCGGCATTGTGCCTTTTTATTAAATCCCGATGCAATTTCCATGTTTCATCGTCAATAAGAAGGTTCAAGGTATACAGTAAACCTGAGATGAGGCATCGGAATGTATTACTAGGGTCACAGGAAAGGTTCAAAACACAGACAGTTGGAAGAGTCAGTCTTCTTGTATTTGAGTCGGCATTGTGCCTTTTGTATTTATTTCCGATGCAATTTCTGTGTTTCATCGTCAATAAGAAGGTCAGAGGGATACAGTAAACCTGAAGTGAAGCATCGGAATCTACAACTAGTGTCAGAAGAATGGTTCAAAACATAGACAGTAGGAAGAGTCAGTCTTCTAGTACTTATGTCGGCATTGTGCCCTTTCTATTTATTTCCGATGCAATTTCTGTGTTTCATCGTCAATAAGAGGGTCAGAGGGATACCGTAAACCTGAAGTGAAGCATCAGAATGTATAACTAGTGTCACAAGAATGGTTCAAAACATAGACAGTAGGAAGAGTCAGTCTTCTTGTACTCAAGTCGTCATTGTGCCTTATGTATTTAATTCCAAAGCAATTTCTGTGTTTCATCGTCAATAAAAAAGTCCAAGGGAAACAGTAAACCTGAAGTAAAGCATCGGAATCTATAACTAGTGTCACAGGAATGGTTCAAAACATAGTTAGTAAGAAGAGTCAGTCCTTTTGTACTTAAGTCGGCATTGTGCCTATTCTATTTAATTCCGATGCAATTTCTGTGTTTCATCGTCAATAAGAAGGTCAGAGGGATACAGTAAACCTGAAGTGAAGCATCGGAATCTCTAACTAGTATCACAGGGATGGTTCAAAACATAGACAGTAGGAAGAGTCAGTCTTCTTGTACTTAAGTCGTCATTGTGCCTTTTGTATTTAATCCCGATGCAATTTCTGTGTTTCATCGTCAATAAGAAGGTCCAAGGAATACAGTACACCTGAAGTGAAGCATCGGAATCTGTAACTAGTGTCACAGGAATGGTTCAAATCATAGAGAGTAAGAAGTGTCAGTCTTCTTGTACTTAAGTCGGCAATGTGCCTTTTCTATTTAGCTCCGATGCAATTTCTGTGTTACGTCATCAATAAGAAGGTCAGAGGGATACAGTAAACCTGAAGTGAAGCATCGGAATCCATAACTAGTGTCACAGGAATGGTCAAAACATACACAGCAAGAAGAGTCAGTCTTCTTGTACTTAAGTCGGCATTGTGCCTTTTGTATTTAATTCCGATGCAATTTCTGTGTTTCATCGTCAATAAGAAGGTCAGAGGGATACAGTAAACCTGAAGTGAAGCATCGGAATATATAACTAGAGTCACGGGAATGGTTCAAAACATAGAGAGTCGGAAGAGTCAGTCTTCTTATACTTAAGTCGGCACTGTGCTTTTTTATTTCATTCCGAAGAAATTTCTGTGTTTCATCTTCAGTAAGAAGGTCAGAGGGATAGAGTGAACCTGAAATGAAGCATCGGAATCTATAAGTAGTGTCACAGGAATGGTTCAAAACATAGTCAGTAAGAAGAGTCACTCTTCTTGTACTGAAGTCGGCATCGTGCCTTTTTATTAAATCCCGATGCAATTTCCATGTTTCATCGTCAATAAGAAGGTTCAAGGGATACAGTAAACCTGAGGTGAGGCATCGGAATGTATTACTAGGGTCACAGGAAAGGTTCAAAACACAGACAGTTGGAAGAGTCAGTCTTCTTGTATTTGAGTCGGCATTGTGCCTTTTGTATTTATTTCCGATGCAATTTCTGTGTTTCATCGTCAATAAGAAGGTCAGAGGGATACAGTAAACCTGAAGTGAAGCATCGGAATCTATAACTAGTGTCAGATGAATGGTTCAAAACATAGACAGTAGGAAGAGTCAGTCTTCTAGTACTTAAGTCGGCATTGTGCCCTTTCTATTTATTTCCGCAGCAATTTCTGTGTTTCATCGTCAATAAGAAGGTCAGAGGGATACAGTAAACCTGAAGTAAAGCATCGGAATCTATAACTAGTGTCACAGGAATGGTTCAAAACATAGTTAGTAAGAAGAGTCAGTCCTTTTGTACTTAAGTCGGCATTGTGCCTATGCTATTTAATTCCGATGCAATTTCTGTGTTTCATCGTCAATAAGAAGGTCTAAGGGATACAGTAAACCTGAAGTGATGCATCGGAATCTATAACTAGTGTCACAGGAGCGGTTCAAAACATAGTTAGTAAGAAGAGTCAGTCTTCTTGTACTTAAGTCGGCAGTGTGCCTATTCTATTTAATTCCGATGCAATTTCTGTGTTTCATCGTCAATATGAAGGTCAGAAAGATACAGTTAACTTGAGGTGAAGCATCGGAATCTCTAACTAGTGTCACAGGAGTGGTTCAAAACATAGACAGTAGGAAGAGTCAGTCTTCTTGTACTTAAGTCGTCATTGTGCCTTTTGTATTTAATCCCGATGCTATTTCTGTGTTTCTTCGTCAATAAGAAGGTCCAAGGAATACAGTACACCTGAAGTGAAGCATCGGAATCTGTAACTAGTGTCACAGGAATGGTTCAAATCATAGACAGTAAGAAGTGTCAGTCTTCTTGTACTTAAGTCGGCAATGTGCCTTTTCTATTTAGTTCCGATGCAATTTCTGTGTTTCATCGTCAATAAGAAGGTCAGAGGGATACAGTAAACCTGAAGTGAAGCATCGGAATCTGTAACTAGTATCACAGGGATGGTTCAAAACATAGACAGTAGGAAGAGTCAGTCTTCTTGTACTTAAGTCGGCATTGTGCATTTTGTATTTAATTCAGATGCAATTTCTGTGTTTCATCATCAATAAGAATGTCAGAGGGATACAGTAAACCTGAAGTGAAGCATCGGAAACTATAACTAGTGTCACAGGAGCTGTTTAAAACATAGTTAGTAAGAAGAGTCAGTCTTCTTGTACTTAAGTCGGCATTGTCCCTATTCTATTTAATTCCGATGCAATTTCTGTGTTTCGTCGTCAATAAGAAGGTCCAAGGGATACCGTAAACCTGAAGTGAAGCATCAGAATGTATAACTAGTGTCACAAGAATGGTTCAAAACATAGACAGTAGGAAGAGACAGTCTTCTTGTACTCAAGTCGTCATTGTGCCTTATGTATTTAATTCCAAAGCAATTTCTGTGTTTCATCGTCAATAAAAAGGTCCAAGGGAAACAGTAAACCTGAAGTAAAGCATCGGAATCTATAACTAGTGTCACAGGAATGGTTCAAAACATAGTTAGTAAGAAGAGTCAGTCCTTTTGTACTTAAGTCGGCATTGTGCCTATTCTATTTAATTCCGATGCAAATACTGTGTTTCATCGTCAATAAGAAGGTCAGAGGGATACAGTAAACCTGAAGTGAAGCATCGGAATCTCTAATTAGTATCACAGGGATGGTTCAATATATAGACAGTAGGAAGAGTCAGTCTTCTTGTACTTAAGTCGTCATTCTGCCTTTTGTATGTAATCCCGATGCAATTTCTGTGTTTCATCGTCAATAAGAAGGTCCAAGGAATACAGTACACCTGAAGTGAAGCATCGGAATCTGTAACTAGTGTCACAGGAATGGTTCAAATCATAGACAGTAAGAATTGTCAGTCTTCTTGTACTTAAGTCGGCAATGTGCCTTTTATATTTAGTTCCGATGCAATTTCTGTGTTTCGTCATCAATAAGAAGGTCAGAGGGATACAGTAAACCTGAAGTGAAGCATCGGAATCCATAACTAGTGTCACAGGAATGGATCAAAACATACACAGCAAGAAGAGTCAGTCTTCTTGTACTTAAGTCGGCATTGTGCCTTTTGTATTTAATTCCGATTCAATTTCTGTGTTTCATCGTCAATAAGAAGGTCTAAGGGATACAGTAAACCTGAAGTGATGCATCGGAATCTATAACTAGGGTCTCAGGAATAGTTCAAAGCATAGACAGTTGGAAGAGTCAGTCTTCTTGTACTTAAGTCGGCATTGTGCCTTTTGTATTTAATTCCGATGCAATTTCAGTGCTTCATCGTCAATAAGAAGGTCCAAGGGATACAGTAAACTCATAGTGAAGCATCGCAATCTTAAACTGGTATCACAGGAAGTGTTCAAATCATTGTCAGTACGAAGAGCAAGTCTTCTTCTACTTAAGTCGCCATTGTGACTTTTCTAATTAATTCTGATGCAGTATCAGTGTATCATCGTCAATAAGAAGGTCCAAGGGATACAGTAATCATATAGTGAAGCATCGGAATCTAAAACTGGTCTCACAGGAAATGTTCACAACATAGTCAGTAAGATGAGTCAGTCTTCTTGTACTTAAGTCGGCATTGTGCATTTTGTATTTAATTCAGATGCAATTTCTGTGTTTCATCATCAATAAGAATGCCAGAGGGATACAGTAAACCTGAAGTGAAGCATCGGAATCTATAACTAGTGTCACAGGTGCGGTTTAAAACATAGTTAGTAAGAAGAGTCAGTCTTCTTGTACTTAAGTCGGCATTGTGCCTATTCTGTTTAATCCCGATGCAATTTCTGTGTTTCATCGTCAATAAGAAGGTCCAAGGGATACTGTAAACCTGAAGTGAAGCATCAGAATGTATAACTAGTGTCACAGGAATGGTTCAAAACATAGACAGTAGGAAGAGTCAGTCTTCTTGTACTTAAGTCGGCATTGTGCCTTATGTATTTAATTCCAAAGCGATTTCTGTGTTTCATCGTCAATAAGAAGGCCCAAGGGAAACAGTAAACCTGAAGTAAAGCATCGGAATGTATAACTAGTGTCACAGGAATGGTTCAAATCATAGTTAGTAAGAAGAGTCAGTCTTGTTGTACTTAAGTCGGCATTGTGCCTATTCTATTTAATTCCGATGCAATTTCTGTGTTTCATCGTCAATAAGAAGGGCCAAGGGATATAGTAAACCTGAAGTGAAGTATCGGAATCTATAACTAGTGTCACAGGAATGGTTCAAAACATAGACAGTAAGAAGAGTCAGTCTTCTTGTACTTATGTCGGCATTGTGCCTTTTGTATTTATTTCCAATGCAATTTGTGGGTTTCATCATCAATAAGAAGGTCCAAGGGATACAGTAAACCTGAAGTGATGCATCGGAATCTATAACTAGGGTCACAGGAATGGTTCAAAACGTAGACCGTAGGAAGAGTCAGTCTTCTTGTACTTAAGTCGGCATTGTGCCTTATGTATTTAATTCCGATGCAATTTCTGTGTTTCATCGTAAATATGAAGGTCAGAGGGATACAGTAAACCTGAAGTGAAGCATCGGAATCTATAACTAGTGTCACAGGAGCGGTTCTAAACATAGACAGTAGGTAGAGTCAGTCTTCTTGTACTTAAGTCGGCATTGTGCTTTTGTATTTAATTGCGATGCAATTTCTGTGTTTCATCGTCAAAAAGAAGGTCCAAGGGATACAATAAACTTATAGTGAAGCATCGTAATCTAAAACTGGTCTCACAGGAAATGTTCACAACATAGTCAGAAAGAAGAGGCAGTCTTATTGTACTTAAGTGGGCATTGTGCCTTTTGTATTTAATTCCGATGCAATTTCTGTGTTTCATCGTCAATAAGACGGTCAGAGGGATACAGTAAACACATAGTGAAGCATCGGAATCTAAGACTGGTCTCACAGGAAATGATGAAATCATAGTAAGTAAGAGGAGTCAGTCTTCTTTTACTTAAGTCGGCATTGTGCCTTTTCTATGTAATTTTGAAGCAATTTCTGTGTTTCATCGTCGATAAGAAGGTCAAAGGGATACAGTAAACCTGAAGTGAGGCATCGGAATCTATAACTAGTATCACAGGAATTGTTCAAAACATAGACAGTAAGAAGAGTCAGTCTTCTTGTACTTAATTCGGCATTGTGCCTTTTGTATTTGATTCCGATGCAATTTCTGTGTTTCATCGTCAATAAGAAGGTCCAAGTGATACAGTAAACCTGAAGTGAAGCATCGGAAACTATAACTAGTGTCACCGGAATGGTTCAAAACATAGACAGTAAGAAGTGTCAGTCTTCTTGTACTTAAGTCGGCATTGTGCCTTTTCTATTTGATTTCGATGCAATTTCTGTGTTTCATCGTCAATACGAAGGTCCAAGGGATACAGTAAACACATAGTGAATCATCGGAATCTAAGACTGGTCTCACAGGAAATGATCAAATCATAGTAAGTAAGAGGAGTCAGTCTTCTTTTACTTAAGTCGGCATTGTGCCTTTTCTATGTAATTTTGATGCAATTTCTGTGTTTCGTCGTCAATAAGAAGGTCCAAGGGATACAGTGAACCAGAAGTGAAGCACCGGAATCTAAAACCGGTCTCTCAGGAAAGGGCAAAACGTAAAGAGTAAGAAGAGCCAGTCATCTTGTATTTGAGTCGGCATTGTGCCTTTTGTATTTAATTCCGATGCAGTTTCTGTGTTTCATCGTCAATAAGAAGGTCAGAGGGGATCTGTAAACCTGAAGTGAAGCATCGGAATCTATAACTAGTGTCACAGGAATGCGTAAAACATAGACAGTAGGAAGAGTCTGTGTTCTTGTACTTAAGCCGGCATTGTTCCTTTTCTATTTAATTCCGATGCAATGTATGTGTTTCATCGTCAATAAGAAGGTCCAAGGGATACAGTGAACATATAGTGAAGCATCGGAATCTAAAACTGGTCTCACAGGAAATGTTCACAACATAGTCAGTAAGAAGAGTCAGTCTTCTTGTACTTAAGTCGGCATTGTGCATTTTGTATTTAATTCCGATGCAATTTCTGTGTTTCATCATCAATAAGAAGGTCAGAGGGATACAGTAAACCTGAAGTGAAGCAACGGAATCTATAACTAGTGTCACAGGAATGGTTCAAAACATAGACAGTAGGAAGAGTCAGTCTTCTTGTACTTAAGTCGGCATTGTGCCTTTTCTATTTAGTTCCGATGCAATTTCTGTGTTTCGTCGTCAATAAGAAGGTCAAAAGGATATAGTAAACCTAAAATGAAGCATCGGAATCTATAACTAGTGTCACAGGAATGGTTCAAAACATAGACAGTAAGAAGAGTCAGTCTTCTTGTACTTATGTCATCATTGTGCCTCTTGTATTTTATTCCGATGCAATTTCTGTGTTTCATCGTCGATAAGAAGGTCCAAGGGATACAGTAAACCTGAAGTGAAGCATCGGAATCCATAACTAGTATCACAGGAATTGTTCAAAACATAGACAGTAAGAAGAGTCAGTCTTCTTGTACTTAAGTCGGCATTGTGCCTTTTTTATTTAATTCCGATGCAATTTCTGTGTTTCATCGTCAATAAGAAGGTCCAAGTGATACAGTAAACCTGAAGTGAAGCATCTGAAACTATAACTAGTGTCACCGGAATGGTTCAAAACATAGACAGTAAGAAGAGTCAGTCTTCTTGCACTTAAGTCGGCATTGTGCCTTTTGTATTTGATTCCGATGCAATTTCTGTGTTTTATCGTCAATAAGAAGGTCCAAGTGATACAGTAAACCTGAAGTGAAGCATCGGAATCTATAACTAGTGTCACAGGAATGGTTCAAAACAGAGACAGTTGGAAGAGTCAGTCTTTTTGTACTTAAGTCGGCATTGTGCCCTTTCTATTTAATTCCGATGCAAATTCTGTGTTTCGTCGTCAATAAGAAGATCCAAGGGATACAATAAACCTGAAGTGAAGCATCGGAATCTATAACTAGTGTCACAGTAATGGTTCAAAACATAGACAGTAAGAAGAGTCAGTCTTCTTGTACTTAAGTCGGCATTGTGCTTTTTCTATTTGATTTCGATGCAATTTCTGTGTTTCATCGTGAATAGGAGGGTCAGAGGGATACAGTAAACCTGAAGTGAAGCATCGGAATCTATAACTAGTGTCACAGGAATCGTTCAAAACATAGATAATAGGAAGGGTCAGTCTTCTTGTACTTAAGTCGGCATTGTGCCTTTCCTATTTTATTCCGATGCAATTTCTGTGTTTCGTCGTCAATAAGAAGGTCAAAGGGATGCAGTAAACCTGAAGTGAAGCATCGGAATCTATAACTAGTGTCACAGGAATGGTTCAAAAAATAGACAGTAAGATTTGTCAGTCTTCTCGTACGTAAGTCGGCATTGTGCCTTTTGTATTTAATTCCGATGCAATTTCTGTGTTTCATCGTCAATAAGGTCAGAAAGATACAGTAAACCTGAAGTGAAGCATCGGAATCTATAACTAGTGTCACAGGAATGGTTCAAATCATAGAGATTAGAAAGAGTCAGTCTTCTTATACTTAAATCGGCACTGTGCCTTTTGTATTTAATTCCGATGCAATTTCTGTGTTTCATCGTCAATACGATGGTCATAGGGATACACTAAACCTTAAGTGAAGCATCGGGATGTATAACTAGTGTCACAGGAATGGTTCAAAACATATTCAGTAGGAAGAGTCAGTCTTCTTGTACTTAAGTCGGCATTGTGCCTTTTCTATTTAATTCCGATGCAATTTCTGTGTATCGTCGTCAATAAGACGGTCAAAAGGATACAGTAAACCTAAAATGAAGCATCGGAATCTATAACTAGTGTCACAGGAATGGTTCAAAACATAGACAGTAAGAAGAGTCAGTCTTCCTGTACTTAAGTCGGCATTGAGTTTTTTGTATTTAATTCCGATGCTATTTCTGTGTTTCATCGTCAATAAGAAGGTCCAAGTGATACAGGAAACCTGAAGTGAAGCATCTGAAACTATAACTAGTGTCACCGGAATGGTTCAAAACATAGACAGTAAGAAGTGTCAGTCTTCTTGTACTTATGTCGGCGTTGTGCTTTTTGTATTTAATTCCGATGCAATTTCTGTGTTTCATCGTCAACAAGAGGGTCAGAGGGACACAGTAAACCTGAAGTGAAGCATCGGAATCTATAACTAGTGTCACAGGAATCGTTCAAAACATAGACAATAGGAAGGGCAGTCTTCTTGTACTTAAGTCGGCATTGTGCCTTTCCTATTTTATTCCGATGCAATTTCTGTGTTTCGTCGTCAATAAGAAGGTCAAAGGGATGCAGTAAACCTGAAGTGAAGCATCGGAATCTATAACTAGTGTCACAGGAATGGTTCAAAATATAGACAGTAAGATGAGTCAGTCTTCTTGTACGTAAGTCGGCATTGTGCCTTTTGTATTTCATTCCGATGCATTTTCTGTGTTTCATCGTCAATAAGGTCAGAGGGATACAGTAAACCTGAAGTGAAGCATCGGAATCTATAACTAGTGTCACAGGAATGGTTCAAATCATAGAGATTAGAAAGAGTAAGTCTTCTTATACTTAAATCGGCACTGTGCCTTTTGTATTTAATTCCGATGCAATTTCTGTGTTTCATCGTCAATAAAAAGGTCATAGGGATACAGAAAACCTTAAGTGAAGCATCGGATTGTATAACTAGTGTCACAGGAATGTTCCAAAACATAGATAGTAGGAAGAGTCAGTCTTCTTGTGCTTGAGTCGGCATTATGTATTTTGTATTTATTTCTGATGCCATTTCTGTGTTTCATCGTCAGTAAGAAGGTCAGAGGGATACAGTAAACCTGAAGTGAAGCATCAGAATGTATAACTAGTGTCACAGAAATGTTTCAAACATAGACAGTAGGAAGAGTCAGTCTTCTTGTACATGTGTCGGCATTGTGCCATTTGTATTCAATTCCGATGCAATTTCTGAGTTTCATCATCAATAAGAAGGTCAGAGGGATGCAGTAAACCTAAAGTGAAGCATCGGAATCTATAACTAGTGTCACAGGAATGGTTCAAAACACAGACAGTGGGGAGAGTCAGTATTCTTGTACTTAAGTCGGCATTGTGCCTTTTGTATTTGATTCCGATGCAATTTCTGTGTTTTATCGTCAATAAGAAGGTCCAAGTGATACAGTAAACCTGAAGTGAAGCATCGGAAACTATAACTAGTGTCACCGGAATGGTTCAAAACATAGACAGTAAGAAGTGTCAGTCTTCTTGTACTTAAGTCGGCATTGTGCGTTTTCTATTTAATTCCGATGCAATTTCTGTGTTTCATCGTAAGTTAGAAGGTCAGAGGGATACAGAAAACCTGAAGTGAAGCATCGGAATCTATAACTAGTGTCACAGGAATGGTTCTAAACTTAGACAGTAAGTAGAGTCAGTCTTCTTGTACTTAAGTCGGCATTGTGCTTTTGTATTTAATTGCGATGCAATTTCTGTGATTCATCGTCAATAAGAAGGTCCAAGGGATACAATAAACATATAGTGAAGCATCGGAATCTAAAACTGGTCTCACAGGAAATGTTCACAACATAGTCAGAAAGAAGAGACAGTCTTCTTGTACTTAAGTCGGCATTGTGCCTTTTGTATTTAATTCCGATGCAATTTCCGTGTTTCATCGTCAATAAGAAGGTCAGAGGGATACAGTAAACCTGAAGTCAAGCATCGGAATGTATAACTAGTGTCACAGGATGGTTCAAAACATAGACAGTAGGAAGAGTCAGTCTTCTTGTACTTGAGTCGGCAATGTGCATTTTGTATTTAATTCCGATACAATTTCTGTTTTTCATCGTCAATAAGAAGGTCCAAGTGATACAGTAAACCTGAAGTGAAGCATCGGAAACTATAACTAGTGTCACAGGACTGGTTTTAATCATAGACAGTAAGAAGAGTCAGTCTACTTCTACTAAAGTCGGCATTGTGCCCTTTGTATTTAATTCCGATGCAATTTCTGTGTTTCATCGTCAATAAGAAGGTCCAAGGGATACAATAAACATATAGTGAAGCATCGGAATGTAAAACTGCTCTCACAGGAAATGTTCACAACATAGTCAGAAAGAAGAAGCAGTCTTCTTGTACTTAAGTGGGCATTGTGCCTTTTGTATTTAATTCCGATGCAATTTCTGTGTTTCATCGTCAATAAGAAGGTCAGAGGGATACAGTAAACCTGAAGTGAAGCATCGGAATCTAAAACTTGTGTCACAGGAATGGTTCAAAACAGAGACAGTAGGAAGAGTCAGTCTTTTTGTACTTAAGTCGGCGTTGTGCCTTTTCTATTTAATTCCGATGCAAATTCTGTGTTTCGTCGTCAATAAGAAGATCCAAGAGATACAATAAACCTGAAGTGAAGCATCGGAATCTATAACTAGTGTCACAGTAATGGTTCAAAACATAGACAGTAAGAAGAGTAAGTCGTCTTGTACTTAAGTCTGCATTGTGCTTTTTCTATTTGATTTCGATGCTATTTCTGTGTTTCATCGTCAATAAGAGGGTCAGACGGATACAGTAAACCTGAAGTGAAGCATCGGAATCTATAACTAGTGTCACAGGAATCGTTCAAAACATAGACAATAGGAAGGGTCAGTCTTCTTGTACTTAAGTCGGCATTGTGCCTTTCCTATTTTATTCCGATGCAATTTCTGTGTTTCGTTGTCAATAAGAAGGTCAAAGGGATGCAGTAAACCTGAAGTGAAGCATCGGAATCTATAACTAGTGTCACAGGAATGGTTCAAAAAATAGACAGTAAGATGAGTCAGTCTTCTTGTACGTAAGTCGGCATTGTGCCTTTTGTATTTAATTCCGATGCAATTTCTGTGTTTAATCGTCAATAAGGTCAGAGGCATACAGTATACCTGAAGTGAAGCATCGGAATCTATAACTAGTGTCACAGGAATGGTTCATATCATAGAGATTAGAAAGAGTCAGTCTTCTTATACTTAAATCGGCACTGTGCCTTTTGTATTTAATTCCGATGCAATTTCAGTGTTTCATCGTCAATAAGAAGGTCATAGGGATACAGTAAACCTTAAGTGAAGCATCGGAATGTATAACTAGTGTTACAGGAATGGTTCAAAACATATTCAGTAGGAAGAGTCAGTCTTCTTGTACTTAAGTCGGCATTGTGCCTTTTGTATTTAATTCCGATGCAATTTCTGTGTTTCATCGTCAATAAGAGGGTCCAAGTGATACAGTAAACCTGAAGTGAAGCATCTGAAACTATAACTAGTGCCACCGGAATGGTTCAAAACATAGACAGTAAGAAGAGTCAGTCTTCTTGTACTTATGTCGGCATTGTGTCTTTTGTATTTGATTCCGATGCAATTTCTGTGTTTCATCGTCAATAAGAAGGTCCAAGTGATACAGTAAACCTGAAGTGAAGCATCGGAAACTATAACTAGTGTCACCGGAATGGTTCAAATCGTAGACAGTAAGAAGTGTCAGTCTTCTTGTACTTAAGTCGGCATTGTGCCCTTTGTATTTAATTCCGATGCAATTTCTGTGTTTCATCGTAAATAAGAAAGTCAGAGGGATACAGTAAACCTAAAGTGAAGCATCGGAACCTATAACTAGTGTCACAGGAACGGTTCTAAACATAGACAGTAAGTAGAGTCAGTCTTCTTGTACTTAAGTCGGCATTGTGCTTTTGTGTTTAATTGCGATGCAATTTCTGTGTTTCATCGTCAATAAGGTCAGAGGGATACAGTAAACCTGAAGTGAAGCATCAGAATCTATAACTAGTGTCACAGGAATGGTTCAAATCATAGAGATTAGAAAGAGTCAGTCTTCTTATACTTAAATCGGCACTGTGCCTTTTGTATTTAATTCCGATGCAATTTCTGTGTTTCATCAACAAGAAGAAGGTCAGAGCGATACTGTAAACCTGAAGTGAAGCATCGGAATGTATAACTAGTGTCACAGGAATGTTTCAAACATAGACAGTAGGAAGAGTCAGTCTTCTTGTACTTGTGTCGGCATTGTGCCATTTGTATTTAATTCCGATGCAATTTCTGAGTTTCATCGTCAATAATAAGGTCAGAGGGATGCAGTAAACCTGAAGTGAAGCATCGGAATCTATAACTAGTGTCACAGGAATGGTTCAAAACACAGACAGTAGGAAGAGTCAGTATTCTTGTACGTAATTCGGCATTGTGCCTTATGTGTTTGATTCCGATGCAAATTCTGTGTTTCATCGTCAATAAGGACGTCCAAGTGATACAGTAAACCTGAAGTGAAGCATCGGAAACTATAACTAGTGTCACCGGAATGGTTCAAAACATAGACAGTAAGAAGTGTCAGTCTTCTTGTACTTAAGTCGGCATTGTGCCTTTTGTATTTATTTCCGATGCAATTTCCGTGTTTCATCGTCAATAAGAAGGTCAGAGGGATACAGTAAACCTGAAGTGAAGCATCGGAAACTATAACTAGTGTCACCGGAATGGTTCAAAACATAGACAGTAAGAAGAGTCAGTCTTCTTGTACTTAAGTCGGCATTGTGCCTTTTCTATTTAATTCCGATGCAATTTCTGTGTTTCATCGTGAATAAGAGTGTCAGAGGGATACAGTAAACCTGAAGTGAAGCATCGGAATCTATAACTAGTGTCACAGGAATTGTTTTAATCATAGACAGTAAGAAGAGTCAGTCTACTTGTACTAAAGTCGGCATTGTGCCCTTTGTATTTAATTCCGATGCAATTTTTGTGTTTCATCGTCAACAAGAAGGTGTAAGGGATACAGTAAACCTGAAGTAAAGCATCGGAATCTATAACTAGTGTCACAGGGGTGGTTCAAAGCATAGTCAGTAGGATGAGTCAGTCTTGTTGTACTTAAGTCGGCATTGTGCGTTTTGTATTTAATTCCGATGCTATTTCTGTGTTTCAACGTCAATGAGAAGGTCGGAGGGATACAGTGAGACTGATGTGAAGCATCAGAATCTATAACTAGTGTCACAGGAATGGTTCAAAACATAGACAGTAAGAAGAGTCAGTCTACCTGTACTTAAGTCGGCATTGTGCCTTTTGTATTTAATCCCGATGCAATTTCTGTGTTTCATCGTCATTAAGAAGGTCCAAGGGATACACTACACCTGAAGTGAAGCATCGGAATCTATAACTAGTGTCACAAGAATGGTTCAAATCATAGACAGTAAGAAGAGTCAGTCTTCTTGTACTTAAGTCTGCATAGTGCCTTTTCTATTTAATTCCGATGCAATTTCTGTGTTTCATCATCAAGAAGAAGGTCAGAGCGATACTGTAAACCTGAAGTGAGCATCGGAATGTATAACTAGTGTCACAGGAATGTTTCAAACATAGACAGGAGGAAGAGTCAGTCTTCTTGTACTTGTGTTGGCATTGTGCCATTTGTATTTAATTCAGATGCAATTTCTGAGTTTCATCGTCAATAAGATGGTCAGAGGGATGCAGTAAACCTGAAGTGAAGCATCGGAATCTATAACTAGTGTCACAGGAATGGTCCATAACACAGACAGTAGGAAGTGTCAGTATTCTTGTACTTAAGTCGGCATTGTACCTTTTGAATTTAATTCCGATGCAATTTCTCTGTTTCATCGTCAATAAGAAAGTCAGAGGGATACAGTAAACCTGAAGTGAAGCATCGGAATCTAAATCTGGTCTCACAGGAAAGGTTCAAAGCATAGAGAGTAAGAAGAGCCAATCATCTATTATTTGAGGCAGCATTGTGCCTTTTGTATTTAATTCCGATGCAATTTCAAAGTTTCATCGTCAATAAGAAGGTCAGAGGGATACAGTAAACCTGAAGTGAAGCATCGGAAACTATAACTAGTGTCACAGGAATGGTTAAAAACATTGACTGTAAGAAGAGTCAGTCTTCTTGTACTTAAGTCGGCACTGTGCCTTTTGTATTTAATTCCGATGCAATTTCTGTGTTTCATCGTCAATAAAAAGATCCAAGTGATACAGTAAACCCAAAGTGTAGCATCCGAATCTATAACTAGTGTCTCAGGAATAGTTCAAAACATAGTGAGTAAGAAGAGTCAGTCTGCTTGTACTTAAGTCAGCATTGTGCCTTTTCTATTTAATTCCGATGCAATTTCTGTGTTTTAACGTCAATAAGAAGGTCAGAGGGATACAATAAACCTGAAGTGAAGCGTCGGAATCTAAAACTAGTGTCACAGGGATGGTTCAAAGCGTAGACAGTAGGAAGAGTCATTCTTCTTGTACTTAAGTCAGCATTGTGCGTTTTGTATTTAATTCCGATGCAATTTCTGTGTTTCATCGTAAATAAGAAGGTCAGAGGGATACAGTAAACCTGAATTGAAGCATCGGAATGTATAACTAGTGTTACAGGGATGATTCAAAACATAGACAGTAGGAAGAGTCAGTGTTCCTGTACTTGAGTCGTTATTGTGCCTTTTCTATTTAATTCCGATGCAAATTCTGTGTTTCGTCGACAATAAGAAGGTCCAAGGGATACAGTAAACCTGAAGTGAAGAATCGGAATCTATAACTAGTGTCACAGGAATGGTTCAAAACATAGACAGTTGGAAGAGTCAGTGTCCTTGTACTTAAGTCGGCATTGTGCCTTTTGTATTTAATTCCGATGCAATTTCTCTGTTTCATCGTCAATATAAATGGCAGAGGGATACAGTAAACCTGAAGTGAAGCATCGCAATCTAAAACTGGTCCCACAGGAAAGGTTCAAAGCATAGAGAGTAAGAAGACCCAGTCATCTATTATTTGAGTCGGCATTGTGCCTTTTGCACTTAATTCCGATACAATTTCTAAGTTTCATCGTCAATAAGAAGGTCAGAGGGATACAGTAAACCTGAAGTGAAGCATCGGAATCTATAACTAGTGTCACAGGAATCGATCAAATCATAGACAGTAAGGAGAGTCAGTCTTCTTGTACTTAAGTCGGCATTGTGCCTTTTCTATTTAATTCCGATGCAAATTCTGTGTTTCGTCGACAATAAGAAGGTCCAAGGGATACAGTAAATCTGAAGTGAAGAATCGGAATCTATAACTAGTGTCACAGGAATGGTTCAAAACATAGACAGTTGGAAGAGTCAGTGTCCTTGTACTTAAGTCGGCATTGTGCCTTTTGTATTTAATTCCGATGCAATTTCTCTGTTTCATCGTCAATATAAATGTCAGAGGGATACAGTGAACCTGAAGTGAAGCATCGGAATCTAAAACTGGTCCCACAGGAAAGGTTCAAAGCATAGAGAGTAAGAAGAGCCAGTCAACTATTATTTGAGTCGGCATTGTGCCTTTTGTATTTAATTCCGATGCAATTTCTGTGTTTCATCGCCAATAAGAAGGTCAGAGGGATACAGTAAACCTGAATTGAAGCATCGGAATGTATAACTAGTGTTACAGGAATGATTCAAAACATAGACAGTACGAAGAGTCAGTGTTCTTGTACTTGAGTCGGCATTGTGCCTTTTCTATTTCATTCCCATGCAAATACTGTGTTTCGTCGACAATAAGAAGGTCCAACTGATACAGTAAACCTGAAGTGAAGAATCGGAATCTATAACTAGTGTCACAGGAATGGTTCAAAACATAGACAGTGGGAAGAGTCAGTCTCCTTGTACATAAGTCGGCATTGTGCCTTTTCTATTTAATTACGATGCAATTTCTGTGTTTCGTCGTCAATAAGAAGGTCAGAGGGATACAGTACACCTGAAGTGAAGCATCGGAATCTATAACTAGTGTCACAGGAATGGTTCAAAACATAGACAGTAAGAAGAGTCAGTCTTCTTGTACTTAAGTCGGCATTGTTCATTTTCTATTTAATTCCGATGCAATTTCTGTGTGACATCGTCAATAATAAAGTCCAAGGGATATAGTAAACCTGAAGTGAAGAATCGGAATCTATAACTAGTGTTACAGGAATCGTTCAAAACATAGACAGTAGGAAGAGTCAGTCTTCTTGTACTTAAGTCGGCATTGTGCATTTTGTATTTAATTCCGATGCAACTTCTGTGTTTCATCGTCAAGAAGAAGGTCCAAGGGATACAGTACACCTGAAATGAAGCATCGGAATCTATAACTAGTGTCACAGGAATCGTTCAAATCATAGACAGTAAGGAGAGTCAGTCTTCTTGTACTTAAGTCGGCATTGTGCCTTTTCTATTTAATTCCGATGCAATTTCTGTGTTTGATCATCAAGAAGAAGGTCAGAGGGATACAGTAAACATGAAGTGAAGCATCGGAATGTATAACTAGTGTCACAGGAATTGTTAAAAACGTAGCCAGTAGGAAGTGTCAGTCTTCTTGTACTTGAGTCGGCATTGTGCCTTTTGTATTTAATTCCGATGCAATTTCTGTGTTTCATCGTCAATAAGAAGGTCAGAGGGATACAGTAAACATGAAGTGAAGCATCGGAATCTAAAACCGGTCTCACAGGAAAGGATCAAAACATAGAGTGTAAGAAGAGCCAGTCATCTTGTATTTGAGTCGGCATTGTGCCTTTTGTATTTAATTCCGATGCAATTTCTAAGTTTCATCGTCAATAGGAAGGTCAGAGGGATACAGTAAATCTGAAGTGAAGCACAGGAATCTATAACTAGTGTCACAGGAATGGTTAAAAACATTGACAATAATTCGAGTCAGTCTTCTTGTACTTAGGTCGGCATTGTGCCTTTTGTATTTAATTCCGATGCAATTTCTGTGTTTCATCGTCTAGAAGATGGTCCAAGTGATACAGTAAACCCAAAGTGAAGCATCGGAATCTATAACTAGTGTCACAGGAATGGTTCAAAACATAGACAGTAAGAAGAGTCAGTCTTCTTGTACTTATGTGAGCATTGTGCCTTTCCTATTTAATTCCGGTGCATTTTCTGTGTTTCGTCGTCAAGAAGAAGGTCCAAAGGATGCAGTAAACCTGAAGTGAAGCATCAGAATCTATAACTAGTGTCACAGGAATGGTTCAAATCATTGACAGTAAGAAGAGTCAGTCTACTTGTACTTAAGTCGGCATTGTGCCTTTTGTATATAATCCCGATGCAATTTCTGTGTTTCATCGTAAATAAGAAGGTCCAAGGGATACAGTAAACCTGAAGTGAATCATCGGAATCCATAACTAGTGTCACAGGAATGGTTCAAAGCATAGTCAGTAAGAAGAGTCAGCCTTCTTGTACTTATGTCGACATTGTGCCTTTTCTGTTTAATTCCTATGCAATTTCTGTGTTTCATCGTCAATAACAAGGTCAAAGGGATACAGTAAACCTGGAGTGAACCATCGGAATCTATAACTAGTGTCAATGGAATGGTTCACATCATAGACAGTAAGAAGAGTCAGTTTTCTCGTACTTAAATCAGCATTGTGCCTTTTGTATTTAATTCAGATGCAATTTCTGTGTTTCATCGTCAATAAGAAGGTCCAAGGGATACAGTAACCCTGAAGTGAAGCATAGGAATCCATAACAAGTGTCACAGGAATGGTTCAAAAAATAGACAGTAGGAAGAGTCAGTCTTCTTGTACTTAAGTCAGCATTGTGCCTTTTGTATTTAATTTCGATGCAATTTCTGTGTTTCATCGTCAATAATAAGGTCCAAGGGATACAGTAAACCAGAAGTGAGGCATCGGAATCTATAACTAGCGTCACAGGAATGCTTCAAATCATAGACAGTAGGAAGAGTCAGTCTTCTTGTACTTAAGTCGGCATTGTGCCTTTTCTATTTCATTCCGATGCAAATTCTGTGTTTCGTCGACAATAAGAAGGTCCAAGGGATACAGTAAACCTGAAGTGAAGAATCGGAATCTATAACTAGTGTCACAGGAATGGTTCAAAACATAGACAGTTGGAAGAGTCAGTGTCCTTGTACTTAAGTCGGCATTGTGCCTTTTGTATTTAATTCCGATGCAATTTCTCTGTTTCATCGTCAATATAAATGTCAGAGGGATACAGTGAACCTGAAGTGAAGCATCGGAATCTAAAACTGGTCCCACAGGAAAGGTTCAAAGCATAGAGAGTAAGAAGAGCCAGTCATCTATTATTTGAGTCGGCATTGTGCCTTTTGTATTTAATTCCGATGCAATTTCTGTGTTTCATGGCCAATAAGAAGGTCAGAGGGATACAGTAAACCTGAATTGAAGCATCGGAATGTATAACTAGTGTTACAGGAATGATTCAAAACATAGACAGTACGAAGAGTCAGTGTTCTTGTACTTGAGTCGGCATTGTGCCTTTTCTATTTAATTCCGATGCAAATACTGTGTTTCGTCGACAATAAGAAGGTCCAACTGATACAGTAAACCTGAAGTGAAGAATCGGAATCTATAACTAGTGTCACAGGAATGGTTCAAAACATAGACAGTGGGAAGAGTCAGTCTCCTTGTACATAAGTCGGCATTGTGCCTTTTCTATTTAATTACGATGCAATTTCTGTGTTTCGTCGTCAATAAGAAGGTCAGAGGGATACAGTACACCTGAAGTGAAGCATCGGAATCTATAACTAGTGTCACAGGAATGGTTCAAAACATAGACAGTAAGAAGAGTCAGTCTTCTTGTACTTAAGTCGGCATTGTTCATTTTCTATTTAATTCCGATGCAATTTCTGTGTGTCATCGTCAATAATAAAGTCCAAGGGATATAGTAAACCTGAAGTGAAGAATCGGAATCTATAACTAGTGTTACAGGAATGGTTCAAAACATAGACAGTAGGAAGAGTCAGTCTTCTTGTACTTAAGTCGGCATTGTGCATTTTGTATTTAATTCCGATGCAACTTCTGTGTTTCATCGTCAAGAAGAAGGTCCAAGGGATAGAGTACACCTGAAATGAAGCATCGGAATCTATAACTAGTGTCACAGGAATCGTTCAAATCATAGACAGTAAGGAGAGTCAGTCTTCTTGTACTTAAGTCGGCATTGTGCCTTTTCTATTTAATTCCGATGCAATTTCTGTGTTTGATCATCAAGAAGAACGTCAGAGGGATACAGTAAACATGAAGTGAAGCATCGGAATGTATAACTAGTGTCACAGGAATTGTTAAAAACGTAGCCAGTAGGAAGTGTCAGTCTTCTTGTACTTGAGTCGGCATTGTGCCTTTTGTATTTAATTCCGATGCAATTTCTGTGTTTCATCGTCAATAAGAAGGTCAGAGGGATACAGTAAACATGAAGTGAAGCATCGGAATCTAAAACCGGTCTCACAGGAAAGGATCAAAGCATAGTGTGTAAGAAGAGCCAGTCATCTTGTATTTGAGTCGGCATTGTGCCTTTTGTATTTAATTCCGATGCAATTTCTAAGTTTCATCGTCAATAGGAAGGTCAGAGGGATACAGTAAATCTGAAGTGAAGCACAGGAATCTATAACTAGTGTCACAGGAATGGTTAAAAACATTGACAATAAGTCGAGTCAGTCTTTTTGTACTTAGGTCGGCATTGTGCCTTTTGTATTTAATTCCGACGCAATTTCTGTGTTTCATCGTCTAGAAGATGGTCCAAGTGATACAGTAAACCCAAAGTGAAGCATCGGAATCTATAACTAGTGTCACAGGAATGGTTCAAAACATAGACAGTAAGAAGAGTCAGTCTTCTTGTACTTAAGTGAGCATTGTGCCTTTCCTATTTAATTCCGGTTTATTTTCTGTGTTTCGTCGTCAAGAAGAAGGTCCAAAGGAAGCAGTAAACCTGAAGTGAAGCATCGGAATCTATAACTAGTGTCACAGGAATGGTTCAAATCATTGACAGTAAGAAGAGTCAGTCTACTTGTACTTAAGTCGGCATTGTGCCTTTTGTATATAATCCCGATGCAATTTCTGTGTTTCATCGTAAATAAGAAGGTCCAAGGGATACAGTAAACCTGAAGTGAATCATCGGAATCCATAACTAGTGTTACAGGAATGGTTCAAAGCATAGTCAGTAAGAAGAGTCAGTCTTCTTGTACTTATGTCGACATTGTGCCTTTTCTTTTTAATTCCTATGCAATTTCTGTGTTTCATCGTCAATAACAAGGTCAAAGGGATACAGTAAACCTGGAGTGAACCATCGGAATCTATAACTAGTGTCAATGGAATGGTTCACATCATAGACAGTAAGAAGAGTCAGTTTTCTCGTACTTAAATCAGCATTGTGCCTTTTGTATTTAATTCTGATGCAATTTCTGTGTTTCATCGTCAATAAGAAGGTCCAAGGGATACAGTAACCCTGAAGTGAAGCATAGGAATCCATAACAAGTGTCACAGGAATGGTTCAAAAAATAGACAGTAAGAAGAGTCAGTCTTCTTGTACTTAATTCGGCATTGTGCCTTTTGTATTTAATTCCGATGCAATTTCTGTGTTTCATCGTCAATAAGAAGGTCCAAGGGAAACAGTAAACCTGAAGTGAAGCATCGGAATCTATAACCAGTGTCATAGGAATGGTTCAAAACATAGACAGTAGGAAGAGTCAGTCTTCTTGTACTTAAGTCGGCATTGTGGCTTTTGTATTTAATTCCGATGCAATTTGTGTGTTTCATCATCAATAAGAAGGTCCAAGGGATACAGTAAACCTGAAGTGAGGCATCGGAATCTATAACTAGTGTCACAGGAATGGTTCAAAACATAGACAGTAAGAAGAGTCAGTCTTCTTGTACTTAAGCCGGCATTGTGCATTTTCTATTTAATTCCGATGCAATTTCCAAGTTTCATCGTCAATAAGAAGCTCAGAGGGATACAGTAAACCTGAAGTGAAGCATCGGAATCTATAACTCGTGTCACACGAATGGTTAATAACATTTACAGTAATAAGAGTCAGTCTTCTTGTACGTAAGTCGGCATTGTGCCTTTTGTATTTAATTCCGATGCAATTTCTGTGTTTCATCGTCAATAAGAAGGTCCAAGTGATACAGTAAACCTAAAGTGAAGCATCGGAATCTATAACTAGTGTCACAGGAATGGTTCAAAACATAGACAGTAAGAAGAGTCAGTCTTCTTGTACTTAATTCGGCATTGTGCCTTTTGTATTTATTTCCGATGCAATTTCTGTGTTTCATCGTCAATAAGAAGGTCCAAGTGATACAGTAAACCTGAAGTGAAGCATCTGAAACTATAACTAGTGTCACCGGAATGGTTCAAAACATAGACAGTAAGAAGAGTCAGTCTTCTTGTACTTAAGTCGGCATTGTGCCTTTTGTATTTAATTCCGATGCAATTTCTGTGTTTCATCGTCAATAAGAGGGTCCATGGGATACAATAAACATATAGTGCTGCATCGGAATCTAAAACTGGCCTCACAGGAAATGTTCACAACATAGTCAGAAAGAAGAGACAGTCTTAATGTACTTACGTGGGCATTGTGCCTTTTGTATTTAATTCCGATGCAATTTCTGTGTTTCGTCGTCAATAAGAAGGTCAGAGGGATACAGGAAACCTGAAGTAAAGCATCGGAATCTATAACTAGTGTCGCCGGAATGGTTCAAAACAGAGACTGTAAGAAGAGTCAGTCTATTTGTACTTAAGTCGGCATTGTGCCTTTTCTATTTAATTCCGATGCAATTTCTGTGTTTCATCGTGAATAAGAGTGTCAGAGGGATACAGTAAACCTGAAGTGAAGCATCGGGATCTATAACTAGTGTCACTGGAATTGTTTTAATCATAGACAGTAAGAAGAATCAGTCTACTTGTACTAAAGTCGGCATTGTGCCCTTTGTATTTAATTCCGATGCAATTTCTGTGTTTCATCGTTAATAAGAAGGTCCAAGGGATACAATAAACATATAGTCAAGCATCGCAATGTAAAACTGGTCTCACAGGAAATGTTCACAACATAGTCAGAAAGAAGAAACAGTCTTCTTGTACTTAAGTGGGCATTGTGCCTTTTGTATTTAATTCCGAAGCAAATTCTGTGTATCATCGTCAATAAGAAGGTCAAAGGGATACAGTAAACGTTAAGTGAATCATCGGAATCTATAACTAGTGTCACATCAATGGTTCAAAACATAGACAGTAGGAAGAGTCAGTCCTCTTGTACTTAAGTCGGCATTGTGCCTTTTGTATTTAATTCCGATGCAATTTTTGTGTTTCATCGTCAACAAGAAGGTATAAGGGATACAGTAAACCTGAAGTAAAGCATCGGAATCCATAACTAGCGTCACAGGGATGGTTCAAAACATAGTCAGTAGGATGAGTCAGTCTTGTTGTACTTAAGTCGGCATTGTGCGTTTTGTATTTAATTCCGATGCTATTTCTGTGATTCAACGTCAATGAGAAGGTCGGAGGGATACAGTGAGACTGATGTGAAGCATCAGAATCTATAACTAGTGTCACAGGAATGGTTCAAAACATAGACAGTAAGAAGAGTCAGTCTTCTTGTACTTAAGTCGGCACTGTGCCTTTTGTATTTAATTCCGATGCAATTTCTGTGTTTCATCGTCAATAAAAAGATCCAAGTGATACAGTAAACCCAAAGTGTAGCATCGGAATCTATAACTAGTGTCTCAGGAATAGTTCAAAACATAGTGAGTAAGAAGAGTCAGTCTGCTTGTACTTAAGTCAGCATTGTGCCTTTTCTATTTAATTCCGATGCAATTTCTGTGTTTTAACGTCAATAAGAAGGTCAGAGGGATACAATAAACCTGAAGTGAAGCGTCGGAATCTAAAACTAGTGTCACAGGGATGGTTCAAAGCGTAGACAGTAGGAAGAGTCAGTCTTCTTGTACTTAAGTCAGCATTGTGCGTTTTGTATTTAATTCCGATGCAATTTCTGTGTTTCATCGCCAATAAGAAGGTCAGAGGGATACAGTAAACCTGAATTGAAGCATCGGAATGTATAACTAGTGTTACAGGGATGATTCAAAACATAGACAGTAGGAAGAGTCAGTGTTCTTGTACTTGAGTCGGCTTTGTGCCTTTTCTATTTAATTCCGATGCAAATTCTGTGTTTCGTCGACAATAAGAAGGTCCAAGGGATACAGTAAACCTGAAGTGAAGAATCGGAATCTATAACTAGTGTCACAGGAATGGTTCAAAACATAGACAGTTGGAAGAGTCAGTGTCCTTGTACTTAAGTCGGCATTGTGCCTTTTGTATTTAATTCCGATGCAATTTCTCTGTTTCATCGTCAATATAAATGGCAGAGGGATACAGTAAACCTGAAGTGAAGCATCGGAATCTAAAACTGGTCCCACAGGAAAGGTTCAAAGCATAGAGAGTAAGAAGAGCCAGTCATCTATTATTTGAGTCGGCATTGTGCCTTTTGCACTTAATTCCGATACAATTTCTAAGTTTCATCGTCAATAAGAAGGTCAGAGGGATACAGTAAACCTGAATTGAAGCATCGGAATGTATAACTAGTGTTACAGGAATGATTCAAAACATAGACAGTACGAAGAGTCAGTCTTCTTGTACTTAAGTCAGCATTGTGCGTTTTGTATTTAATTCCGATGCAATTTCTGTGTTTCATCGTAAATAAGAAGGTCCAAGGGATACAGTAAACCTGAAGTGAATCATCGAAATCCATAACTAGTGTCACAGGAATGGTTTCCAAGCATAGTCAGTAAGAACAGTCAGTCTTCTTGTACTTATGTCGACATTGTGCCTTTTGTATTTAATTCTGATGCAATTTCTGTGTTTCATCGTCAATAAGAAGGTCCAAGGGATACAGTAACCCTAAAGTGAAGCATAGGAATCCATAACAAGTGTCACAGGAATGGTTCAAAAAATAGACAGTAGGAAGAGTCAGTCTTCTTGTACTTAAGTCAGCATTGTGCCTTTTGTATTTATTTTCGATGCATTTTCTGTGTTTCATCGTCAATAATAAGGTCCAAGGGATACAGTAAACCAGAAGTGAGGCATCGGAATCTATAACTAGCGTCACAGGAATGCTTCAAATCATAGACAGTAGGAAGAGTCAGTCTTCTTGTACTTAAGTCGGCATTGTGCCTTTTCTATTTAATTCCGATGCAAATTCTGTGTTTCGTCGACAATAAGAAGGTCCAAGGGATACAGTAAACCTGAAGTGAAGAATCGGAATCTATAACTAGTGTCACAGGAATGGTACAAAACATAGACAGTTGGAAGAGTCAGTGTCCTTGTACTTAAGTCGGCATTGTGCCTTTTGTATTTAATTCCGATGCAATTTCTCTGTTTCAAGGTCAATATAAATGTCAGAGGGATATAGTGAACCTGAAGTGAAGCATCGGAATCTAAAACTGGTCCCACAGGAAAGGTTCAAAGCATAGAGAGTAAGAAGAGCCAGTCATCTATTATTTGAGTCGGCATTGTGCCTTTTGTATTTAATTCCGTTGCAATTTCTGTGTTTCATCGCCAATAAGAAGGTCAGAGGGATACAGTAAACCTGAATTGAAGCATCGGAATGTATAACTAGTGTTACAGGAATGATTCAAAACATAGACAGTACGAAGAGTCAGTGTTCTTGTACTTGAGTCGGCATTGTGCCTTTTCTATTTAATTCCGATGCAAATACTGTGTTTCGTCGACAATAAGAAGGTCCAACTGATACAGTAAACCTGAAGTGAAGAATCGGAATCTATAACTAGTGTCACAGGAATGGTTCAAAACATAGACAGTGGGAAGAGTCAGTCTCCTTGTACATAAGTCGGCATTGTGCCTTTTCTATTTAATTACGATGCAATTTCTGTGTTTCGTCGTCAATAAGAAGGTCAGAGGGATACAGTACACCTGAAGTGAAGCATCGGAATCTATAACTAGTGTCACAGGAATGGTTCAAAACATAGACAGTAAGAAGAGTCAGTCTTCTTGTACTTAAGTCGGCATTGTTCATTTTCTATTTAATTCCGATGCAATTTCTGTGTGTCATCGTCAAAAATAAAGTCCAAGGGATATAGTAAACCTGAAGTGAAGAATCGGAATCTATAACTAGTGTTACAGGAATGGTTCAAAACATAGACAGATGAAGAGTCAGTCTTCTTGTACTTAAGTCGGCATTGTGCATTTTGTATTTAATTCCGATGCAACTTCTGTGTTTCATCGCCAAGAAGAAGGTCCAAGGGATACAGTACACCTGAAATGAAGCATCGGAATCTATAACTAGTGTCACAGGAATCGTTCAAATCATAGACAGTAAGGAGAGTCAGTCTTCTTGTACTTAAGTCGGCATTGTGCCTTTTCTATTTAATTCCGATGCAATTTCTGTGTTTGATCATCAAGAAGAAGGTCAGAGGGATACAGTAAACATGAAGTGAAGCATCGGAATGTATAACTAGTGTCACAGGAATTGTTAAAAACGTAGCCAGTAGGAAGTGTCAGTCTTCTTGTACTTGAGTCGGCATTGTGCCTTTTGTATTTAATTCCGATGCAATTTCTAAGTTTCATCGTCAATAGGAAGGTCAGAGGGATACAGTAAATCTGAAGTTAAGCACAGGAATCTATAACTAGTGTCACAGGAATGGTTAAAAACATTGACAATAAGTCGAGTCAGTCTTCTTGTACTTAGGTCGGCATTGTGCCTTTTGTATTTAATTCCGATGCAATTTCTGTGTTTCATCGTCTAGAAGATGGTCCAAGTGATACAGTAAACCCAATGTGAAGCATCGGAATCTATAACTAGTGTCACAGGAATGGTTCAAATCATAGACAGTAAGAAGAGTCAGTCTTCTTGTACTTAAGTGAGCATTGTGCCTTTCCTATGTAATTCGGGTGCATTTTCTGTGCTTCGTCGTCAAGAAGAAGGTCCAAAGGATGCAGTAAACCTGAAGTGAAGCATCGGAATCTATAACTAGTGTCACAGGAATGGTTCAAATCATTGACAGTAAGAAGAGTCAGTCTACTTGTACTTAAGTCGGCATTGTGCCTTTTGTATATAATCTCGATGCAATTTCTGTGTTTCATCGTAAATAAGAAGGTCCAAGGGATACAGTAAACCTGAAGTGAATCATCGGAATCCATAACTAGTGTCACAGGAATGGTTCAAAGCATAGTCAGTAAGAAGAGTCAGTCTTCTTGTACTTATGTCGACATTGTGCCTTTTCTGTTTAATTCCTATGCAATTTCTGTGTTTCATCGTCAATAACAAGGTCAAACTGATACAGTAAACCTGGAGTGAACCATCGGAATCTATAACTAGTGTCAATGGAATGGTTCACATCATAGACAGTAAGAAGAGTCAGTTTTCTCGTACTTAAATCAGCATTGTGCCTTTTGTATTTAATTCTGATGCAATTTCTGTGTTTCATCGTCAATAAGAAGGTCCAAGGGATACAGTAACCCTGAAGTGAAGCATAGGAATCCATAACAAGTGTCACAGGAATGGTTCAAAAAATCGACAGTAGGAAGAGTCAGTCTTCTTGTACTTAAGTCAGCATTGTGCCTTTTGTATTTAATTTCGATGCAATTTCTGTGTTTCGTCATCAATAAGAAGGTCCAAGGGATACAGTAAACCTGAAGTGAGGCATCGGAATCTATAACTAGTGTCACAGGAATGGTTCAAAACATAGACAGTAAGAAGAGTCAGTCTTCTTGTACTTAAGCCGGCATTGTGCATTTTCTATTTAATTCCGATGCAATTTCCAAGTTTCATCGTCAATAAGAACGTCAGAGGGATACAGTAAACCTGAAGTGAAGCATCGGAATCTATAACTCGTGTCACACGAATGGTTAATAACTTTTACAGTAATAAGAGTCAGTCTTCTTGTACGTAAGTCGGCATTGTGCCTTTTGTATTTAATTCCGATGCAACTTCTGTGTTTCATCGTCAATAAGAAGGTCCAAGTGATACAGTAAACCTAAAGTGAAGCATCGGAATCTATAACTAGTGTCACAGGAATGGTTCAAAACATAGACAGTAAGAAGAGTCAGTCTTCTTGTACTTAATTCGGCATTGTGCCTTTTGTATTTAATTCCGATGCAATTTCAGTGTTTCATCGTCAATAAGAAGGTCCAAGTGATAAAGTAAACCTGAAGTGAAGCATCTGAAACTATAACTAGTGTCACCGGAATGGTTCAAAACATAGACAGTAAGAAGAGTCAGTCTTCTTGTACTTAAGTCGGCATTGTGCCTTTTGTATTTAATTCCGATGCAATTTCTGTGTTTCATCGTAAATAAGAAGGTCAGAGCGATACAGTAAACCTGAAGTGAAGCATCGGAATCTATAACTAGTGTCACAGGTTCGGTTCTAAACATAGACAGTAAGTAGAGTCAGTCTTCTTGTACTTAAGTCGGCATTGTGCTTTTGTATTTAATTGCGATGCAATTTCTGTGTTTCATCGTCAATAAGAAGGTCCATGGGATACAATAAACATATAGTGCAGCATCGGAATTTAAAACTGGCCTCACAGGAAATGTTCACAACATAGTCAGAAAGAAGAGACAGTCTTATTGTACTTAAGTGGGCATTGTGCCTTTTGTATTTAATTCCGATGCAATTTCTGTGTTTCGTCGTCAATAAGAAGATCCAAGGGATACAATAAACCTGAAGTGAAGCATCGGAATCTATAACTAGTGTCACAGTAATGGTTCAAAACATAGACAGTAATAAGAGTCACTCTTCTTGTACTTAAGTCGGCATTGTGCTGTTTCTATTTGATTTCGATGCAATTTCTGTGTTTCATCGTCAACAAGAGGGTCAGAGGGATACACTAAACCTGAAGTGAAGCATCGGAATCCATAACTAGTGTCACAGGAATCGTTCAAAACATAGACAATAGGAAGGGCCAGTCTTCTTGTACTTAAGTCAGCATTGTGCCTTTCCTATTTTATTCCGATGCAATTTCTGTGTTTCGTCGTCAATAAGAAGGTCAAAGGGATGCAGTAATCCTGAAATGAAGCATCGGAATCTATAACTAGTGTCACAGGAATGGTTCATAAAATAGACAGTAAAATGAGTCAGTCTTCTTGTACGTAAGTCGGCATTGTGCCTTTTCTATTTAATTCCGATGCAATTTCTGTGTTTCATCGTAAATAAGAAGGTCAGAGGGATACAGTAAACCTGAAGTGAAGAATCGAAATCTATAACTAGTGTCACAGGAATGGTTCTAAACTTAGACAGTAAGTAGAGTCAGTCTTCTTGTACTTAAATCGGCATTGTGCTATTGTATTTAATTGCGATGCAATTTCTGTGATTCATCGTCAATAAGAATGTCCAAGGGATACAATAAACATATAGTGAAGCATCGGAATCTAAAACTGGTCTCACAGGAAATGTTCACAACATAGTCAGAAAGAAGAGACAGTCTTCTTGTACTTAAGTCGGCATTGTGCCTTTTGTATTTAATTCCGATGCAATTTCCGTGTTTCATCGTCAATAAGAAGGTCAGAGGGATACAGTAAACCTGAAGTGAAGCATCGGAATGTATAACTAGTGTCACAGGATGGTTCAAAACATAGACAGTAGGAAGAGTCAGTCTTCTTGTACTTGAGTCGGCATTGTGCATTTTGTATTTAATTCCGATGCAATTTCTGTATTTCATCGTCAATAAGAAGGTCCAAGTGATACAGTAAACCTGAAGTGAAGCATCGGAAACTATAACTTGTGTCACCGGAATGGATCAAACATAGACAGTAGGAAGAGTCAGTCTTCTTGTACTTAAGTCGGCATTGTGCCTTTTCTATTTACTTCCGATGCAATTTCTGTGTTTCATCGTGAATAAGACTGTCAGAGGGATACAGTAAACCTGAAGTGAAGCATCGGAATCTATAACTAGTGACACAGGAATGGTTTTAATCATAGACAGTAAGAAGAGTCAGTCTACTTGTACTAAAGTCGGCATTGTGCCCTTTGTATTTAATTCCGATGCAATTTCTGTGTTTCATCGACAATAAGAAGGTAAAAGGGATACAATAAACATATAGTGAAGCATCGGAATGCAAAACTGGTCTCACAGGAAATGTTAACA
Organism: Schistocerca americana; assembly: GCF_021461395.2. NCBI lineage: Eukaryota > Metazoa > Arthropoda > Insecta > Orthoptera > Acrididae > Schistocerca > Schistocerca americana. The sequence goes on along the minus strand of NC_060121.1, from coordinate 20,460,769 downwards.
ACATAGTCAGAAAGAAGAAACAGTCTTCTTGTACTTAGGTGGGCATTGAGCCTTTTGTATTTAATTCCGATGCAATTTCTGTGTTTCATCGTCAATAAGAAGGTCAGAGGGATACAGTAAACCTGAAGTGAAGCATCGGAATCTATAACTAGTGTCACAGCAATGGTTCATAGCAGAGACAGTAGGAAGACTCAGGCTTCTTGTACTTAAGTCGGCATTGTGCCTTTTCTATTTAATTCCGATGCAATTTCTGTGTTTCATCGTCAATAAGAAGTTCAAAGGGATACAGTAAACGTAAAGTGAATCATCGGAATCTATAACTAGTGTCACAGGAATGGTTCAAAACATAGACAGTAAGAGGAGTCAGCCTACCTGTACTTAAGTCGGCATTGTGCCTTTTGTATTTAATTCCGATGCAATTTCTGTGTGTCATCGTCAATAATAAAGTCCAAGGAATATAGTAAACCTGAAGTGATGAATCGGAATTTATAACTAGTGTCACAGGAATGGTTCAAAACATAGACAGTAGGAAGAGTCAGTCTTCTTGTACTTAAGTCCGCATTGTGCATTTTGTATTTAATTCCGATGCAACTTCTGTGTTTCATCGTCAATAAGAAGGTCAAAGGGATACAGTACACCTGAAATGAAGCATCGGAATCTATAACTAGTGTCACAGGAATCGTTCAAATCATAGACAGTAAGGAGAGTCAGTTCTCTAGTACTTAAGTCGGCATTGTGCCTTTTCTATTTAATTCCGATGCAATTTCTGTGTGTCATCATCAATAAGAAGGTCAGAGGGATACAGTAAACATGAAGCGAAGGATCGGAATCTAAAACCGGTCCACAAAGGAAAGGATCAAAACATAGAGTGTAAGAAGAGCCAGTCATCTTGTATTTGAGTCGGCATTGTGCCTTTTGTATTTAATTCCGATGCAATTTCTAAGTTTCATCGTCTATAAGAAGGTCAGAGGGATACAGTAAACCTGAAGTGAAGCACAGGAATCATTAACTAGTGTCACAGTAATGGTTAAAAATATTGACAATAAGATGACTCAGTCTTCTTGTACTTAAGTCATCATTGTGCCTTTTGTATTTAATTCCGATGCAATTTCTGTGTTTCATCGTCAAGAAGAAGGTCCAAGTGATACAGTAAACCTAAAGTGAAGCATCGGAATCTATAACTAGTGTCACAGGAATGGTTCAAAACATAGACAGTAAGAAGAGTCAGTCTTCTTGTACTTAAGTCGGCATTGTGCCTTTCCTATTTAATTCCGGTGCATTTTCTGTGTTTCGTCGTCAATAAGAAGGTCCAAGGGATGCAGTAAACCTGAAGTGAAGCATCGGAATCTATAACTAGTGTCACAGGAATGGTTCAAATCATTGACAGTAAGAAGAGTCAGTCTACTAGTACTTATGTCGGCATTGTGCCTTTTGTATTTAACCCCGATGCAATTTCTGTGTTTCATCGTAAATAAGAAGGTCCAAGGGATACAGTAAACCTGAAGTGAATCATCGGAATCCATAACTAGTGTCACAGGAATGGTTCAAAACATAGTCAGTAAGAAGAGTCAGTCTTCTTGTACTTATGTCGACATTGTGCCTTTTCTATTTAATTCCGATGCAATTTCTGTGTTTCATTGTCAATAACAAGGTCAAAGGGATACAGAAAACCTGGAGTGTACCATCGGAATCTATAACTAGTGTCAATGGAATGGTTCAAATCATAGACAGTAAGACGTCTCAGTTTTCTTGTACTTAAGCCAGCATTGTGCCTTTTGTATTTAATTCTGATGCAATTTCTGTGTTTCATCGTCAATAAGAAGGTCCAAGGGATACAGCAAACCTGAATTGAAGCATAGGAATCTATAACAAGTGTCACAGGAATGGTTCAAAAAATAGACAGTAGGAAGAGTCAGTGTTCTTGTACTTAAGTCAGCATTGTGCCTTTTGTATTTAATTCCGATGCAATTTCCAAGTTTCATCGTCAATAAGAAGGTCAGAGGGATACAGTTAACCTGAAGTGAAGCATCGGAATCTGTAACTCGTGTCACACATTGACAGTAAGAAGAGTCAGTCTTCTTGTACGTAAGTCGGCATTGTGCCTTTCGTATTTAATTCCGATGCATTTTCTGTGTTTCATCGTCAATAAGAAAGTGCAAGTGATACAGTAAACCTAAAGTGAAGCATCGGAATCTATAACTAGTGTCACAGGAATGGTTCAAAACATAGACAGTAAGAAGAGTCAGTCTTCTTGTACTGAAGTCGGAATTGTGACTTTCCTAAGTAATTCCGATGCAATTTCTGTGTTTCGTCGTCAATAAGAAGGTCCAAGGGATGCAGTAAACCTGAAGTGAAGCATCGGAATCTATAACTACTGTCACAGGAATGGTTCAAAACATAGACAGTAAGAAGAGTCAGTCTTCTTGTACTTAAGTCGGCATTGTGCATTTTCTATTTAATTCCGATGCAATTTCTGTGTGTCATCGTCAATAATAAAGTCCAAGGGATATAGTAAACCTGAAGTGAAGAATCGGAATCTATAACTAGTGTCACAGGAATGGTTCAAAACATAGACAGGAGGAAGAGTCAGTCTTCTTGTACTTAAGTCGGCATTGTGCATTTTGTATTTAATTCCGATGCAACTTCTGTGTTTCATCGTCAATAAGAAGGTCCAAGGGATACAGTACACCTGAAATGAAGCATCGGAATCTATAACTAGTGTCACAGGAAAAGTTCAAAGCATAGTCAGTAAGTAGAGTCAGTCTACTTGTACTCAAGTATGCATTGTGCATTTTGTATTTAATTCCGATGCAATTTCTAAGTTTCATCGTCAATAAGAAGGTCAGAGGGATACAGTAAACCTGAAGTGAAGCATCGGAATCTATAACTAGTGTCACAGGAATGGTTAAAAACATTGATAGTAAGAAGAGTCAGTCTTCTTGTACTTAAGTCGGCACTGTGCCTTTTGTATTTAATTCCGATGTAATTTCTGTGTTTCGTCGTCAATAAGAAGTTCCAAGTGATACAGTAAACCCAAAGTGTAGCATCGGAATCTATAACTAGTGTCTCAGGAATAGTTCAATGCATAGTGAGTAAGAAGAGTCAGTCTTCTTGTACTTAAGTCGGCATTGTGCATTTTCTATTTAATTCCGATGCAATTTCTGTGTTTCATTGTTAATAACAAGGTCAAAGGGATACAGAAAACCTGGAGTGAACCATCGGAATCTATAACTGGTGTCAATGGAATGGTTCAAATCATAGACAGTAAGAAGTCTCAGTTTTCTTGTACTTAAGTCAGCATTGTGCCTTTTGTATTTAATTCTGATGCAATTTCTGTGTTTCATCGTCAATAAGAAGGCCAAGGGATACAGTAAACCTGAAGTGAAGCATAGGAATCTATAACAAGTGTCACAGGAATGGTTCAAAAAATAGACAGTAGGAAGAGTCACTCTTCTTGTACTTAAGTCAGCATTGTGCCTTTTGTATTTAATTCCGATGCAATTTCCAAGTTTCATCGTCAATAAGAAGGTCAGAGGGATACAGTTAACCTGAAGTGAAGCATCGGAATCTATAACTCGTGTCACACGAATGGTTAATAACATTGACAGTAAGAAGAGTCAGTCTTCTTGTACGTAAGTCGGTATTGTGCCTTTTGTATTTAATTCCGATGCATTTTCTGTGTTTCATCGTCAATAAGAAGGTCCAAGTGATACAGTAAACCTAAAGTGAAGAATCGGAATCTATAACTAGTGTCACAGGAATGGTTCAAAGCATAGACAGTAAGAAGAGTCAGTCTTCTTGTACTTAAGTCGGCATTGTGCCTTTCCTAAGTAATTCCGATGCAATTTAAGTGTTTCGTCGTCAATAAGAAGGTCCAAGGGATGCAGTAAACCTGAAGTGAAGCATTGGAATCTATAACTACTGTCACAAGAGTGGTTCAAAACATAGACAGTAAGAAGAGTCAGTCTTCTTGTACTTAAGTCGGCATTGTGCATTTTCTATTTAATTCCGATGCAATTTCTGTGTGTCATCGTCAATTATAAAGTCCAAGGGATATAGTAAACCTGAAGTGAAGAATCGGAATCTATAACTAAAGTCACAGGAATGGTTCAAAACATAGACAGTAGGAAGAGTCAGTCTTCTTGTACTTAAGTCGGCATTGTGCATTTTGCATTTAATTCCGATGCAATTTCTAAGTTTCATCGTCAATAAGAAGGTCAGAGGGATACAGTAAACCTGAAGTGAAGCATCGGAATCTATAACTAGTGTCACAGGAATGGTTAAAAACATTGATAGTAAGAAGAGTCAGTCTTCTTGTACTTAAGTCGGCACTGTGCCTTTTGTATTTAATTCCGATGTAATTTCTGTGTTTCGTCGTCAATAAGAAGTTCCAAGTGATACAGTAAACCCAATGTGTAGCATCGTAATCTATAACTAGTGTCTCAGGAATAGTTCAAAACATAGTGAGTATGAAGAGTCAGTCTGCTTGTACTTAAGTAGGCATTGTGCATTTTCTATTTAATTCCGATGCAATTTCTGTGTGTCATCGTCAATAATAAAGTCCAAGGGATATAGTAAACCTGAAGCGAAGAATCGGAATCTATAACTAGTGTCACAGGAATGGTTCAAAACATAGACAGTAGGAAGAGTCAGTCTTCTTGTACTAAAGTCGGCATTGTGCCTTTTCTATTTAATTCCGATGCAATTTCTGTGTTTGATCATCACGAAGGAGGTCAGAGGGATACAGTAAACCTGAAGTGAAGCACAGGAATCATTAACTAGTGTCACAGTAATGGTTAAAAACATTGACAATAAGATGAGTCAGTCTTCTTGTACTTAAGTCGGCATTGTGCCTTTTGTATTTAATTCCGATGCAATTTCTGTGTTTCATCGTCAAGAAGAAGGTCCAAGTGATACAGTAAACCTAAAGTGAAGCATCGCAATCTATAACTAGTGTCACAGGAATGGTTCAAAACATAGACAGTAAGAAGAGTCAGTCTTCTTGTACTTAAGTCGGCATTGTGCCTTTCCTATTTAATTCCGGTGCATTTTCTGTGTGTCGTCGTCAATAAGAAGGTCCAAGGGATGCAGTAAACCTAAAGTGAAGCATCGGAATCTATAACTAGTGTCACAGGAATGGTTCAAATCATTGACAGTAAGAAGAGTCAGTCTACTTGTACTTAAGTCGGCTTTGCTCCTTTTGTATTTAATCCCGATGCAATTTCTGTGTTTCATCGTAAATAAGAAGGTCCAAGGGATACAGTAAACCTGAAGTGAATCATCGAAATCGATAACTAGTGTCACAGGAGTGGTTCAAAACATAGTCAGTAAGAAGCGTCAGTCTCCTTGTACTTATGTCGACATTGTGCCTTTTCTATTTAATTCCGATGCAATTTCTGTGTTTCATCGTCAATAACAAGGTCAAAGGGAAACAGTAAACCTCGAGTGAACCATCGGAATCTATAACTAGTGTCAATGGAATGGTTCAAATCATAGACAGTAAGAAGAGTCAGTCTTCTTGTACTTAAGTCGGCATTGTACCTTTTGTATTTAATTCTGATTCAATTTCTGTGTTTCATCGTCAATAAGAAGGTCCAAGGGATACAGTAAACCTGAAGTGAAGCATCGGAATCTATAATAAGTGTCACAGGAATGGTTCAAAAAATAGACAGTAGGAAGAGTCAGTCTTCTTGTACTTAAGTCAGCATTGTGCCTTTTGTATGTAATTCCGATGCAATATCTGTGTTTCATCGTCAATAAGAAGGTCCAAGGGATACAATAAACCTGAAGTGAGGCATCGGAATCTATAACTAGCGTCACAGGAATGCTTCAAAATATAGACAGTAGGAAGAGTCAGTCTTCTTGTACTTAAATCGGCATTGTGCCTTTTGTATTTAATTCCGATGCAAATTCTGTGTTTCATCATCTATAAGAAGGTCCAAGGGATACAGTAAATTTGAAGTGAGGCATCGGAATCTATAACTAGTGTCACAGGAATGGTTCAAAACACAGTCAGTAAGAGGAGTCAGTCTTCTTGTACTTAAGTCGCCATGGTCCCTTTTGTATTTAATTCCGATGCAATTTCTGTGTTTCATCGTCAATAAGAAGGTCCAAGGGATACAGTAAACATATAGCGAAGTAGCGGAATCTAAAACTGGACTCACAGGAAAAGTTCAAAGCATAGTCAGTAAGAAGAGTCAGTCTACTTGTACTCAAGTCGGCATTGTGCCGTTTCTATTTAATTCCGATGCAATTTCTAAGTTTCGTCGTCAATAAGAAGGTCAGAGGGATACAGTAAACCTGAAGTGAAGCATCGGAATCCATAACTAGTGTCACACGAATGGTTAATAACTTTGACAGTAAGAAGAGTCAGTCTTCTTGTACTTAAGTCGGCATTGTGCCTTTTGTATTTAATTCCGATGCAATTTCTGTGTTTCATCGTCAATAAGAAGGTCCAAGTGATACAGTAAACCTAAAGTGAAGCATCGGAATCTATAACTAGTGTCACAGGAATGGTTCAAAACATAGACAGTAAGAAGAGTCAGTCTTCTTGTACTTAAGTCGGCATTGTGCCTTTCCTAAGTAATTCCGATGCAATTTCTGTGTTTCGTCGTCAATAAGAAGGTCCAAGGGATACAGTAAACCTGAAGTGAAGCATCGGAATCTATAACTAGTCTCACAGGAATGGTTCAAAACATAGACAGAAGGATGAGTCAGTCTTCTTGTACGCAAGTCGGCATTGTGCCTTTTGTATTTAATTCCGATGCAATTTCTGTGTTTCATCGTCAATAAGAAGGTCCAAGGGATACGGTAAACATATAGCGAAGCATCGGAATCTAAAACTGGTCTCACAGGAAAAGTTCAAAGCATAGTCAGTAAGAAGAGTCAGTCTACTTGTACTTAAGTCGGCATTGTGCCATTTCTATTTAATTCCGATGCAATTTCTAAGTTTCATCGTCAATAAGAAGGTCAGAGGGATACAGTAAACCTGAAGTGAAGCATCGGAATCTATAACTAGTGTCACACGAATGGTTAATAACATTGACAGTAAGAAGAGTCAGTCTTCTTGTACTTTAGTCGGCATTGTGCCTTTTGTATTTAGTTCCGATGCAATTTTTGTGTTTCATCGTCAATAAGAAGGTCCAAGTGATACAGTAAACCTAAAGTGAAGCATCGCAATCTATAACTAGTATCACAGGAATGGTTCAAAACTTAGACAGTTTGAAGAGTCAGTCTTCTTGTACTTAAGTCGGCATTGTGCCTTTTCTATTTAATTCAGATGCAGTTTCTGTGTTTCGTCGTCAATGAGAAGGTCCAAGGGATACAGTAAACCTGAAGTGAAGCATCGGAATCTATAACTAGTGTCACAGGAATGGTTCAAAACATAGACAGTGAGAAGAGTCAGTCTTCTTGTACTTAAGTCGGCATTGTGCCTCTCCTAAGTAATTCCGATGCAATTTCTGTGTTTCGTCGTCAATAAGAAGGTCCAAGGGATGCAGTAAACCTGAAGTGAAGCATCGGAATCTGTAACTACTGTCACAGGAATGGTTCAAAACATAGACAGTAAGAAGAGTCAGTCTTCTTCTACTTAAGTCGGCATTGTGCATTTTCTATTTAATTCCGATGCAATTTCTGTGTGTCATCGTCAATAATAAAGTCCAAGGGATATAGTAAACCTGAAGTAAAGAATCGGAATCTATAACTAGTGTCACAGGAATGGTTCAAAACATAGACAGTAGGAAGAGTCAGTCTTCTTGTACTTAAGTCGGCATTGTGCATTTTGTATTTAATTCCGATGCAATTCCTAAGTTTCATCGTCAATAAGAAGGTCATAGGGATACAGTAAACCTGAAGTGAAGCATCGGAATCTATAACTAGTGTCACACGAATGGTTAATAACATTTACAGTAAGAAGAGTCAGTCTTCTTGTACTTAAGTCGGCATTGTGCCTTTTGTATTTAATTCCGATGCAAATTCTGTGTTTCATCGTCAATAAGAAGGTCCAAGTGATACAGTAAACCTGAAGTGAAGCATCGGAATCTATAACTAGTGTCACACGAATGGTTAATAACATTGACAGTAAGAAGAGTCAGTCTTCTTGTACTTTAGTCGGCATTGTGCCTTTAGTATTTAGTTCCGATGCAATTTTTGTGTTTCATCGTCAATAAGAAGGTCCAAGTGATACAGTAAACCTAAAGTGAAGCATCGGAATCTATAACTAGTATCACAGGAATGGTTCAAAACTTAGACAGTTTGAAGAGTCAGTCTTCTTGTACTTAAGTCGGCATTGTGCCTTTTCTATTTAATTCAGAAGCAGTTTCTGTGTTTCGTCGTCAATGAGAAGGTCCAAGGTATACAGTAAACCTGAAGTGAAGCATCGGAATCTATAACTAGTGTCACAGGAATGGTTCAAAACATAGACAGTAAGAAGAGTCAGTCTTCTTGTACTTAAGTCGTCATTGTGCCTTTCCTAAGTAATTCCGATGCAATTTCTGTGTTTCGTCGTCAATAAGAAGGTCCAAGGGATGCAGTAAACCTGAAGTGAAGCATCGGAATCTATAACTACTGTCACAGGAATGGTTCAAAACATAGACAGTAAGAAGAGTCAGTCTTCTTCTACTTAAGTCGGCATTGTGCATTTTCTATTTAATTCCGATGCAATTTCTGTGTGTCATCGTCAATAATAAAGTCCAAGGGATATAGTAAACCTGAAGTGAAGAATCGGAATCTATAACTAGTGTCACAGGAATGGTTCAAAACATAGACAGTAGGAAGAGTCAGTCTTCTTGTACTTAAGTCGGCATTGTGCATTTTGTATTTAATTCCGATGCAATTTCTAAGTTTCATCGTCAATAAGAAGGTCAGAGGGATACAGTAAACCTGAAGTGAAGCATCGGAATCTATAACTAGTGTCACAGGAATGGTTAAAAGCATTGATAGTAAGAAGAGTCAGTCTTCTTGTACTTAAGTCGGCACTGTGCCTTTTGTATTTAATTCCGATGTAATTTCTGTGTTTCGTCGTCAATAAGAAGTTCCAAGTGATACAGTAAACCCAAAGTGTAGCATCGGAATCTATAACTAGTGTCTCAGGAATAGTTCAAACATAGTGAGTAAGAAGAGTCAGTCTGCTTGTACTTAAGTCAGCGTTGTGCCTTTTCTATTTAATTCCGATGCAATTACTGTGTTTTAACGTCAATAAGAAGGTCAGAGGGATACAATAAACCTGATGTGAAGCGTCGGAATCTATAACTAGTTTCACAATCATGGTACAAAACGTAGACAGTAGGAAGAGTCAAACCTCTTGTACTTGATTCGGCATTGTGCATTTTGTATTTAATTCCGATGCAATTTCTGTTTTTCATCGTCAATAAGAAGGTCCAAGTGATACAGTAAACCTGAAGTGAAGCATCGGAAACTACAACTAGTGCCACCGGAATGGTTCAAAACATAGACAGTAAGAAGAGTCAGTCTTCTTGTACTTAAGTCGGCATTGTGCCTTTTCTACTTAATTCCGATGCAATTTCTGTGTTTCATCGTGAATAAGAATGTCAGAGGGATACAGTAAACCTGAAGTGAAGCATCGGAATCTATAACTAGTGTCACAGGAATGGTTTTAATCATAGACAGTAGGAAGAGTCAGTCTACTTTTACTAAAGTCGGCATTGTGCCCTTTGTATTTAATTCCGATGCAATTTCTGTGTTTCAAAGTCAATAAGAAGGTCCAAGGGATACAATAAACATATAGTGAAGCATCGGAATGTAAAACTGGTCTCACAGGAAATGTTCACAACATAGTCAGAAAGAAGAAACAGTCTTCTTGTACTTAGGTGGGCATTGAGCCTTCTGTATTTAATTCCGATGCAGTTTCTGTGTTTCATCGTCAATAAGAAGATCAGAGGGATACAGTAAACCTGAAGTGAAGCATCGGAATCTATAACTAGTGTCACAGGAATGGTTCAGAACATAGACAGTAAGAAGAGTCAGTCTTCTTGTACTTAAGTCGGCATTGTGCCTTTCCTAAGTAATTCCGATGCAATTTCTGTGTTTCGTCGTCAATAAGAAGGTCCAAGGGATACAGTAAACCTGAAGTGAAGCATCGGAATCTATAACTAGTGTCACAGGAATGGTTCAAAACATAGACAGAAGGATGAGTCAGTCTTCTTGTACGTAAGTCGGCATTGTGCCTTTTGTATTTAATTCCGATGCAATTTCTGTGTTTCATCGTCAACAAGAAGGTCCAAGGGATACAGTAAACATATAGCGAAGCATCGGAATCTAAAACTGGTCTCACAGGAAAAGTTCAAAGCATAGTCAGTAAGAAGAGTCAGTCTACTTGTACTTAAGTCGGCATTGTGCCATTTCTATTTAATTCCGATGCAATTTCTAAGTTTCAACGTCAATAAGAAGGTCAGAGGGATACAGTAAACCTGAAGTGAAGCATCGGAATCTATAACTAGTGTCACACGAATGGTTAATAACATTGACAGTAAGAAGAGTCAGTCTTCTTGTACTTTAGTCGGCATTGTGCCTTTTGTATTTAGTTCCGATGCAATTTTTGTGTTTCATCGTCAATAAGAAGGTCCAAGTGATACAGTAAACCTAAAGTGAAGCATCGGAATCTATAACTACTATCACAGGAATGGTTCAAACTTAGACAGTTTGAAGAGTCAGTCTTCTTGTACTTAAGTCGGCATTGTGCCTTTTCTATTCAATTCAGATGCAGTTTCTGTGTTTCGTCGTCAATGAGAAGGTCCAAGGGATACAGTAAACCTGAAGTGAAGCATCGGAATCTATAACTAGTGTCAAAGGAATGGTTCAAAACATAGATAGTAAGAAGAGTCAGTCTTCTTGTACTTAAGTCGGCATTGTGCCTTTCCTAAGTAATTCCGATGCAATTTCTGTGTTTCGTCGTCAATAAGAAGGTCCAAGGGATGCAGTAAACCTGAAGTGAAGCATCGGAATCTATAACTACTGTCACAGGAATGGTTCAAAACATAGACAGTAAGAAGAGTCAGTCTTCTTCTACTTAAGTCGGCATTGTGCATCTTCGATTTAATTCCGATGCAATTTCTGTGTGTCATCGTCAATAATAAAGTCCAAGGGATATAGTAAACCTGAAGTGAAGAATCGGAATCTATAACTAGTGTCACAGGAATGGTTCAAAACATAGACAGTAGGAAGAGTCAGTCTTCTTGTACTTAAGTCGGCATTGTGCATTTTGTATTTAATTCCGATGCAATTTCTAAGTTTCATCGTCAATAAGAAGGTCAGAGGGATACAGTAAACCTGAAGTGAAGCATCGGAATCTATAACTAGTGTCACAGGAATGGTTAAAAGCATTGATAGTAAGAAGAGTCAGTCTTCTTGTACTTAAGTCGGCACTGTGCCTTTTGTATTTAATTCCGATGTAATTTCTGTGTTTCGTCGTCAATAAGAAGTTCCAAGTGATACAGTAAACCCAAAGTGTAGCATCGGAATCTATAACTAGTGTCTCAGGAATAGTTCAAAACATAGTGAGTAAGAAGAGTCAGTCTGCTTGTACTTAAGTCAGCGTTGTGCCTTTTCTATTTAATTCCGATGCAATTACTGTGTTTTAACGTCAATAAGAAGGTCAGAGGGATACAATAAACCTGATGTGAAGCGTCGGAATCTATAACTAGTTTCACAATCATGGTACAAAACGTAGACACTAGGAAGAGTCAGTCCTCTTGTACTTGATTCGGCATTGTGCATTTTGTATTTAATTCCGATGCAATTTCTGTTTTTCATCGTCAATAAGAAGGTCCAAGTGATACAGTAAACCTGAAGTGAAGCATCGGAAACTATAACTAGTGCCACCGGAATGGTTCAAAACATAGACAGTAAGAAGAGTCAGTCTTCTTGTACTTAAGTCGGCATTGTGCCTTTTCTACTTAATTCCGATGCAATTTCTGTGTTTCATCGTGAATAAGAATGTCAGAGGGATACAGTAAACCTGAAGTGAAGCATCGGAATCTATAACTAGTGTCACAGGAATGGTTTTAATCATAGACAGTAGGAAGAGTCAGTCTACTTTTACTAAAGTCGGCATTGTGCCCTTTGTATTTAATTCCGATGCAATTTCTGTGTTTCAAAGTCAATAAGAAGGTCCAAGGGATACAATAAACATATAGTGAAGCATCGGAATGTAAAACTGGTCTCACAGGAAATGTTCACAACATAGTCAGAAAGAAGAAACAGTCTTCTTGTACTTAGGTGGGCATTGAGCCTTCTGTATTTAATTCCGATGCAGTTTCTGTGTTTCATCGTCAATAAGAAGGTCAGAGGGATACAGTAAACCTGAAGTGAAGCATCGGAATCTGTGACTAGTGTCACAGGAATGGTTCAAAACAGAGACAGTAGGAAGAGTCAGTCTTCTTGTACTTAAGTCGGCATTGTGCATTTTCTATTTAATTCCGATGCAAATTCTGTGTTTCATCGTCAATAAGAAGATCCAAATGATACAATAAACCTGAAGTGAAGCGACGGAATCTATAACTAGTGTCACAGGCATGGTTCAAAACGTAGACACTAGGAAGAGTCAGTCTTCTTGTACTTGAGTCGGCATTGTGCATTTTGTATTTAATTCCGATGCAATTTCTGTGTTTCATCGTGAATACGAATGTCAGAGGGATACAGTAAACCTGAAGTGAAGCATCGGAATCTAAAACTGGTCTCACAGGAAAGGTTCAAAGCATAGAGAGTAAGAAGAGTCAGTCATCTATTATTTGAGTCGGCATTGTGCCTTTTGTATTTAATTCCGATGCAATTTCTAAGTTTCATCGTCAATAAGAAGGTCAGAGGGATACAGTAAATCTGAAGTGAAGCATCGGAATCTATAACTAGTGTCACACGAATGGTTAAAAACATTGACAGTAAGAAGAGTCAGTCTTCTTGTACTTAAGTCGGCACTGTGCCTTTTGTATTTAATTCCGATGCAATTTCTGTGTTTCGTCGTCTATAAGAAGTTCCAAGTGATACAGTAAACCCAAAGTGTAGCATCGGAATCTATAACTAGTGTCTCAGGAATAGTTCAAAACATAGTGAGTAAGAAGAGTCAGTCTGCTTGTACTTAAGACAGCATTGTGCCTTTTCTATTTAATTCCGATGCAATTTCTGTGTTTTAACGGCAATAAGAAGGTCAGAGGGATACAATAAACCTGAAGTGAAGCGTCGGAATCTATAACTAGTGTCACAGGCATGGTTTAAAACGTAGACAGTAGGAAGAGTCAGTCTTCTTGTACTTAAGTCAGCATTGTGCGTTTTATATTTAATTGCGATGAAATTTCTGTGTTTCATCGCCAATAAGAAGGTCAGAGGGATACAGTAAACCTGAATTGAAGCATCGGAATGTATAACTAGTGTTACAGGAATGATTCAAATCATAGACAGTAGGAAGAGTCAGTGTTCTCGTACTTGAGTCGGCATTGTGCCTTTTCTATTTAATTCCGATGCAAATTCTGTGTGTCGTCGACAATAAGAAGGTCCAAGGGATACAGTAAACGTGAAGTGAAGAATCGGAATCTATAACTAGTGTCACATGAATGGTTCAAAACATAGACAGTGGGAAGGGTCAGTCTCTTTGTACATAAGTCGGCATTGTGCCTTTTCTATTTAATTACGATGCAATTTCTGTGTTTCATCGTCAATAAGAAGGTCAGTAGGATACAGTACACCTGAAGTGAAGCATCGGAATCTATAACTAGTGTCACAGGAATGGTTCAAAACATAGACAGTAAGAAGACTCAGTCTTCTTGTACTTAAGTCGGCATTGTGCATTTTCTATTTAATTCCGATGCAATTTCTGTGTGTCATCGTCAATAATAAAGTCCAAGGAATATAGTAAACCTGAAGTGAAGAATCGTAATTTATAAGTAGTGTCACAGGAATGGTTCAAAGCATAGACAGTAGGAAGAGTCAGTCTTCTTGTACTTAAGTCCGCATTGTGCATTTTGTATTTAATTCCGATGCAACTTCTGTGTTTCATCGTCAATAAGAAGGTCCAAGGGATACAGTACACCTGAAATGAAGCATCGGAATCTATAACTAGTGTCACAGGAGTCGTTCAATTCATAGACAGTAAGGAGAGTCAGTCTTCTAGTACTTAAGTCGGCATTGTGCCTTTTCTATTTAATTCCGATGCAATTTCTCTGTTTGATCATCTAGAAGAAGGTCAGAGGGATACAGTAAACCTGAAGTGAAGCATCGGAATGTATAAATAGTGTCACAGGAATTGTTCAAAACATAGCCAGTAGGAAGAGTCAGTCTTCTTGTACTTGAGTCGGCATTGTGCCTTTTGTATTTAATTACGATGCAATTTCTGTGTTTCATCATCAATAAGAAGGTCAGAGGGATACAGTAAACATGAAGTGAAGCATCGGAATCTAAAACCGGTCTCACAGGAAAGGATCAAAACATAGAGTGTAAGAAGAGCCAGTCATCTTGTATTTGAGTCGGCATTGTGCCTTTTGTATTTAATTCCGATGCAATTTCTAAGTTTCATCGTCAATAAGAAGGTCAGAGGGATACAGTAAACCTAAAGTGAAGCACAAGAATCATTAACTAGTGTCACAGTAATGGTTAAAAACATTGACAATAAGATGAGTCAATCTTCTTGTGCTTAAGTCATCATTGTGCCTTTTGTATTTAATTCCGATGCAATTTCTGTGTTTCATCGTCAAGAAGAAGGTCCAAGTGATACAGTAAACCTAAAGCGAAGCATCGGAATCTATAACTAGTGTCACAGGAATGGTTCAAAACATAGACAGTAAGAAGAGTCAGTCTTCTTGTACTTAAGTCGGCATTGTGCCTTTCCTATTTAATTCCGGTGCATTTTCTGTGTTTCGTCGTCAATTAGAAGGTCCAAGGGATGCAGTAAACCTGAAGTGAAGCATCGGACTCTATAACTAGTGTCACAGGAATGGTTCAAATCATTGACAGTAAGAAGAGTCAGTCTACTTGTACTTAGTTCGGCATTGTGCCTTTTGTATTTAATCCCGATGCAATTTCTGTGTTTCATCGTAAATAAGAAGGTCCAAGGGATACAGTAAACCTGAAGTGAATCATCGGAATCCATAACTAGTGTCACAGGAATAGTTCAAAACATAGTCAGTAAGAAGAGTCAGTCTTCTTGTACTTATGTCGACATTGTGCCTTTTCTATTTAATTCCGATGCAATTTCTGTGTTTCATTGTCAATAACAAGGTCAAAGGGATACAGAAAACCTGGAGTGAACCATCGGAATCTATAACTAGTGTCAATGGAATGGTTCAAATCATAGACAGTAAGAAGTCTCAGTTTTCTTGTACTTAAGTCAACATTGTGCCTTTTGTATTTAATTCTGATGCAATTTCTGTGTTTCATCGTCAATAAGAAGGTCCAAGTGATACAGTAAACCTAAAGTGAGCATCGGAATCTAAAACTGGTCTCACAGGAAAGGTTCAAAGCATAGAGAGTAAGAAGAGCCAGTCATCTATTAGTTGAGTCAGCATTGTGCCTTTTGTATTTAATTCCGATGCAATTTCTAAGTTTCATCGTCAATAAGAAGGTCAGAGGGATACAGTAAACCTGAAGTGAAGCATCGGAATCTAAAACTGGTCTCACAGGAAAGGTTCAAAGCATAGAGAGTAAGAAGAGCCAGTCATCTATTACTTGAGTCGGCATTGTGCCTTTTGTATTTAATTCCGTTGCAATTTCTAAAATTCATCGTCAATAAGAAGGTCAGAGGGATACAGTAAACCTGAAGTGAAGCATCGGAATCTATAACTAGTGTCACACGAATGGTTAAAAACATTGACAGTAAGAAGAGTCAGTCTTCTTGTACTTAAGTCGGCACTGTGCCTTTTGTATTTAATTCCGATGCAATTTCTGTGTTTCGTCGTCAATAAGAAGTTCCAAGTGATACAGTAAACCCAAAGTGTAGCATGGGAATCTATAACTAGTGTCTCAGGAATAGTTCATAACATAGTGAGTAAGAAGAGTCAGTCTGCTTGTACTTAAGTCAGCATTGTGCCTTTTCTATTTAATTCCGATGCAATTACTGTGTTTTAACGTCAATAGGAAGGTCAGAGGGATACAATAAACCTGATGTGAAGCGTCGGAATCTATGACTAGTTTCACAGGCATGGTACAAAACGTAGACAGTAGGAAGAGTCAGTCCTCTTGTACTTGATTCGGCATTGTGCATTTTGTAATTAATTCCGATGCAATTTCTGTTTTTCATCGTCAATAAGAAGGTCCAAGTGATACAGTAAACCTGAAGTGAAGCATCGGAAACTATAACTAGTGCCACCGGAATGGTTCAAAACATAGACAGTAAGAAGAGTCAGTCTTCTTGTACTTAAGTCGGCATTGTGCCTTTTCTATTTAATTCCGATGCAATTTCTGTGTTTCATCGTGAATAAGAATGTCAGAGGGATACAGTAAACCTGAAGTGAAGCATCGGAATCTATAACTAGTGTCACAGGAATGGTTTTAATCATAGACAGTAGGAAGAGTCAGTCTACTTTTACTAAAGTCGGCATTGTGCCCTTTGTATTTAATTCCGATGCAATTTCTGTGTTTCATCGTCAATAAGAAGGTCCTAGCGATACAATAAACATATAGTGAAGCATCGGAATGTAAAACTGGTCACACAGGAAATGTTCACAACATAGTCAGAAAGAAGAAACAGTCTTCTTGTACATAGGTGGGCATTGAGCCTTTTGTATTTGATTCCGATGCAGTTTCTGTGTTTCATCGTCAATAAGAAGGTCAGAGGGATACAGTAAACCTGAAGTGAACCATCGGAATCTATAACTAGAGTCACAGGAATGGTTCATAACAGAAACAGTAGGAAGAGTCAGTCTTCTTGTACTTAAGTCGGCATTGTGCATTTTCTATTTAATTCCGATGCAAATTCTGTGTTTCATCGTCAATAAGAAGATCCAAGGGATACAATAAACCTGAAGTGAAGCGTCGGAATCTATAACTAGTGTCACAGGCATGGTTCAAAACGTAGACAGTAGGAAGAGTCAGTCTTCTTGTACTTGAGTCGGCATTGTGCATTTTGTATTTAATTCCGATGCAATTTCTGTTTATCATCGTCAATAAGAAGGTCCAAGTGATACAGTACACCTCAAGTGAAGCATCGGGAACTACAACTAGTGTCACCGGAATGGTTCAAAACATAGACAGTAAGAAGAGTCAGTCTTCTTGTACTTAAGTCGGCATTGTGCCTTGTCTATTTAATTCCGATGCAATTTCTGTGTTTCATCGTGAATAAGAATGTCAGAGGGATACAGTAAACCTGAAGTGAAGCATCGGAATCTAAAACTGGTCTCACAGGAAAGGTTCAAATCATAGAGAGTAAGAAGAGCAAGTCATCTATTATTTGAGTCGGCGTTGTGCCTTTTGTATTTAATTCCGATGCAATTTCTAAGTTTCATCGTCAATACGAAGGTCAGAGGGATACAGTAAACCTGAAGTGAAGCATCATAATCTATAACTAGTGTCACACAAATGGTTAAAAACATTGACAGTAAGAAGAGTCAGTCTTCTTGTACTTAAGTCGGCACTGTGCCTTTTGTATTTTATTCCGATGCAATTTCTGTGTTTCGTCGTCTATAAGAAGTTCCAAGTGATACAGTAAACCCAAAGTGTAGCATCGGAATCTATAACTAGTGTCTCAGGAATAGTTCAAAAAGTAGTGAGTAAGAAGAGTCAGTCTGCTTGTACTTAAGACAGCATTGTGCCTTTTCTATTTAATTCCGATGCAATTTCTGTGTTTTAACGGCAATAAGAAGGTCAGACGGATACAATAAACCTGAAGTGAAGCGTCGGAATCTATAACTAGTGTCACAGGCATGGTTCAAAACGTAGACAGTAGGAAGAGTCAGTCTTCTTGTACTTAAGTCGGCATTGTGCGTTTTGTATTTAATTCCGATGCAATTTCTGTGTTTCATCGCCAATATGAAGGTCAGAGGGATACAGTAAACCTGAATTGAAGCATCGGAATGTGTAACTAGTGTTACAGGAATGATTCAAATCATAGACAGTAGGAAGAGTCAGTGTTCTCGTACTTGAGTCGGCATTGTGCCTTTTCTATTTAATTCCGATGCAAATTCTGTGTTTCGTCGACAATAAGAAGGTCCAAGGGATACAGTAAACGTGAAGTGAAGAATCGGAATCTATAACTAGTGTCACAGGAATGGTTCAAAACATAGACAGTGGGAAGGGTCAGTCTCCTTGTACATAAGTCGGCATTGTGCCTTTTCTATTTAATTACGATGCAATTTCTGTGCTTCATCGTCAATAAGAAGGTCAGTGGGATACAGTACACCTGAAGTGAAGCATCGGAATCTATAACTAGTGTCACAGGAATGGTTCAAATCATAGACAGTAAGAAGACTCAGTCTTCTTGTACTTAAGTCGGCATTGTGCATTTTCTATTTAATTCCTATGCAATTTCTGTGTGTCATCGTCAATATTAAAGTCCAAGGAATATAGTAAACCTGAAGTGAAGAATCGTAATTTATAAGTAGTGTCACAGGAATGGTTCAAAGCATAGACAGTAGGAAGAGTCAGTCTTCTTGTGCTTAAGTCCGCATTGTGCATTTTGTATTTAATTCCGATGCAACTTCTGTGTTTCATCGTCAATAAGCAGGTCCAAGGGATACAGTACACCTGAAATGAAGCTTCGGAATCTATAACTAGTGTCACAGGAATAGTTCAATTCATATACAGTAAGGAGAGTCAGACTTCTAGTACTTAAGTCGGCATTGTGCCTTTTCTATTTAATTCCGATGCAATTTCTGTGTTTGATCATCACGAAGAAGGTCAGAGGGATACAGTAAACCTGTAGTGAAGCATCGGAATGTATAAATAGTGTCACAGGAATTGTTCAAAACATAGCCAGTAGGAAGAGTCAGTCTTCTTGTACTTGAGTCGGCATTGTGCCTTTTGTATTTAATTCCGATGCAATTTCTGTGTTTCATCATCAATAAGAAGGTCAGAGGGATACAGTAAACATGAAGTGAAGCATCGGAATCTAAAACCGGTCTCACAGGAAAGGATCAAAACATAGAGTGTAAGAAGAGCCAGTCATCTTGTATTTGAGTCGACATTGTGCCTTTTCTATTTAAATCCGATGCAATTTCTGTGTTTCATTGTCAATAACAAGGTCAATGGGATAGAGAAAACCTGAAGTGAAGCATAGGAATCTATAACAAGTGTCACAGGAATGGTTCAAAAAATAGACAGTAGGAAGAGTCAGTCTTCTTGTACTTAAGTCAGCATTGTGCCTTTTGTATTTAATTCCGATGCAATTTCCAAGTTTCATCGTCAATAAGAAGGTCAGAGGGATACAGTTAACCTGAAGTGAAGCATCGGAATCTATAACTCGTGTCACACGAATGGTTAATAACATTGACAGTAAGAAGAGTGAGTCTTCTTGTACGTAAGTCGGCATTGTGCCTTTTGTATTTAATTCCGATGCAATTTCTGTGTTTCATCGTCAATAAGAAGGTCCAAGTGATACAGTAAACCTAAAGTGAAGCATCGGAATCTATAACTAGTGTCACAGGAATGGTTCAAAACATAGACAGTAAGAAGAGTCAGTCTTCTTGTACTTAAGTCGGCATTGTGCCTTTTCTATTTAATTCCGATGTAATTTCTGTGTTTCATCGTGAATAAGAATGTCAGAGGGATACAGTAAACGTGAAGTGAATCATCGGAATCTAAAACTGGTCTCACAGGAAAGGTTCAAAGCATAGAGAGTAAGAAGAGCCAGTCATCTATTATTTGAGTCGGCATTGTGCCTTTTGTATTTAATTCCGATGCAATTTCTAAGTTTCATCGTCAATAAGAAGGCCAGAGGAATACAGTGAACCTGAAGTGAAGCATCGGAATCTAAAACTGGTCTCACAGGAAAGGTTCAAAGCATAGAGAGTAAGAAGAGCCAGTCATATATTATTTGAGTCGGCATTGTGCCTTTTGTATTTAATTCCGATGAAATTTCTAAGTTTCATCGTCAATAAGAAGGTCAGAGGGATACAGTAAACCTGAAGTGAAGCATCGGAATCTATAACTAGTGTCACACGAATGGTTAAAAACATTGACAGTAAGAAGAGTCAGTCTTCTTGTACTTAAGTCGACACTGTGCCTTTTGTATTTAATTCCGATGCAATTTCTGTGTTTCGTCGTCAATAAGAAGTTCCAAGTGATACAGTAAACCCAAAGTGTAGCATCGGAATCTATAACTAGTGTCTCAGGAATAGTTCAAAACATAGTGAGTAAGAAGAGTCAGTCGTCTTGTACTTAAGTCAGCATTGTGCCTTTTCTATTTAATTCCGATGCAATTACTGTGTTTTAACGTCAATAAGAAGGTCAGAGGGATACAATAAACCTGATGTGAAGCGTCGGAATCAATGACTAGTTTCACAGGCATGGTACAAAACGTAGACAGTAGGAAGAGTCAGTCCTCTTGTACTTGGTTCGGCATTGTGCATTTTGTATTTAATTCCGATGCAATTTCTGTTTTTCATCGTCAATAAGAAGGTCCAAGTGATACAGTAAACCTGAAGTGAAGCATCGGAAACTATAACTAGTGTCACAGGAATGGTTCAAAACAGAGACAGTAGGAAGAGTCAGTCTTCTTGTACTTAAGTCGGCATTGTGCATTTTCTATTTAATTCCGATGCAAATTCTGTGTTTCATCGTCAATAAGAAGATCCAAGGGATCCAATAAACCTGAAGTGAAGCGTCGGAATCTATAACTAGTGTCACAGGCATGGTTCAAAACGTAGACAGTAGGAAGAGTCAGTCTTCTTGTACTTGAGTCGGCATTGTGCATTTTGTATTTAATTCCGATGCAATTTCTGTTTTTCATCGTCAATAAGAAGGTCCAAGTGATACAGTACACCTCAAGTGAAGCATCGGAAACTACAACTAGTGTCACCGGAATGGTTCAAAACATAGACAGTAAGAAGAGTCAGTTTTATTGTTCTTAAGTCGGCATTGTGCCTTTTCTATTTAATTCCGATGCAATTTCAGTGTTTCATCGTGAATAAGAATGTCAGAGGGATACAGTAAACCTGAAGTGAAGCATCGGAATCTAAAACTGGTCTCACAGGAAAGGTTCAAAGCATAGAGAGTAAGAAGAGCCAGTCATCTATTATTTGAGTCGGCATTGTGCCTTTTGTATTTAATTCCGATGCAATTTCTAAGTTTCATCGTCAATAAGAAGGTCAGAGGGATACAGTAAACCTGAAGTGAAGCATCGGAATCTATAACTAGTGTCACACGAATGGTTAAAAAAATTGACAGTAAGAAGAGTCAGTCTTCTTGTACTTAAGTCGGCACTGTGCCTTTTGTATTTAATTCCGATGCAATTTCTGTGTTTCGTCGTCTATAAGAAGTTCCAAGTGAGACAGTAAACCCAAAGTGTAGCATCGGAATCTATAACTAGTGTCTCAGGAATAGTTCAAAACATAGTGAGTAAGAAGAGTCAGTCTGCTTGTACTTAAGACAGCATTGTGCCTTTTCTATTTAATTCCGATGCAATTTCTGTGTTTTAACGGCAATAAGAAGGTCAGACGGATACAATAAACCTGAAGTGAAGCGTCGGAATCTATAACTAGTGTCACAGGCATGGTTCAAAACGTAGACAGTAGGAAGAGTCAGTCTTCTTGTACTTAAGTCGGCATTGTGCGTTTTGTATTTAATTCCGATGCAATTTCTGTGTTTCATCGCCAATATGAAGGTCAGAGGGATACAGTAAACCTGAATTGAAGCATCGGAATGTGTAACTAGTGTTACAGGAATGATTCAAATCATAGACAGTAGGAAGAGTCAGTGTTCTCGTACTTGAGTCGGCATTGTGCCTTTTCTATTTAATTCCGATGCAAATTCTGTGTTTCGTCGACAATAAGAAGGTCCAAGGGATACAGTAAACGTGAAGTGAAGAATCGGAATCTATAACTAGTGTCACAGGAATGGTTCAAAACATAGACAGTGGGAAGGGTCAGTCTCCTTGTACATAAGTCGGCATTGTGCCTTTTCTATTTAATTACGATGCAATTTCTGTGTGTCATCGTCAATATTAAAGTCCAAGGAATATAGTAAACCTGAAGTGAAGAATCGTAATTTATAAGTAGTGTCACAGGAATGGTTCAAAGCATAGACAGTAGGAAGAGTCAGTCTTCTTGTGCTTAAGTCCGCATTGTGCATTTTGTATTTAATTCCGATGCAACTTCTGTGTTTCATCGTCAATAAGGAGGTCCAAGGGATACAGTACACCTGAAATGAAGCTTCGGAATCTATAACTAGTGTCACAGGAATAGTTCAATTCATATACAGTAAGGAGAGTCAGACTTCTAGTACTTAAGTCGGCATTGTGCCTTTTCTATTTAATTCCGATGCAATTTCTGTGTTTGATCATCACGAAGAAGGTCAGAGGGATACAGTAAACCTGTAGTGAAGCATCGGAATGTATAAATAGTGTCACAGGAATTGTTCAAAACATAGCCAGTAGGAAGAGTCAGTCTTCTTGTACTTGAGTCG
This sequence comes from Schistocerca americana, assembly GCF_021461395.2. NCBI lineage: Eukaryota > Metazoa > Arthropoda > Insecta > Orthoptera > Acrididae > Schistocerca > Schistocerca americana. Next base: position 20,438,212 of record NC_060121.1, on the reverse strand, counting down.
GCATTGTGCCTTTTGTATTTAATTCCGATGCAATTTCTGTGTTTCATCATCAATAAGAAGGTCAGAGGGATACAGTAAACATGAAGTGAAGCATCGGAATCTAAAACCGGTCTCACAGGAAAGGATCAAAACATAGAGTGTAAGAAGAGCCAGTCATCTTGTATTTGAGTCGACATTGTGCCTTTTCTATTTAAATCCGATGCAATTTCTGTGTTTCATTGTCAATAACAAGGTCAATGGGATAGAGAAAACCTGAAGTGAAGCATAGGAATCTATAACAAGTGTCACAGGAATGGTTCAAAAAATAGACAGTAGGAAGAGTCAGTCTTCTTGTACTTAAGTCAGCATTGTGCCTTTTGTATTTAATTCCGATGCAATTTCCAAGTTTCATCGTCAATAAGAAGGTCAGAGGGATACAGTTAACCTGAAGTGAAGCATCGGAATCTATAACTCGTGTCACACGAATGGTTAATAACATTGACAGTAAGAAGAGTGAGTCTTCTTGTACGTAAGTCGGCATTGTGCCTTTTGTATTTAATTCCGATGCAATTTCTGTGTTTCATCGTCAATAAGAAGGTCCAAGTGATACAGTAAACCTAAAGTGAAGCATCGGAATCTATAACTAGTGTCACAGGAATGGTTCAAAACATAGACAGTAAGAAGAGTCAGTCTTCTTGTACTTAAGTCGGCATTGTGCCTTTTCTATTTAATTCCGATGTAATTTCTGTGTTTCATCGTGAATAAGAATGTCAGAGGGATACAGTAAACGTGAAGTGAATCATCGGAATCTAAAACTGGTCTCACAGGAAAGGTTCAAAGCATAGAGAGTAAGAAGAGCCAGTCATCTATTATTTGAGTCGGCATTGTGCCTTTTGTATTTAATTCCGATGCAATTTCTAAGTTTCATCGTCAATAAGAAGGCCAGAGGAATACAGTGAACCTGAAGTGAAGCATCGGAATCTAAAACTGGTCTCACAGGAAAGGTTCAAAGCATAGAGAGTAAGAAGAGCCAGTCATATATTATTTGAGTCGGCATTGTGCCTTTTGTATTTAATTCCGATGAAATTTCTAAGTTTCATCGTCAATAAGAAGGTCAGAGGGATACAGTAAACCTGAAGTGAAGCATCGGAATCTATAACTAGTGTCACACGAATGGTTAAAAACATTGACAGTAAGAAGAGTCAGTCTTCTTGTACTTAAGTCGACACTGTGCCTTTTGTATTTAATTCCGATGCAATTTCTGTGTTTCGTCGTCAATAAGAAGTTCCAAGTGATACAGTAAACCCAAAGTGTAGCATCGGAATCTATAACTAGTGTCTCAGGAATAGTTCAAAACATAGTGAGTAAGAAGAGTCAGTCGTCTTGTACTTAAGTCAGCATTGTGCCTTTTCTATTTAATTCCGATGCAATTACTGTGTTTTAACGTCAATAAGAAGGTCAGAGGGATACAATAAACCTGATGTGAAGCGTCGGAATCAATGACTAGTTTCACAGGCATGGTACAAAACGTAGACAGTAGGAAGAGTCAGTCCTCTTGTACTTGGTTCGGCATTGTGCATTTTGTATTTAATTCCGATGCAATTTCTGCTTTTCATCGTCAATAAGAAGGTCCAAGTGATACAGTAAACCTGAAGTGAAGCATCGGAAACTATAACTAGTGTCACAGGAATGGTTCAAAACAGAGACAGTAGGAAGAGTCAGTCTTCTTGTACTTAAGTCGGCATTGTGCATTTTCTATTTAATTCCGATGCAAATTCTGTGTTTCATCGTCAATAAGAAGATCCAAGGGATCCAATAAACCTGAAGTGAAGCGTCGGAATCTATAACTAGTGTCACAGGCATGGTTCAAAACGTAGACAGTAGGAAGAGTCAGTCTTCTTGTACTTGAGTCGGCATTGTGCATTTTGTATTTAATTCCGATGCAATTTCTGTTTTTCATCGTCAATAAGAAGGTCCAAGTGATACAGTACACCTCAAGTGAAGCATCGGAAACTACAACTAGTGTCACCGGAATGGTTCAAAACATAGACAGTAAGAAGAGTCAGTTTTATTGTTCTTAAGTCGGCATTGTGCCTTTTCTATTTAATTCCGATGCAATTTCAGTGTTTCATCGTGAATAAGAATGTCAGAGGGATACAGTAAACCTGAAGTGAAGCATCGGAATCTAAAACTGGTCTCACAGGAAAGGTTCAAAGCATAGAGAGTAAGAAGAGCCAGTCATCTATTATTTGAGTCGGCATTGTGCCTTTTGTATTTAATTCCGATGCAATTTCTAAGTTTCATCGTCAATAAGAAGGTCAGAGGGATACAGTAAACCTGAAGTGAAGCATCGGAATCTATAACTAGTGTCACACGAATGGTTAAAAAAATTGACAGTAAGAAGAGTCAGTCTTCTTGTACTTAAGTCGGCACTGTGCCTTTTGTATTTAATTCCGATGCAATTTCTGTGTTTCGTCGTCTATAAGAAGTTCCAAGTGAGACAGTAAACCCAAAGTGTAGCATCGGAATCTATAACTAGTGTCTCAGGAATAGTTCAAAACATAGTGAGTAAGAAGAGTCAGTCTGCTTGTACTTAAGACAGCATTGTGCCTTTTCTATTTAATTCCGATGCAATTTCTGTGTTTTAACGGCAATAAGAAGGTCAGAGGGATACAATAAACCTGAAGTGAAGCGTCGGAATCTATAACTAGTGTCATAGGCATGGTTCAAAACGTAGACATTAGGAAGAGTCAGTCTTCTTGTACTTAAGTCGGCATTGTGCGTTTTGTATTTAATTTCGATGCAATTTCTGTGTTTCATCGCCAATATGAAGGTCAGAGGGATACAGTAAACCTGAATTGAAGCATCGGATTGTATAACTAGTGTTACAGGAATGATTCAAATCATAGACAGTAGGAAGAGTCAGTGTTCTCGTACTTGAGTCGGCATTGTGCCTTTTCTATTTAATTCCGATGCAAATTCTGTGTTTCGTCGACAATAAGAAGGTCCAAGGGATACAGTAAACGTGAAGTGAAGGATCGGAATCTGTAACTAGTGTCACAGGAATGGTTCAAAACATAGACAGTGGGAAGGGTCAGTCTCCTTGTACATAAGTCGGCATTGTGCCTTTTCTATTTAATTACGATGCAATTTCTGTGTTTCATCGTCAATAAGAAGGTCAGTGGGATACAGTACACCTGAAGTGAAGCATCGGAATCTATAACTAGTGTCACAGGAATGGTTCAAATCATAGACAGTAAGAAGACTCAGTCTTCTTGTACTTAAGTCGGCATTGTGCTTTTTCTATTTAATTCCGATGCAATTTCTGTGTGTCATCGTCAATAATAAAGTCCAAGGAATATAGTAAACCTGAAGTGAAGAATCGGAATTTATAAGTAGTGTCACAGGAATGGTTCAAAGCGTAGACAGTAGGAAGAGTCAGTCTTCTTGTACTTAAGTGCGCATTGTGCATTTTGTATTTAATTCCGATGCAAATTCTGTGTTTCATCGTCAGTAAGAAGGTCCAAGGGATACAGTACACCTGAAATGAAGCATCGGAATCTATAACTAGTGTCACAGGAATCGTTCAATTCATAGACAGTAAGGAGAGTCAGACTTCTAGTACTTAAGTCGGCATTGTGCCTTTTCTATTTAATTCCGATGCAATTTCTAAGTTTCATCGTCAATAAGAAGGTCAGAGGGATACAGTAAACCTGATGTGAAGCACAGGAATCATTAACTAGTGTCACAGTAATGGTTAAAAACATTGACAACAAGATGAGTCAGTCATCTTGTACTTAAGTCATCATTGTGCCTTTTGTATTTAAGTCCGATGCAATTTCTGTGTTTCATCGTCAAGAAGAAGGTCCAAGTGATACAGTAAACCTAAAGTGTAGCATCGGAATCTATAACTAGTGTCACAGGAATGGTTCAAAACATAGACAGTGAGAAGAGTCAGTCTTCTTGTACTTAAGTCGGCATTGAGCCTTTCCTATTTAATTCCGGTGCCTTTTCTGTGTTTCGTCGTCAATAAGAAGGTCCAAGGGATGCTGTAAACCTGAAGTGAAGCATCGGACTCTATAACTAGTGTAACAGGAATGGTTCAAATCATTGACAGTAAGAAGAGTCAGTCTACTTGTACTTATGTCTGCATTGTGCCTTTTGTATTTAATCCCGATGCAATTTCTGTGTTACATCGTAAATAAGAAGGTCCAAGGGATACAGTAAACCTGAAGTGAATCATCGGGATCCATAACTAGTGTCACAGGAATGGTTCAAAACATAGTCAGTAAGAAGAGTCACTCTTCTTGTACTAATGACGACATTGTGCCTTTTCTATTTAATTCCGATGCAATTTCTGTGTTTCATTGTCAATAACAAGGTCAAAGGGATACAGAAAACCTGGAGTGAACCATCGGAATCTATAACTAGTGTCAATGGAATGGTTCAAATCATAGACAGTAAGAAGTCTCAGTTTTCTTGTTTCTAAGTCAGCATTGTGCCTTTTGTATTTAATTCTTATGCAATTTCTGTGTTTCATCGTCAATAAGAATGTCCAAGGGGTACAGTAAACCTGAAGTGAAGCATAGGAATCTATAACAAGTGTCACAGGAATGGTTCAAAAAATAGACAGTAGGAAGAGTCAGTCTTCTTGTACTTAAGTCAGCATTGTGCCTTTTGTATTTAATTCCGATGCAATTTCCAAGTTTCATCGTCAATAAGAAGGTCAGAGGGATACAGTTAACCTGAAGTGAAGCATCGGAATCTATAACTCGTGTCACATGAATGGTTAATAACATTGACAGTAAGAAGAGTCAGTCTTCTTGTACGTAAGTCGGCATTGTGCCTTTGTATTTAATTCCGATGCAATTTCTGTGTTTCATCGTCAATAAGAAGGTCCAAGTGATACAGTAAACCTAAAGTGAAGCATCGGAATCTATAACTAGTGTCAAAGGAATGGTTCAAAACATAGACAGTAAGAAGAGTCAGTCTTCTTGTACTTAAGTCGGCATTGTGCCTTTCCTAAGTAATTCCAATGCAATTTCTCTGTTTCGTCGCCATTAAGAAGGTCCAAGGGATGCAGTAAACCTGAAGTGAAGCATCGGAATCTATAACTACTGTCACAGGAATGGTTCAAAACATAGACAGTAAGAAGAGTTAGTCTTCTTGTACTTAACACGGCATTGTGCATTTTCTATTTAATTCCGATGCAATTTCTGTGTTTCATCGTGAATAAGAATGTCAGAGGGATACAGTAAACCTGAAGTGAAGCATCGGAATCTATAACTAGTGTCACAGGAATGGTTCAAATCATTGACAGTAAGAAGAGTCAGTCTACCTGTACTTAAGTCGGCTTTGTTCCTTTTGTATTTAATCCCGATGCAATTTCTGTGTTTCATCGTAAATAAGAAGGTCCAAGGGATACAGTAAACCTGAAGTGAATCATCGGAATCCATAACTAGTGTCACAGGAGTGGTTCAAAACATAGTCAGTAAGAAGAGTCAGTCTCCTTGTACTTATGTCGACATTGTGCCTCTTGCATTTAATTCCGATGCAATTTCTGTGTTTCATCGTCAATAACAAGGTTAAGGGAAACAGTAAACCTCGAGTGAACCATCGGAATCTATAACTAGTGTCAATGGAATGGTTCAAATCATAGACAGTAAGAAGAGTCAGTCTTCTTGTACTTAAGTCGGCATTGTGCCTTTTGTATTTAAGTCCGATGCAATTTCTGTGTTTCATCGTCAAGAAGAAGGTCCTAGTGATACAGTAAACCTAAAGTGAAGCATCGGAATCTATAACTAGTGTCACAGGAATGGTTCAAAACATAGACAGTAAGAAGAGTCAGTCTTCTTGTACTTAAGTCGGCATTGTGCCTTTCCTATTTAATTCCGGTGCATTTTCTGTGTTTCGTCGTCAATAAGAAGGTCCAAGGGATGCTGTAAACCTGAGGTGAAGCATCGGACTCTATAACTAGTGTCACAGGAATGGTTCAAATCATTGACAGTAAGAAGAGTCAGTCTACTTGTACTTATGTCGGCATTGTGCCTTTTGTATTTAATCTCGATGCAATTTCTGTGTTTCATCGTAAATAAGAAGGTCCAAGGGATACAGTAAACCTGAAGTGAACCATCGGAATCTATAACTAGTGTCAATGGAATGGTTCACATCATAGACAGTAAGAAGTCTCAGTTTTCTTGTACTTAAGTCAGCATTGTGCCTTTTGTATTTAATTCTGATGCAATTTCTGTGTTTCATCGTCAATAAGAAGGTCCAAGGGATACAGTAAACCTGAAGTGAAGCATAGGAATCTATAACAAGTGTCACAGGAATGGTTCAAAAAATAGACAGTAGGAAGAGTCAGTCTTCTTGTACTGAAGTCAGCATTGTGCCTTTTGTATTTAATTCCGATGCAATTTCCAAGTTTCATCGTCAATAAGAAGGTCAGAGGGATACAGTTAACCTGAAGTGAAGCATCGGAATCTATAACTCGTGTCACACGAATGGTTAATAACATTGACAGTAAGAAGAGTCAGTCTTCTTGTACGTAAGTCGGCATTGTGCCTTTTGTATTTAATTCCGTTGCAATTTCTGAGTTTCATCGTCAGGAAGAAGGTCCAAGTGATACAGTAAACCTAAAGTGAAGCATCGGAATCTATAACTAGTGTCACAGGAATGGTTCAAAACATAGATAGCAAGAAGAGTCAGTCTTCTTGTACTTAAGTCGGCATTGTGCCTTTCCTATTTAATTCCGGTGCATTTTCTGTGTGTCGTCGTCAATAAGAAGGTCCAAGGGATGCAGTAAACCTAAAGTGAAGCATCGGAATCTATAACTAGTGTCACAGGAATGGTTCAAATCATTGACAGTAAGAAGAGTCAGTCTACTTGTACTTAAGTCGGCTTTAATCCTTTTGTATTTAATCCCGATGCAATTTCTGTGTTTCATCGTAGATAAGAAGGTCCAAGGGATACAGTAAACCTGAAGTGAATCATCGGAATCCATAACTAGTGTCACAGGAGTGGTTCAAAACATAGTCAGTAAGAAGAGTCAGTCTCCTTGTACTTATGTCGACATTGTGCCTTTTCTATTTAATTCCGATGCAATTTCTGTGTTTCATCGTCAATAACAAGGTCAAAGGGAAACAGTAAAACTCGAGTGAACCATCGGAATCTATAACTAGTGTCAATGGAATGGTTCAAATCATAGACAGTAAGAAGAGTCAGTCTTCTTGTACTTAAGTCGGCATTGTGCCTTTTGTTTTTAATTCTGATGCAATTTCTGTGTTTCATCGTCAATAAGAAGGTCCAAGGGATACAGTAAACCTGAAGTGAACCATCGGAATCTATAACTAGTGTCAATGGAATGGTTCACATCATAGACAGTAAGAAGTCTCAGTTTTCTTGTACTTAAGTCAGCATTGTGCCTTTTGTATTTAATTCTGATGCAATTTCTGTGTTTCATCGTCAATAAGAAGGTCCAAGGGATACAGTAAACCTGAAGTGAAGCATAGGAATCTATAACAAGTGTCACAGGAATGGTTCAAAAAATAGACAGTAGGAAGAGTCAGTCTTCTTGTACTGAAGTCAGCATTGTGCCTTTTGTATTTAATTCCGATGCAATTTCCAAGTTTCATCGTCAATAAGAAGGTCAGAGGGATACAGTTAACCTGAAGTGAAGCATCGGAATCTATAACTCGTGTCACACGAATGGTTAATAACATTGACAGTAAGAAGAGTCAGTCTTCTTGTACGTAAGTCGGCATTGTGCCTTTTGTATTTAATTCCGTTGCAATTTCTGAGTTTCATCGTCAGGAAGAAGGTCCAAGTGATACAGTAAACCTAAAGTGAAGCATCGGAATCTATAACTAGTGTCACAGGAATGGTTCAAAACATAGATAGCAAGAAGAGTCAGTCTTCTTGTACTTAAGTCGGCATTGTGCCTTTCCTATTTAATTCCGGTGCATTTTCTGTGTGTCGTCGTCAATAAGAAGGTCCAAGGGATGCAGTAAACCTAAAGTGAAGCATCGGAATCTATAACTAGTGTCACAGGAATGGTTCAAATCATTGACAGTAAGAAGAGTCAGTCTACTTGTACTTAAGTCGGCTTTAATCCTTTTGTATTTAATCCCGATGCAATTTCTGTGTTTCATCGTAGATAAGAAGGTCCAAGGGATACAGTAAACCTGAAGTGAATCATCGGAATCCATAACTAGTGTCACAGGAGTGGTTCAAAACATAGTCAGTAAGAAGAGTCAGTCTCCTTGTACTTATGTCGACATTGTGCCTTTTCTATTTAATTCCGATGCAATTTCTGTGTTTCATCGTCAATAACAAGGTCAAAGGGAAACAGTAAACCTCGAGTGAACCATCGGAATCTATAACTAGTGTCAATGGAATGGTTCAAATCATAGACAGTAAGAAGAGTCAGTCTTCTTGTACTTAAGTCGGCATTGTGCCTTTTGTTTTTAATTCTGATGCAATTTCTGTGTTTCATCGTCAATAAGAAGGTCCAAGGGATACAGTACACCTGAAATGAAGCATCGGAATCTATAATTAGTGTCACAGGAATCGTTCAAATCATAGACAGTAAGGAGAGTCAGTCTTCTTGTACTTAAGTCGGCATTGTGCCTTTTCTATTTAATTCCGATGCAATTTCTGTGTTTGATCATCACGAAGAAGGTCAGAGGGATACAGTAAACCTGAAGTGAAGCACAGGAATCATTACCTAGTGTCACAGTAATGGTTAAAAACATTGACAATAAGATGAGTCAGTCTTCTTGTACTTAAGTCGGCATTGTGCATTTTGTATTTAATTCCGATGCAATTTCTGTGTTTCATCGTCAGGAAGAAGGTCCAAGTGATACAGTAAACCTAAAGTGAAGCATTGGAATCTATAACTAGTGTCACAGGAATGGTTCAAAACATAGATAGCAAGAAGAGTCAGTCTTCTTGTACTTATGTCGACATTGTGCCTTTTCTATTTAATTCCGATGCAATTTCTGTGTTTCATCGTCAATAACAAGGTCAAAGGGAAACAGTAAACCTCGAGTGAACCATCGGAATCTATAACTAGTGTCAATGGAATGGTTCAAATCATAGACAGTAAGAAGAGTCAGTCTTCTTGTACTCAAGTCGGCATTGTGCCTTTTGTATTTAATTCTGATGCAATTTCTGTGTTTCATCGTCAATAAGAAGGTCCAAGGGATACAGTACACCTGAAATGAAGCATCGGAATCTATAACTAGTGTCACAGGAATGGTTCAAATCATTGATAGTAAGAAGAGTCAGTCTACTTGTACTTAAGTCGGCTTTGTTCCTTTTGTATTTAATCCCGATGCAATTTCTGTGTTTCATCGTACTTAAGAAGGTCCAAGGGATACAGTAAACCTGAAGTGAATCATCGGAATCCATAACTAGTGTCACAGGAGTGGTTCAAAACATAGTCAGTAAGAAGAGTCAGTCTCCTTGTACTTATGTCGACATTGTGCCTTTTCTATTTAATTCCGATGCAATTTCTGTGTTTCATCGTCAATAACAAGGTCAAAGGGAAACAGTAAACCTCGAGTGAACCATCGGAATCTATAACTAGTGTCAATGGAATGGTTCAAATCATAGACAGTAAGAAGAGTCTGTCTTCTTGTACTTAAGTCGGCATTGTGCCTTTTGTATTTAATTCTGATGCAATTTCTGTGTTTCATCGTCAATAAGAAGGTCCAAGGGATACAGTAAACCTGAAGTGAAGCATCGGAATCTATAACAAGTGTCACAGGAATGGTTCAGAAAATAGACAGTAGGAAGAGTCAGTCTTCTTGTACTTAAGTCAGCATTGTGCCTTTTGTATTTAATTCCGATGCAATTTCTGTGTTTCATCGTCAATAAGAAGGTCCAAGGGATACAGTAAACCTGAAGTGAGGCATCGGAATCTATAACTAGCGTCACAGGAATGCTTCAAAATATACACAGTAGGAAGAGTCAGTCTTCTTGTACTTAAGTCGGCATTGTGCCTTTTGTATTTAATTCCGATGCAATTTCTGTGTTTCATCATCTATAAGAAGGTCCAAGGGATACAGTAAACTTGAAGTGAGGCATCGGAATCTATAACTAGTGTCACAGGAATGGTTCAAAACACAGTCAGTAAGAGGAGTCAGTCTTCTTGTACTTAAGTCGGCATGGTGCCTTTTGTATTTAATTCCGATGCAATTTCTGTGTTACATCGTCAATAAGAAGGTCCAAGGGATACAGTAAACATATAGCGAAGCATCGGAATCGAAAACTGGTCTCACAGGAAAAGTTCAAAGCATGGTCAGTAAGAAAAGTCAGTCTACTTGTACTTAAGTTCTGTTTAATTCCGATGCAATTTCTAAGTTTCATCGTCAATAAGAAGGTCAGGGGGATACAGTAAACCTGAAGTGAAGCATCGGAATCTATAACTAGTGTCACACGAATGGTTAATAACATTGACAGTAAGAAGAGTCAGTCTTCTTGTACTTTAGTCGGCATTGTGCCTTTTGTATTTAGTTCCGATGCAATTTTTGTGTTCCATCGTCAATAAGAAGGTCCAAGTGATACAGTAAACCTAAAGTGAAGCATCGGAATCTATAACTAGTATCACAGGAATGGTTCAAAACATAGACAGTTTGAAGAGTCAGTCTTCTTGTACTTAAGTCGGCATTGTGCCTTTTCTATTTAATTCCGATGCAGTTTCTGTGTTTCGTCGTCAATGAGAAGGTCCCAGGGATACAGTAAACCTGAAGTGAAGCATCGGAATCTATAACTTGTGTCACAGGAATGGTTCAAAACATAGACAGTACGAAGAGACATTCTTCTTGTACTTAAGTCGGCATTGTGCCTTTCCTAAGTAATTCCGATGCAATTTCTGAGTTTCGTCGTCAATAAGAAGGTCCAAGGGATGCAGTAAACCTGAAGTGAAGCATCGGAATCTATAACTACTATCACAGGAATGGTTCAAAACATAGACAGTAAGAAGAGTCAGTCTTCTTGTACTTAAGTCGGCATTGTGCATTTTCTATTTAATTCCGATGCAATTTCTGTGTGTCATCGTCAATAATAAAGTCCAAGGGATATAGTAAACCTAAAGTGAAGTATCGGAATCTATAACTAGTGTCACAGGAATGGTTCAAAACATAGACAGTAGGAAGAGTCAGTCTTTTTGTACTTAAGTCGGCATTGTGCATATTGTATTTAATTCCGACGCAACTTCTGTGTTTCATCGTCAATAAGAAGGTCCAAGGGATACAGTAAACCTAAAGTGAAGCATCGGAATCTATAACTAGTGTCACAGGAATGGTTCAAAACATAGACAGTAAGAAGAGTCAGTCTTCTTGTACTTAAGTCGGCATTGTGCCTTTCCTATTTAATTCCGGTGCATTTTCTGTGTTTCGTCGTCAATAAGAAGGTCCAAGGGATGCTGTAAACCTGAGGTGAAGCATCGGACTCTATAACTAGTGTCACAGGAATGGTTCAAATCATTGACAGTAAGAAGAGTCAGTCTACTTGTACTTATATCGGCATTGTGCCTTTTGTATTTAATCTCGATGCAATTTCTGTGTTTCATCGTAAATAAGAAGGTCCAAGGGATACAGTAAACCTGAAGTGAACCATCGGAATCTATAACTAGTGTCAATGGAATGGTTCACATCATAGACAGTAAGAAGTCTCAGTTTTCTTGTACTTAAGTCAGCATTGTGCCTTTTGTATATAATTCTGATGCAATTTCTGTGTTTCATCGTCAATAAGAAGGTCCAAGGGATACAGTAAACCTGAAGTGAAGCATAGGAATCTATAACAAGTGTCACAGGAATGGTTCAAAACGTAGACGGTAAGAAGAGTCAGTCTTCTTGTACTTAAGTCGGCATTGTGCCTTTCCTAAGTAATTCCGATGCAATTTCTGTGTTTCCTCGTCAATAAGAAGGTCCAAGGGATACAGTAAACCTGAAGTGAAGCATCGGAATCTATAACTAGTGTCACAGGAATGGTTCAAAACATAGACAGAAGGATGAGTCAATCTTCTTGTACATAAGTCGGCATTGTGCCTTTTGTATTTAATTCCGATGCAATTTCTGTGTTTCATCGTCAATAAGAAGGTCCAAGGGATACAGTAAACATATAGCGAAGCATCGGAATCGAAAACTGGTCTCACAGGAAAAGTTCAAAGCATGGTCAGTAAGAAAAGTCAGTCTACTTGTACTTAAGTTCTGTTTAATTCCGATGCAATTTCTAAGTTTCATCGTCAATAAGAAGGTCAGGGGGATACAGTAAACCTGAAGTGAAGCATCGGAATCTATAACTAGTGTCACACGAATGGTTAATAACATTGACAGTAAGAAGAGTCAGTCTTCTTGTACTTTAGTCGGCATTGTGCCTTTTGTATTTAGTTCCGATGCAATTTTTGTGTTCCATCGTCAATAAGAAGGTCCAAGTGATACAGTAAACCTAAAGTGAAGCATCGGAATCTATAACTAGTATCACAGGAATGGTTCAAAACACAGACAGTTTGAAGAGTCAGTCTTCTTGTACTTAAGTCGGCATTGTGCCTTTTCTATTTAATTCCGATGCAGTTTCTGTGTTTCGTCGTCAATGAGAAGGTCCCAGGGATACAGTAAACCTGAAGTGAAGCATCGGAATCTATAACTTGTGTCACAGGAATGGTTCAAAACATAGACAGTACGAAGAGACATTCTTCTTGTACTTAAGTCGGCATTGTGCCTTTCCTAAGTAATTCCGATGCAATTTCTGAGTTTCGTCGTCAATAAGAAGGTCCAAGGGATGCAGTAAACCTGAAGTGAAGCATCGGAATCTATAACTACTATCACAGGAATGGTTCAAAACATAGACAGTAAGAAGAGTCAGTCTTCTTGTACTTAAGTCGGCATTGTGCATTTTCTATTTAATTCCGATGCAATTTCTGTGTGTCATCGTCAATAATAAAGTCCAAGGGATATAGTAAACCTAAAGTGAAGTATCGGAATCTATAACTAGTGTCACAGGAATGGTTCAAAACATAGACAGTAGGAAGAGTCAGTCTTTTTGTACTTAAGTCGGCATTGTGCATATTGTATTTAATTCCGACGCAACTTCTGTGTTTCATCGTCAATAAGAAGGTCCAAGGGATACAGTAAACCTAAAGTGATGCATCGGAATCTATAACTAGTGTCACAGGAATGGTTCAAAACATAGACAGTAAGAAGAGTCAGTCTTCTTGTACTTAAGTCGGCATTGTGCCTTTCCTATTTAATTCCGGTGCATTTTCAATGTTTCGTCGTCAATAAGAAGGTCCAAGGGATGCTGTAAACCTGAGGTGAAGCATCGGACTCTATAACTAGTGTCACAGGAATGGTTCAAATCATTGACAGTAAGAAGAGTCAGTCTACTTGTACTTATATCGGCATTGTGCCTTTTGTATTTAATCTCGATGCAATTTCTGTGTTTCATCGTAAATAAGAATGTCCAAGGGATACAGTAAACCTGAAGTGAAGCATAGGAATCTATAACAAGTGTCACAGGAATGGTTCAAAAAATAGACAGTAGGAAGAGTCAGTCTTCTTGTACTTAAGTCAGCATTGTGCCTTTTGTATTTAATTCCGATGCAATTTCCAAGTTTCATCGTCAATAAGGAGGTCAGAGGGATACAGTTAACCTGAAGTGAAGCATTGGAATCTATAACTCGTGTCACACGAATGGTTAATATCATTGACAGTAAGAAGAGTCAGTCTTCTTGTACGTAAGTCGGCATTGTGCCTTTTGTATTTAATTCCGATGCAATTTCTGTGTTTCATCGTCAATAAGAAGGTCCAAGTGATACAGTAAACCTAAAGTGAAGCATCGGAATCTATAACTAGTGTCACAGGAATGGTTCAAAAGCATAGACAGTAAGAAGAGTCAGTCTTCTTGTACTTAAGTCGGCATTGTGCCTTTCCTAAGTAATTCCGATGCAATTTCTGTGTTTCGTCGCCATTAAGAAGGTCCAAGGGATTCTGTAAACCTGAAGTGAAGCATCGGAATCTATAACTACTGTCACAGGAATGGTTCAAAACATAGACAGTAAGAAGAGTCAGTCTTCTTGTACTTAAGTCGGCATTGTGCATTTTCTATTTAATTCCGATGCAATTTCTGTGTGTCATCGTCAATAATAAAGTCGAAGGGATATAGTAAACCTGAAGTGAAGAATCGGAATCTATAACTAGTGTCACAGGAATGGTTCAAAACATAGACAGTAGGAATAGTCAGTCTTCTTGTACTTAAGTCGGCATTGTGCATTTTGTATTTAATTCCGATGCAACTTCTGTGTTTCATCGTCAATAAGAAGGTCCAAGGGATACAGTACACCTGAAATGAAGCATCGGAATCTATAACTAGTGTCACAGGAATCGTTCAAATCATAGACAGTAAGGAGAGTCAGTCTTCTTGTACTTAAGTCAGCATTGTGCCTTTTGTATTTAATTCTGATGCAATTTCTGTGTTTCATCGTCAATAAGAAGGTCCAAGGGATACAGTAAACCTGAAGTGAGGCATCGGAATCTATAACTAGCGTCACAGGAATGCTTCAAAATATATACAGTAGGAAGAGTCAGTCTTCTTGTACTTAAGTCGGCATTGTGCCTTTTCTATTTAATTCCGATGCAATTTCTGTGTTTGATCATCACGAAGAAGGTCAGAGGGATACAGTAAGCCTGAAGTGAAGCACAGGAATCATTACCTAGTGTCACAGTAATGGTTAAAAACATTGACAATAAGATGAGTCAGTCTTCTTGTACTTAAGTCGGCATTGTGCCTTTTGTATTTAATTCTGATGCAATTTCTGTGTTCCATCGTCAATAAGAAGGTCCAAGGGATACAGTAAACCTGAAGTGAAGCATCGGAATCTATAACAAGTGTCACAGGAATGGTTCAAAAAATAGACAGTAGGAAGAGTCAGTCTTCTTGTACTTAAGTCAGCATTGTGCCTTTTGTATTTAATTCCGATGCAATTTCTGTGTTTCATCGTCAATAAGAAGGTCCAAGGGATACAGTAAACCTGAAGTGAGGCATCGGAATCTATAACTAGCGTCACAGGAATGCTTCAAAATATATACAGTAGGAAGAGTCAGTCTTCTTGTACTTAAGTCGGCATTGTGCCTTTTGTATTTAATTCCGATGCAATTTCTGTGTTTCATCATCTATAAGAAGGTCCAAGGGATACAGTAAATTTGAAGTGAGGCATCGGAATCTATAACTAGTGTCACAGGAATGGTTCAAAGCACAGTCAGTAAGAGGAGTCAGTCTTCTTGTACTTAAGTCGGCATGGTGCCTTTTGTATTTAATTCCGATGCAATTTCTAAGTTTCATCGTCAATAAGAAGGTCAGAGGGATACAGTAAACCTGAAGTGAAGCACAGGAATCATTAACTAGTGTCACAGTAATGGTTAAAGACATTGACAATAAGATGAGTCAGTCTTCTTGTACTTAAGTCATCATTGTGCCTTTTGTATTTAAGTCCGATGCAATTTCTGTGTTTCATCGTCAAGAAGAAGGTCCTAGTGATACAGTAAACCTAAAGTGAAGCATCGGAATCTATAACTAGTGTCACAGGAATGGTTGAAAACATAGACAGTAAGAAGAGTCAGTCTTCTTGTACTTAAGTCGGCATTGTGCCTTTCCTATTTAATTCCGGTGCATTTTCTGTGTTTCGTCGTCAATAAGAAGGTCCAAGGGATGCTGTAAACCTGAGGTGAAGCATCGGACTCTATAACTAGTGTCACAGGAATGGTTCAAATCATTGACAGTAAGAAGAGTCAGTCTACTTGTACTTATGTCGGCATTGTGCCTTTTGTATTTAATCTCGATGCAATTTCTGTGTTTCATCGTAAATAAGAAGGTCCAAGGGATACAGTAAACCTGAAGTGAACCATCGGAATCTATAACTAGTGTCAATGGAATGGTTCACATCATAGACAGTAAGAAGTCTCAGTTTTCTTGTACTTAAGTCAGCATTGTGCCTTTTGTATTTAATTCTGATGCAATTTCTGTGTTTCATCGTCAATAAGAAGGTCCAAGGGATACAGTAAACCTGAAGTGAAGCATAGGAATCTATAACAAGTGTCACAGGAATGGTTCAAAAAATAGACAGTAGGAAGAGTCAGTCTTCTTGTACTTAAGTCAGCATTGTGCCTTTTGTATTTAATTCCGATGCAATTTCCAAGTTTCATCGTCAATAAGAAGGTCAGAGGGATACAGTTAACCTGAAGTGAAGCATCGGAATCTATAACTCGTGTCACACGAATGGTTAATAACATTGACAGTAAGAAGAGTCAGTCTTCTTGTACGTAAGTCGGCATTGTTCCTTTTGTATTTAATTCCGATGCAATTTCTGTGTTTCATCGTCAATAAGAAGGTCCAAGTGATACAGTAAACCTAAAGTGAAGCATCGGAATCTATAACTAGTGTCACAGGAATGGTTCAAAAGCATAGACAGTAAGAAGAGTCAGTCTTCTTGTACTTAAGTCGGCATTGTGCCTTTCCTAAGTAATTCCGATGCAATTTCTGTGTTTCGTCGCCATTAAGAAGGTCCAAGGGATGCAGTAAACCTGAAGTGAAGCATCGGAATCTATAACTACTGTCACAGGAATGGTTCAAAACATAGACAGTAAGAAGACTCAGTCTTCTTGTACTTAAGTCGGCATTGTGCATTTTCTATTTAATTCCGATGCAATTTCTGTGTGTCATCGTCAATAATAAAGTCGAAGGGATATAGTAAACCTGAAGTGAAGAATCGGAATCTATAACTAGTGTCACAGGAATGGTTCAAAACATAGACAGTAGGAAGAGTCAGTCTTCTTGTACTTAAGTCGGCATTGTGCATTTTGTATTTAATTCCGATGCAACTTCTGTGTTTCATCGTCAATATGAAGGTCCAAGGGATACAGTACACCTGAAATGAAGCATCGGAATCTATAACTAGTGTCACAGGAATCGTTCAAATCATAGACAGTAAGGAGAGTCAGTCTTCTTGTACTTAAGTCGGCATTGTGCATTTTCTATTTAATTCCGATGCAATTTCTGTGTGTCATCGTCAATAATAAAGTCGAAGGGATATAGTAAACCTGAAGTGAAGAATCGGAATCTATAACTAGTGTCACAGGAATGGTTCAAAACATAGACAGTAGGAAGAGTCAGTCTTCTTGTACTTAAGTCGGCATTGTGCATTTTGTATTTAATTCCGATGCAACTTCTGTGTTTCATCGTCAATAAGAAGGTCCAAGGGATACAGTACACCTGAAATGAAGCATCGGAATCTATAACTAGTGTCACAGGAATCGTTCAAATCATAGACAGTAAGGAGAGTCAGTCTTCTTGTACTTAAGTCGGCATTGTACCTTTTCTATTTAATTCCGATGCAATTTCTGTGTTTGATCATCACGAAGAAGGTCAGAGGGATACAGTAAGCCTGAAGTGAAGCACAGGAATCATTACCTAGTGTCACAGTAATGGTTAAAAACATTGACAATAAGATGAGTCAGTCTTCTTGTACTTAAGTCGGCATTGTGCCTTTTGTATTTAATTCCGTTGCAATTTCTGAGTTTCATCGTCAGGAAGAAGGTCCAAGTGATACAGTAAACCTAAAGTGAAGCATCGGAATCTATAACTAGTGTCACAGGAATGGTTCAAAACATAGATAGCAAGAAGAGTCAGTCTTCTTGTACTTAAGTCGGCATTGTGCCTTTCCTATTTAATTCCGGTGCATTTTCTGTGTGTCGTCGTCAATAAGAAGGTCCAAGGGATGCAGTAAACCTAAAGTGAAGCATCGGAATTTATAACTAGTGTCACAGGAATGGTTCAAATCATTGACAGTAAGAAGAGTCAGTCTACTTGTACTTAAGTCGGCTTTAATCCTTTTGTATTTAATCCCGATGCAATTTCTGTGTTTCATCGTAAATAAGAAGGTCCAAGGGATACAGTAAACCTGAAGTGAATCATCGGAATCCATAACTAGTGTCACAGGAGTGGTTCAAAACATAGTCAGTAAGAAGAGTCAGTCTCCTTGTACTTATGTCGACATTGTGCCTTTTCTATTTAATTCCGATGCAATTTCTGTGTTTCATCGTCAATAACAAGGTCAAAGGGAAACAGTAAACCTCGAGTGAACCATCGGAATCTATAACTAGTGTCAATGGAATGGTTCAAATCATAGACAGTAAGAAGAGTCAGTCTTCTTGTACTTAAGTCGGCATTGTGCCTTTTGTATTTAATTCTGATGCAATTTCTGTGTTTCATCGTCAATAAGAAGGTCCAAGGGATACAGTACACCTGAAATGAAGCATCGGAATCTATAACTAGTGTCACAGGAATCGTTCAAATCATAGACAGTAAGGAGAGTCAGTCTTCTTGTACTTAAGTCGGCATTGTGCCTTTTCTATTTAATTCCGATGCAATTTCTGTGTTTGATCATCACGAAGAAGGTCAGAGGGATACAGTAAACCTGAAGTGAAGCACAGGAATCATTACCTAGTGTCACAGTAATGGTTAAAAACATTGACAATAAGATGAATCAGTCTTCTTGTACTTAAGTCGGCATTGTGCATTTTGTATTTAATTCCGCTGCAATTTCTGTGTTTCATCGTACTTAAGAAGGTCCAAGTGATACAGTAAACCTAAAGTGAAGCATCGGAATCTATAACTAGTGTCACAGGAATGGTTCAAAACATAGATAGCAAAGAGACAGTCTTCTTGTACTTATGTCGACATTGTGCCTTTTCTATTTAATTCCGATGCAATTTCTGTGTTTCATCGTCAATAACAAGGTCAAAGGGAAACAGTAAACCTCGAGAGAACCATCGGAATCTATAACTAGTGTCAATGGAATGGTTCAAATCATAGACAGTAAGAAGAGTCAGTCTTCTTGTACTCAAGTCGGCATTGTCCCTTTTGTACTTAATTCTGATGCAATTTCTGTGTTTCATCGTCAATAAGAAGGTCCAAGGGATACAGTACACCTGAAATGAAGATTCGGAATCTATAACTAGTGTCACAGGAATGGTTCAAATCATTGACAGTAAGAAGAGTCAGTCTACTTGTACTTAAGTCGGCTTTGTTCCTTTTGTATTTAATCCCGATGCAATTTCTGTGTTTCATCGTACTTAAGAAGGTCCAAGGGATACAGTAAACCTGAAGTGAATCATCGGAATCGATAACTAGTGTCACAGGAGTGGTTCAAAACATAGTCAGTAAGAAGAGTCAGTCTCCTTGTACTTATGTCGAAATTGTGCCTTTTCTATTTAATTCCGATGCAATTTCTGTGTTTCATCGTCAATAACAAGGTCAAAGGGAAACAGTAAACCTCGAGTGAACCATCGGAATCTATAACTAGTGTCAATGGAATGGTTCAAATCATAGACAGTAAGAAGAGTCTGTCTTCTTGTACTTAAGTCGGCATTGTGCCTTTTGTATTTAATTCTGATGCAATTTCTGTGTTTCATCGTCAATAAGAAGGTCCAAGGGATACAGTAAACCTGAAGTGAAGCATCGGAATCTATAACAAGTGTCACAGGAATGGTTCAGAAAATAGACAGTAGGAAGAGTCAGTCTTCTTGTACTTAAGTCAGCATTGTGCCTTTTGTATTTAATTCCGATGCAATTTCTGTGTTTCATCGTCAATAAGAAGGTCCAAGGGATACAGGAAACCTGAAGTGAGGCATCGGAATCTATAACTAGCGTCACAGGAACGCTTCAAAATATATACAGTAGGGAGAGTCAGTCTTCTTGTACTTAAGTCGGCATTGTGCCTTTTGTATTTAATTCCGATGCAATTTCTGTGTTTCATCATCTATAAGAAGGTCCAAGGGATACAGTAAACTTGAAGTGAGGCATCGGAATCTATAACTAGTGTCACAGGAATGGTTCAAAACACAGTCAGTAAGAGGTGTCAGTCTTCTTGTACTTAAGTCGGCATGGTGCCTTTTGTATTTAATTCCGATGCAATTTCTGTGTTACATCGTCAATAAGAAGGTCCAAGGGATACAGTAAACATATAGCGAAGCATCGGAATCTAAAACTGGTCTCACAGGAAAAGTTCAAAGCATAGTCAGTAAGAAGAGTCAGTCTACTTGTACTTAAGTCGGCATTGTGCCTTTTCTATTTAATTCCGATGCAATTTCTAAGTTTCATCGTCAATAAGAAGGTCAGAGGGATACAGTAAAAATGAAGTGAAGCATCGGAATCTATAACTAGTGTCACACGAATGGTTAATAACATTGACAGTAAGAAGAGTCAGTCTTTTTGTACTTAAGTCGGCATTGTGCCTTTTGTATTTAATTCCGATGCAATTTCTGTGTTTCATCGTCAATAAGAAGGTCCAAGTGATACAGTAAACCTAAAGTGAAGCATCGGAATCTATAACTAGTGTCACAGGAATGGTTCAAAACGTAGACAGTAAGAAGAGTCAGTCTTCTTGTACTTAAGTCGGCATTGTGCCTTTCCTAAGTAATTCCGATGCAATTTCTGTGTTTCCTCGTCAATAAGAAGGTCCAAGGGATACAGTAAACCTGAAGTGAAGCATCGGAATCTATAACTAGTGTCACAGGAATGGTTCAAAACATAGACAGAAGGATGAGTCAGTCTTCTTGTACGTAAGTCGGCATTGTGCCTTTTGTATTTAATTCCGATGCAATTTCTGTGTTTCATCGTCAATAAGAAGGTCCAAGGGATACAGTAAACATATAGCGAAGCATCGGAATCGAAAACTGGTCTCACAGGAAAAGTTCAAAGCATGGTCAGTAAGAAAAGTCAGTCTACTTGTACTTAAGTTCTGTTTAATTCCGATGCAATTTCTAAGTTTCATCGTCAATAAGAAGGTCAGAGGGATACAGGAAACCTGAAGTGAAGCATCGGAATCTATAACTAGTGTCACACGAATGGTTAATAACATTGACAGTAAGAAGAGTCAGTCTTCTTGTACTTTAGTCGGCATTGTGCCTTTTGTATTTAGTTCCGATGCAATTTTTGTGTTCCATCGTCAATAAGAAGGTCCAAGTGATACAGTAAACCTAAAGTGAAGCATCGGAATCTATAACTAGTATCACAGGAATGGTTCAAAACATAGACAGTTTGAAGAGTCAGTCTTCTTGTACTTAAGTCGGCATTGTGCCTTTTCTATTTAATTCCGATGCAGTTTCTGTGTTTCGTCGTCAATGAGAAGGTCCCAGGGATACAGTAAACCTGAAGTGAAGCATCGGAATCTATAACTTGTGTCACAGGAATGGTTCAAAACATAGACAGTAAGAAGAGACATTCTTCTTGTACTTAAGTCGGCATTGTGCCTTTCCTAAGTAATTCCGATGCAATTTCTGAGTTTCGTCGTCAATAAGAAGGTCCAAGGGATGCAGTAAACCTGAAGTGAAGCATCGGAATCTATAACTACTATCACAGGAATGGTTCAAAACATAGACAGTAAGAAGAGTCAGTCTTCTTGTACTTAAGTCGGCATTGTGCATTTTCTATTTAATTCCGATGCAATTTCTGTGTGTCATCGTCAATAATAAAGTCCAAGGGATATAGTAAACCTAAAGTGAAGTATCGGAATCTATAACTAGTGTCACAGGAATGGTTCAAAACATAGACAGTAGGAAGAGTCAGTCTTCTTGTACTTAAGTCGGCATTGTGCATTTTGTATTTAATTCCGACGCAACTTCTGTGTTTCATCGTCAATAAGAAGGTCCAAGGGATACAGTACACCTGAAATGAAGCATCGGAATCTATAACTAGTGTCACAGGAATCGTTCAAATCATAGACAGTAAGGAGAGTCAGTCTTCTTGTACTTAAGTCGGCATTGTGCCTTTTCTATTTAATTCCGATGCAATTTCTGTGTTTGATCATCACGAAGAAGGTCAGAGGGATACAGTAATCCTGAAGTGAAGCACAGGAATCATTAACTAGTGTCACAGTAATGGTTAAAAACATTGACAATAAGATGAGTCAGTCTTCTTGTACTTAAGTCGGCATTGTGCCTTTTGTATTTAATTCCGATGCAATTTCTGTGTTTCATCGTCAAGAAGAAGGTCCAAGTGATACAGTGAACCTAAAGTGAAGCATCGGAATCTATAACTAGTGTCACAGGAATGGTTCAAATCATAGACAGTAAGAAGAGTCAGTCTTCTTGTACTTAAGTCGGCATTGTGCCTTTTGTATTTAATTCCGATGCAATTTCTGTGTTTCATCGTCAATAAGAAGGTCCAAGTGATACAGTAAACCTAAAGTGAAGCATCGGAATCTATAACTAGTGTCACAGGAATGGTTCAAAACGTAGACAGTAAGAAGAGTCAGTCTTCTTGTACTTAAGTCGGCATTGTGCCTTTCCTAAGTAATTCCGATGCAATTTCTGTGTTTCCTCGTCAATAAGAAGGTCCAAGGGATACAGTAAACCTGAAGTGAAGCATCGGAATCTATAACTAGTGTCACAGGAATGGTTCAAAACATAGACAGAAGGATGAGTCAGTCTTCTTGTACGTAAGTCGGCATTGTGCCTTTTGTATTTAATTCCGATGCAATTTCTGTGTTTCATCGTCAATAAGAAGGTCCAAGGGATACAGTAAACATATAGCAAAGCATCGGAATCGAAAACTGGTCTCACAGGAAAAGTTCAAAGCATGGTCAGTAAGAAAAGTCAGTCTACTTGTACTTAAGTTCTGTTTAATTCCGATGCAATTTCTAAGTTTCATCGTCAATAAGAAGGTCAGGGGGATACAGTAAACCTGAAGTGAAGCATCGGAATCTATAACTAGTGTCACACGAATGGTTAATAACATTGACAGTAAGAAGAGTCAGTCTTCTTGTACTTTAGTCGGCATTGTGCCTTTTGTATTTAGTTCCGATGCAATTTTTGTGTTCCATCGTCAATAAGAAGGTCCAAGTGATACAGTAAACCTAAAGTGAAGCATCGGAATCTATAACTAGTATCACAGGAATGGTTCAAAACATAGACAGTTTGAAGAGTCAGTCTTCTTGTACTTAAGTCGGCATTGTGCCTTTTCTATTTAATTATGATGCAGTTTCTGTGTTTCGTCGTCAATGAGAAGGTCCCAGGGATACAGTAAACCTGAAGTGAAGCATCGGAATCTATAACTTGTGTCACAGGAATGGTTCAAAGCATAGACAGTAAGAAGAGACATTCTTCTTGTACTTAAGTCGGCATTGTGCCTTTCCTAAGTAATTCCGATGCAATTTCTGAGTTTCGTCGTCAATAAGAAGGTCCAAGGGATGCAGTAAACCTGAAGTGAAGCATCGGAATCTATAACTACTATCACAGGAATGGTTCAAAACATAGACAGTAAGAAGAGTCAGTCTTCTTGTACTTAAGTCGGCATTGTGCATTTTCTGTTTAATTCCGATGCAATTTCTGTGTGTCATCGTCAATAATAAAGTCCAAGGGATATAGTAAACCTAAAGTGAAGTATCGGAATCTATAACTAGTGTCACAGGAATGGTTCAAAACATAGACAGTAGGAAGAGTCAGTCTTCTTGTACTTAAGTCGGCATTGTGCATTTTGTATTTAATTCCGACGCAACTTCTGTGTTTCATCGTCAATAAGAAGGTCCAAGGGATACAGTACACCTGAAATGAAGCATCGGAATCTATAACTAGTGTCACAGGAATCGTTCAAATCATAGACAGTAAGGAGAGTCAGTCTTCTTGTACTTAAGTCGGCATTGTGCCTTTTCTATTTAAATCCGATGCAATTTCTGTGTTTGATCATCACGAAGAAGGTCAGAGGGATACAGTAATCCTGAAGTGAAGCACAGGAATCATTAACTAGTGTCACAGTAATGGTTAAAAACATTGACAATAAGATGAGTCAGTCTTCTTGTACTTAAGTCGGCATTGTGCCTTTTGTATTTAATTCCGATGCAATTTCTGTGTTTCATCGTCAATAAGAAGGTCCAAGGGATACAGTAAACATATAGCGAAGCATCGGAATCGAAAACTGGTCTCACAGGAAAAGTTCAAAGCATGGTCAGTAAGAAAAGTCAGTCTACTTGTACTTAAGTTCTGTTTAATTCCGATGCAATTTCTAAGTTTCATCGTCAATAAGAAGGTCAGGGGGATACAGTAAACCTGAAGTGAAGCATCGGAATCTATAACTAGTGTCACACGAATGGTTAATAACATTGACAGTAAGAAGAGTCAGTCTTCTTGTACTTTAGTCGGCATTGTGCCTTTTGTATTTAGTTCCGATGCAATTTTTGTGTTCCATCGTCAATAAGAAGGTCCAAGTGATACAGTAAACCTAAAGTGAAGCATCGGAATCTATAACTAGTATCACAGGAATGGTTCAAAACATAGACAGTTTGAAGAGTCAGTCTTCTTGTACTTAAGTCGGCATTGTGCCTTTTCTATTTAATTCCGATGCAGTTTCTGTGTTTCGTCGTCAATGAGAAGGTCCCAGGGATACAGTAAACCTGAAGTGAAGCATCGGAATCTATAACTTGTGTCACAGGAATGGTTCAAAACATAGACAGTAAGAAGAGACATTCTTCTTGTACTTAAGTCGGCATTGTGCCTTTCCTAAGTAATTCCGATGCAATTTCTGAGTTTCGTCGTCAATAAGAAGGTCCAAGGGATGCAGTAAACCTGAAGTGAAGCATCGGAATCTATAACTACTATCACAGGAATGGTTCAAAACATAGACAGTAAGAAGAGTCAGTCTTCTTGTACTTAAGTCGGCATTGTGCATTTTCTATTTAATTCCGATGCAATTTCTGTGTGTCATCGTCAATAATAAAGTCCAAGGGATATAGTAAACCTAAAGTGAAGTATCGGAATCTATAACTAGTGTCACAGGAATGGTTCAAAACATAGATAGTAGGAAGAGTCAGTCTTCTTGTACTTAAGTCGGCATTGTGCATTTTGTATTTAATTCCGACGCAACTTCTGTGTTTCATCGTCAATAAGAAGGTCCAAGGGATACAGTACACCTGAAATGAAGCATCGGAATCTATAACTAGTGTCACAGGAATCGTTCAAATCATAGACAGTAAGGAGAGTCAGTCTTCTTGTACTTAAGTCGGCATTGTGCCTTTTCTATTTAATTCCGATGCAATTTCTGTGTTTGATCATCACGAAGAAGGTCAGAGGGATACAGTAATCCTGAAGTGAAGCACAGGAATCATTAACTAGTGTCACAGTAATGGTTAAAAACATTGACAATAAGATGAGTCAGTCTTCTTGTACTTAAGTCGGCATTGTGCCTTTTGTATTTAATTCCGATGCAATTTCTGTGTTTCATCGTCAAGAAGAAGGTCCAAGTGATACAGTGAACCTAAAGTGAAGCATCGGAATCTATTACTAGTGTCACAGGAATGGTTCAAATCATAGACAGTAAGAAGAGTCAGTCTTGTTGTACTTAAGTCGGCATTGTGCCTTTTGTATTTAATTCCGATGCAATTTCTGTGTTTCGTCGTCAATAAGAAGGTCCAAGGGATACAGTAAACCTGAAGTGAAGCATCGGAATCTATAACTAGTGTCACAGGAATGGTTCAAAACATAGACAGAAGGATGAGTCAGTCTTCTTGTACGTAAGTCCGCATTGTGCCTTTTGTATTTATTTGCGATGCGATTTCTGTGTTTCATCGTCAATAAGAAGGTCCAAGGGGTACAGTAAACATATAGCAAAGCATCGGAATCTAAAACTGGTCACACAGGAAAAGTTCAAAGCATGGTCAGTAAGAAGAGTCAGTCTACTTGTACTTAAGTTCTATTTAATTCCGATGCAATTTCTAAGTTTCATCGTCAATAAGAAGGTCAGAGGGATACAGTAAACCTGAAGTGAAGCACGGAATCTATAACTAGTGTCACACGAATGGTTAATAACATTGACAGTAAGAACAGTCAGTCTTCTTGTACTTTAGTCGGCATTGTGCCTTTTGTATTTAGTTCCGATGCAATTTTTGTGTTTGATCGTCAATAAGAAAGTCCAAGTGATACAGTAAACCTAAAGTGAAGCATCGGAATCTATAACTAGTATCACAGGAATGGTTCAAAACATAGACAGTTTGAAGAGTCAGTCTTCTTGTACTTAAGTCGGCATTGTGCCTTTTCTATTTAATTCCGATGCAGTTTCTGTGTTTCGTCGTCAATGAGAAGGTCCAAGGCATACAGTAAACCTGAAGTGAAGTATCGGAATCCATAACTAGTGTCACAGGAATGGTTCAAAACATAGACAGTAAGAAGAGTCAGTCTTCTTGTACTTAAGTCGGCATTGTGCCTTTCCTAAGTAATTCCGATGCAATTTCTGTGTTTCGTCGTCAATAAGAAGGTCCAAGGGATGCAGTAAACCTGAAGTGAAGCATCGGAATCTATAACTACTGTCACAGGAATGGTTCAAAACATAGACAGTAAGAAGAGTCAGTCTTCTTGTACTTAAGTCGGCATTGTGCATTTACTATTTAATTCCGATGCAATTTCTGTGTGTCATCGTCAATAATAAAGTCCATGGGATATAGTAAACCTGAAGTGAAGAATCGGAATCTATAACTAGTGTCACATGAATGGTTCAAAACATAGACAGTAGGAAGAGTCAGTCTTCTTGTACTCAAGTCGGCATTGTGCATTTTATATTTAATTAAGATGCAACTTCTGTGCTTCATCGTCAACAAGAAGGTCCAAGGGATACAGTACACCTGAAATGAAGCATCGGAATCCATAACTAGTGTCACAGGAATCGTTCAAATCATAGACAGTAAGGAGAGTCAGTCTTCTTGTACTTAAGTCGGCATTGTGCCTTTTGTATTTAATTCCGATGCAATTTCTGTGTTTCATCGTCAAGAAGAAGGTCCAAGTGATACAGTAAACCTAAAGTGAAGCATCGGAATCTATATCTAGTGTCACAGGAATGGGTCAAAACATAGACAGTAAGAAGAGTCAGTCTTCTTTTACTTGAATCGGCATTGTGCCTTTCCTATTTAATTCCGGTGCATTTTCTGTGTGTCGTCGTCAATAAGAAGGTCCAAGGGATGCAGTAAACCTAAAGTGAAGCATCGGAATCTATAACTAGTGTCACAGGAATGGTTCAAATCATTGACAGTAAGAAGAGTCAGTCTACTTGTACTTAAGTCGGCTTTGTCCCTTTTGTATTTAATCCCGATGCAATTTCTGTGTTTCATCGTAAATAAGAAGGTCCAAGGGATACAGTAAACCTGAAGTGAATCATCGCAATCCATAACTAGTGTCACAGGAGTGGTTCAAAACATAGTCAGTAAGATGAGTCAGTCTCCTTGTACTTATGTCGACATTGTGCCTTTTCTATTTAATTCCGATGCAAGTTCTGTGTTTCATCGTCAATAACAAGGTCAAAGGGAAACAGTAAACCTCGAGTGAACCATCGGAATCTATAACTAGTGTCAATGGAATGGTTCAAATCATAGACAGTAAGAAGAGTCAGTCTTCTTGTACTTAAGTCGGCATTGTGCCTTTTGTATTTAATTCTAATGCAATTTCTGTGATTCATCGTCAATAGGAAGGTCCATGGGATACAGTAAACCTGAAGTGAAGCATCGTAATCTATAACAAGTGTCACAGGAATGGTTCAAAAAATAGACAGTAGGAAGAGTCAGTCTTCTTGTACTTAAGTCAGCATTGTGCCTTTTGTATTTAATTCCGATGCAATTTCTGTGTCTCATCGTCAATACGAAGGTCCAAGGGATACAGTAAACCTGAAGTGTGGCATCGGAATCTATAACTAGCGTCACAGGAATGCTTCAAAATATAGACAGTAGGAAGAGTCAGTCTTCTTGTACTTAAGTCGGCATTGTGCCTTTTGTATTTAATTCCGATGCAATTTCTGTGTTTCGTCATCTATAAGAAGGTCCAAGGGATACAGTAAATTTGAAGTGAGGCATCGGAATCTATAACTAGTGTCACAGGAATGGATCAAAACTCAGTCAGTAAGAGGAGTCAGTCTTCTTGTACGTAAGTCGGCATGGTGCCTTTTGTATTTAATTCCGATGCAATTTCTGTGTTTCATCGTCAATAAGAAGGTCCAAGGGATACAGTAAACATATAGCGAAG
The DNA here is from genome assembly GCF_021461395.2 of Schistocerca americana. Classification (NCBI taxonomy): domain Eukaryota; kingdom Metazoa; phylum Arthropoda; class Insecta; order Orthoptera; family Acrididae; genus Schistocerca; species Schistocerca americana. The sequence continues at coordinate 20,410,178 of NC_060121.1, read as the reverse complement.
CATCGGAATCTAAAACTGGTCTCACAGGAAAAGTTCAAAGCATAGTCAGTAAGAAGAGTCAGTCTACTTGTACTTAAGTCGGCATTGTGCCTTTTCTATTTAATTCCGATGTAATTTCTAAGTTTCATCGTCAATAAGAAGGTCAGAGGGATACAGTAAACCTGAAGTGAAGCATCGGAATCTATAACTAGTGTCACACGAATGGTTAATAACATTGACAGTAAGAAGAGTCAGTCTTCCTGTACTTAAGTCGGCATTGTGCCTTTTGTATTTAATTCCGATGCAATTTCTGTGTTTCATCGTCAATAAGAAGGTCCAAGTGATACAGTAAACCTAAAGTGAAGCATCGGAATCTATAACTTGTGTCACAGGAATGGTTCAAAACATAGACAGTAAGAAGAGTCAGTCTTCTTGTACTTAAGTCGGCATTGTGCCTTTCCTAAGTAATTCCGATGTAATTTCTAAGTTTCATCGTCAATAAGAAGGTCAGAGGGATACAGTAAACCTGAAGTGAAGCATCGGAATCTATAACTAGTGTCACACGAATGGCTAATAACATTGACAGTAAGAAGAGTCAGTCTTCTTGTACTTAAGTCGGCACTGTGCCTTTTCTATTTAATTCCGATGCAGTTTCTGTGTTTCGTCGTCAATGAGAAGTCCAAGGGATACAGTAAACCTGATGTGAAGCATCGGAATCAATAACTAGTGTCACTGGAATGGTTCAAAACATAGACAAAAGGATGAGTCAGTCTTCTTGTACGTAAGTCGGCATTGTGCCATTTCTATTTAATTCCGATGCAATTTCTGTGTTTCATCGTCAACAAGAAGGTCAGAGGGATACCGTAAACCTGAAGTGAAGCATCGGAATCTATAACTAGTGTCACGGGAATGGTTCAAAACATAGATATTAGGAAGAGTCAGTCTTCTTATACTTAAGTCGGCACTGTGCCTTTTGTATTTATTTTCGAAGCAATTTCTGTGTTTCATCGTCAATTAGAAGATCAGAGGGATACAGTAAACCTGAAGTGAAGCATCGGAAAGTATAACTAGTGTCACAGGAATGGTTCAAAACATAGACAGAAGGATGAGTCAGTCTTCTTGTACGTAAGTCGGCATTGTGCCTTTTGTATTTAATTCCGATGCAATTTCTGTGTTTCATCGTCAATACGAAGGTCAGAGGGATACAGTAAACCTCAAGTGAAGCATCGGAATCTATAACTAGTGTCACGGGAATGGTTCAAAACATAGAGATTAGGAAGAGTCCGTCTTTTTATACTTAAGTCGGCACTGTGCCTTTTGTATTTAATTCCGATGCAACTTCTGTGTTTCATCGTCAATAAGAAGGTCCAAGGGATACAGTACACTTCAAATGAAGCATCGGAATCTATAACTAGTGTCACAGGAATCGCTCAAATCATAGACAGTAAGGAGAGCCAGTCTTCTTGTACTTAAATCGACATTGTGCCTTTTCTATTTAATTCCGATGCAATTTCTGTGTTTGATCATCACGAAGAAGGTCAGAGGGATACAGTAAACCTGAAGTGAAGCACAGGAATCATTAACTAGTGTCACAGTAATGGTTAAAAACATTGACAATAAGATGAGTCAGTCTTCTTGTACTTAAGTCGGCATTGTGCCTTTTGTATTTAATTCCGATGCAATTTCTGTGTTTCATCGTCAAGAAGAAGGTCCAAGTGATACAGTAAACCTAAAGTGAAGCATCGGAATCTATAACTAGTGTCTCAGGAATGGTTCAAACCATAGACAGTAAGAAGAGTCAGTCTTCTTGTACTTAAGTCGGCATTGTGCCTTTCCTATTTAATTCCGGTGCATTTTCTGTGTTTCGTCGTCAATAAGACGGTTCAAGGGATGCAGCAAACCTGAAGTGAAGCATCGGAATCTATAACTAGTGTCACAGGAATGGTTCAAATCATTGACAGTAAGAAGAGTCAGTCTACTTGTACTTAAATCAGCTTTGTTCCTTTTGTATTTAATCCCGATGCAATTTCTGTGTTTCATCGTAAATAAGAAGGTACAAGGGATTCAGTAAAAATGAAGTGAATCAGCGGAATCCATAACTAGTGTCACAGGAGTGGTTCAAAACATAGTCAGTAAGAAGAGTTAGTCTCCTTGTACTTATGTCGACATTGTGCCTTTTCTATTTAATTCCGATGCAATTTCTGTGTTTCATCGTCAATAACAAGGTCAAAGGGAAACAGTAAACCTGGAGTGAACCATCGGAATCTATAACTAGTGTCAATGGAATGGTTCAAATCATAGACAGTAAGAAGAGTCAGTCTTCTTGTACTTAAGTCGGCATTGTGCCTTTTGTATTTAATTCCGATGCAATTTCTGTGTTTCATCGTCAATAAGAAGGTCCGAAGGGATACTGTAAACCTGAAGTGAGGCATCGGAATCTATAACTAGCGTCGCAGGAATGCTTCAAAATATAGACAGTAAGAATAGTCAGTCTTCTTGTACTTAAGTCGGCATTGTGCCTTTTGTATTTAATTCCGATGCAATTTCTGTGTTTCATCATCTATAAGAAGGTCCAAGGGATACAGTAAATTTGAAGTGAGGCATCGGAATCTATAACTAGTGTCACAGGAATGGTTCAAAACACAGTCAGTAAGAGGAGTCAGTCTTCTTGTACTTAAGTTGGCATGGTGCCTTTTGTATTTAATTCCGATGCAATTTCTGTGTTTCATCGTCAATAAGAAGGTCCAAGGGATACAGTAAACATATAGCGAAGAATCGGAATTTAAAACTGGTCTAGCAGGAAAAGTTCAAAGCATAGTCAGTAAGAAGAGTCAGTCTACTTGTACTTAAGTCGGCATTGTGCCTTTTCTATGTAATTCCGATGCAATTTCTAAGTTTCATCGTCAATAAGAAGGTCAGAGGGATACAGTAAACCTGAAGTGAAGCATCGGAATCTATAACTAGTGTCACACAAATGGTTAATAACATTGACAGTAAGAAGAGTCAGTCTTCTTGTACTTAAGTCGGCGTTGTGCCTTTTGTATTTAATTCCGATGCAATTTCTGTGTTTCATCGTCAATAAGAAGGTCCAAGTGATACAGTAAACCTAAAGTGAAGCATCGGAATCTATAACTAGTGTCACAGGAATGGTTCAAAACATAGACAGTAAGAAGAATCAGTCTTCTTGTTCTTAAGTCGGCATTGTGCCTTTCCTAAGTAATTCCGATGCAATTTCTGTGTTTCGTCGTCAATAAGGAGGTCCAAGGGATACAGTAAACCTAAAGTGAAGCATCGGAATCTATAACTAGTATCACAGGAATGGTTCAAAACATAGACAGTTTGAAGAGTCAGTCTTCTTGTACTTAAGTCGGCATTGTGCCTTTTCTATTTAATTCCGATGCAGTTTCTGTGTTTCGTCGTCAATGAGAAGGTCCAAGGGATACAGTAAACCTGAGGTGAATCATCGGAATCTATAAGTAGTGTCACAGGAATGGTTCAAAACATAGACAGAAGGATGAGTCAGTCTTCTTGTACTTAAGTCGGCATTGTGCCTTTTGTATTTAATTCCGATGCAATTTCTGAGTTTCATCGTCAATAAGAAGGTCCAAGTGATACAGTAAACCTAAAGTGAAGCATCGGAATCTATAACTAGTATCACAGGAATGGTTCAAAACATAGACAGTTTGAAAAGTCAGTCTTCTTGTACTTAAGTCGGCATTGTGCCTTTACTATTTAATTCCGATGCAGTTTCTGTGTTTCGTCGTCAATGAGAAGGTCCAAGGGATACAGTAAACCTGAAGTGAGGCATCGGAATCTATAAGTAGTGTCACAGGAATGGTTCAAAACATAGACAGTAGGAAGAGTAAGTCTTCTTGTACTTAAGTCGGCATTGTGCCCTTTGTATTTAATTCCGATGCAATTTCTGTGTTTCATCGTCAATAAGAAGGTGCAAGGGATACAGTGAACATATAGCGAAGCATCGGAATCTAAAACTGGTCTCACAGGAAAAGTTCAAAGCATAGTCAGTAAGAAGAGTCAGTCTACTTGTACTTAAGTCGGCATTGTGCCTTTTCTATTTAATTCCGATTTCATTTCTAAGTTTCATCGTCAATAAGAAGGTCAGAGGGATACAGTAAACCTGAAGTGAAGCATCGGAATCTATAACTAGTGTCACACGAATGGTTAATAGCATTGACAGTAAGAAGAGTCAGTCTTCTTGTACTTAAGTCGGCATTGTGCCTTTTGTATTTAATTCCGATGAAATTTCTGAGTTTCATCGTCAATAAGAAGGTCCAAGTGATACAGTAAACCTAAAGTGAAGCATCGGAAACTATAACTAGTATAACAGGAATGGTTCAAAACATAGACTGTTTGAAAAGTCAGTCTTCTTGTACTTAAGTCGGCATTGTGCCTTTTCTATTTAATTCCGATGCAGTTTCTGTGTTTCGTCGTCAATGAGAAGGTCCAAGGGATACAGTAAACCTGAAGTGTGGCATCGGAATCTATAACTAGCGTCACAGGAATGCTTCAAAATATAGACAGTAGGAAGAGTCAGTCTTCTTGTACTTAAGTCGGCATTGTGCCTTTTGTATTTAATTCCGATGCAATTTCTGTGTTTCGTCATCTATAAGAAGGTCCAAGGGATACAGTAAATTTGAAGTGAGGCATCGGAATCTATAACTAGTGTCACAGGAATGGATCAAAACTCAGTCAGTAAGAGGAGTCAGTCTTCTTGTACGTAAGTCGGCATGGTGCCTTTTGTATTTAATTCCGATGCAATTTCTGTGTTTCATCGTCAATAAGAAGGTCCAAGGGATACAGTAAACATATAGCGAAGCATCGGAATCTAAAACTGGTCTCACAGGAAAAGTTCAAAGCATAGTCAGTAAGAAGAGTCAGTCTACTTGTACTTAAGTCGGCATTGTGCCTTTTCTATTTAATTCCGATGTAATTTCTAAGTTTCATCGTCAATAAGAAGGTCAGAGGGATACAGTAAACCTGAAGTGAAGCATCGGAATCTATAACTAGTGTCACACGAATGGTTAATAACATTGACAGTAAGAAGAGTCAGTCTTCCTGTACTTAAGTCGGCATTGTGCCTTTTGTATTTAATTCCGATGCAATTTCTGTGTTTCATCGTCAATAAGAAGGTCCAAGTGATACAGTAAACCTAAAGTGAAGCATCGGAATCTATAACTAGTGTCACAGGAATGGTTCAAAACATAGACAGTAACAAGAGTCAGTCTTCTTGTACTTAAGTCGGCATTGTGCCTTTCCTAAGTAATTCCGATGTAATTTCTAAGTTTCATCGTCAATAAGAAGGTCAGAGGGATACAGTAAACCTGAAGTGAAGCATCGGAATCTATAACTAGTGTCACACGAATGGCTAATAACATTGACAGTAAGAAGAGTCAGTCTTCTTGTACTTAAGTCGGCACTGTGCCTTTTCTATTTAATTCCGATGCAGTTTCTGTGTTTCGTCGTCAATGAGAAGTCCAAGGGATACAGTAAACCTGATGTGAAGCATCGGAATCAATAACTAGTGTCACTGGAATGGTTCAAAACATAGACAAAAGGATGAGTCAGTCTTCTTGTACGTAAGTCGGCATTGTGCCATTTCTATTTAATTCCGATGCAATTTCTGTGTTTCATCGTCAATAAGAAGGTCAGAGGGATACCGTAAACCTGAAGTGAAGCATCGGAATCTATAACTAGTGTCACGGGAATGGTTCAAAACATAGATATTAGGAAGAGTCAGTCTTCTTATACTTAAGTCGGCACTGTGCCTTTTGTATTTATTTTCGAAGCAATTTCTGTGTTTCATCGTCAATTAGAAGATCAGAGGGATACAGTAAACCTGAAGTGAAGCATCGGAAAGTATAACTAGTGTCACAGGAATGGTTCAAAACATAGACAGAAGGATGAGTCAGTCTTCTTGTACGTAAGTCGGCATTGTGCCTTTTGTATTTAATTCCGATGCAATTTCTGTGTTTCATCGTCAATACGAAGGTCAGAGGGATACAGTAAACCTCAAGTGAAGCATCGGAATCTATAACTAGTGTCACGGGAATGGTTCAAAACATAGAGATTAGGAAGAGTCCGTCTTCTTATACTTAAGTCGGCACTGTGCCTTTTGTATTTAATTCCGATGCAACTTCTGTGTTTCATCGTCAATAAGAAGGTCCAAGGGATACAGTACACTTCAAATGAAGCATCGGAATCTATAACTAGTGTCACAGGAATCGCTCAAATCATAGACAGTAAGGAGAGCCAGTCTTCTTGTACTTAAATCGGCATTGTGCCTTTTCTATTTAATTCCGATGCAATTTCTGTGTTTGATCATCACGAAGAAGGTCAGAGGGATACAGTAAACCTGAAGTGAAGCATAGGAATCATTAACTAGTGTCACAGTAATGGTTAAAAACATTGACAATAAGATGAGTCAGTCTTCTTGTACTTAAGTCGGCATTGTGCCTTTTGTATTTAATTCCGATGCAATTTCTGTGTTTCATCGTCAAGAAGAAGGTCCAAGTGATACAGTAAACCTAAAGTGAAGCATCGGAATCTATAACTAGTGTCTCAGGAATGGTTCAAACCATAGACAGTAAGAAGAGTCAGTCTTCTTGTACTTAAGTCGGCATTGTGCCTTTCCTATTTAATTCCGGTGCATTTTCTGTGTTTCGTCGTCAATAAGACGGTTCAAGGGATGCAGCAAACCTGAAGTGAAGCATCGGAATCTATAACTAGTGTCACAGGAATGGTTCAAATCATTGACAGTAAGAAGAGTCAGTCTACTTGTACTTAAATCAGCTTTGTTCCTTTTGTATTTAATCCCGATGCAATTTCTGTGTTTCATCGTAAATAAGAAGGTACAAGGGATTCAGTAAAAATGAAGTGAATCAGCGGAATCCATAACTAGTGTCACAGGAGTGGTTCAAAACATAGTCAGTAAGAAGAGTTAGTCTCCTTGTACTTATGTCGACATTGTGCCTTTTCTATTTAATTCCGATGAAATTTCTGTGTTTCATCGTCAATAACAAGGTCAAAGGGAAACAGTAAACCTGGAGTGAACCATCGGAATCTATAACTAGTGTCAATGGAATGGTTCAAATCATAGACAGTAAGAAGAGTCAGTCTTCTTGTACTTAAGTCGGCATTGTGCCTTTTGTATTTAATTCCGATGCAATTTCTGTGTTTCATCGTCAATAAGAAGGTCCAAGGGATACTGTAAACCTGAAGTGAGGCATCGGAATCTATAACTAGCGTCACAGGAATGCTTCAAAATATAGACAGTAAGAATAGTCAGTCTTCTTGTACTTAAGTCGGCATTGTGCCTTTTGTATTTAATTCCGATGCAATTTCTGTGTTTCATCATCTATAAGAAGGTCCAAGGGATACAGTAAATTTGAAGTGAGGCATCGGAATCTATAACTAGTGTCACAGGAATGGTTCAAAACACAGTCAGTAAGAGGAGTCAGTCTTCTTGTACTTAAGTTGGCATGGTGCCTTTTGTATTTAATTCCGATGCAATTTCTGTGTTTCATCGTCAATAAGAAGGTCCAAGGGATACAGTAAACATATAGCGAAGAATCGGAATTTAAAACTGGTCTAGCAGGAAAAGTTCAAAGCATAGTCAGTAAGAAGAGTCAGTCTACTTGTACTTAAGTCGGCATTGTGCCTTTTCTATTTAATTCCGATGCAATTTCTAAGTATCATCGTCAATAAGAAGGTCAGAGGGATACAGTAAACCTGAAGTGAAGCATCGGAATCTATAACTAGTGTCACACAAATTGTTAACAACATTGACAGTAAGAAGAGTCAGTCTTCTTGTACTTAAGTCGGCGTTGTGCCTTTTGTATTTAATTCCGATGCAATTTCTGTGTTTCATCGTCAATAAGAAGGTCCAAGTGATACAGTAAACCTAAAGTGAAGCATCGGAATCTATAACTAGTGTCACAGGAATGGTTCAAAACATAGACAGTAAGAAGAGTCAGTCTTCTTGTTCTTAAGTCGGCATTGTGCCTTTCCTAAGTAATTCCGATGCAATTTCTGTGTTTCGTCGTCAATAAGAAGGTCCAAGGGATACAGTAAACCTAAAGTGAAGCATCGGAATCTATAACTAGTATCACAGGAATGGTTCAAAACATAGACAGTTTGAAGAGTCAGTCTTCTTGTACTTAAGTCGGCATTGTGCCTTTTCTATTTAATTCCGATGCAGTTTCTGTGTTTCGTCGTCAATGAGAAGGTCCAAGGGATACAGTAAACCTGAGGTGAATCATCGGAATCTATAAGTAGTGTCACAGGAATGGTTCAAAACATAGACAGAAGGATGAGTCAGTCTTCTTGTACTTAAGTCGGCATTGTGCCTTTTGTATTTAATTCCGATGCAATTTCTGAGTTTCATCGTCAATAAGAAGGTCCAAGTGATACAGTAAACCTAAAGTGAAGCATCGGAATCTATAACTAGTATCACAGGAATGGTTCAAAACATAGACAGTTTGAAAAGTCAGTCTTCTTGTACTTAAGTCGGCATTGTGCCTTTTCTATTTAATTCCGATGCAGTTTCTGTGTTTCGTCGTCAATGAGAAGGTCCAAGGGATACAGCAAACCTGAAGTGAGGCATCGGAATCTGTAAGTAGTGTCACAGGAATGGTTCAAAACATAGACAGTAGGAAGAGTAAGTCTTCTTGTACTTAAGTCGGCATTGTGCCCTTTGTATTTAATTCCGATGCAATTTCTGTGTTTCATCGTCAATAAGAAGGTGCAAGGGATACAGTGAACATATAGCGAAGCATCGGAATCTAAAACTGGTCTCACAGGAAAAGTTCAAAGCATAGTCAGTAAGAAGAGTCAGTCTACTTGTACTTAAGTCGGCATTGTGCCTTTTCTATTTAATTCCGATTTCATTTCTAAGTTTCATCGTCAATAAGAAGGTCAGAGGGATACAGTAAACCTGAAGTGAAGCATCGGAATCTATAACTAGTGTCACACGAATGGTTAATAGCATTGACAGTAAGAAGAGTCAGTCTTCTTGTACTTAAGTCGGCATTGTGCCTTTTGTATTTAATTCCGATGAAATTTCTGAGTTTCATCGTCAATAAGAAGGTCCAAGTGATACAGTAAACCTAAAGTGAAGCATCGGAAACTATAACTAGTATAACAGGAATGGTTCAAAACATAGACTGTTTGAAGAGTCAGTCTTCTTGTACTTAAATCGGCATTGTGCCTTTTCTATTTAATTCCGATGCAGTTTCTGTGTTTCGTCGTCAATGAGAAGGTCCAAGGGATACAGTAAACCTAAAGTGAAGCATCGGAATCTATAACTAGTGTCACAGGAATGGTTCAAAACATAGACAGAAGGATAAGTCAGTCTTCTTGTACGTAAGTTGGCATGGTGCCTTTTGTATTTAATTCCGATGCAATTTCTGTGTTTCATCGTCATTAAGAAGGTCAGAGGGATACCGTAAACCTGAAGTGAAGCATCGGAATCTATAACTAGTGTCACGGGAATGGTTCAAAACATAGATATTAGGAAGAGTCAGTCTTCTTATACTTAAGTCGGCACTGTGCCTTTTGTATTTAATTTCGAAGCAATTTCTGTGTTTCATCGTCAATTAGAAGATCAAAGGGATACAGTAAACCTGAAGTGAAGCTTCGGAAAGTATAACTAGTGTCACAGGAATGGTTCAAAACATAGACAGAAGGATGAGTCAGTCTACTTGTACGTAAGTCGGCATTGTGCCTTTTGTATTTAATTCCGATGCAATTTCTGTGTTTCATCGTCAATATGAAGGTCAGAGGGATACAGTAAACATCAAGTGAAGCAACGGAATCTATAATTAGTGTCACGGGAATGGTTCAAAACATAGAGATTAAGAAGAGTCAGTCTTCTTATACTTAAGTCGGCACTGTGCCTTTTGTATTTAATTTCGATGCAATTTCTGTCTTTCATCGTCAATTAGAAGCTCAGAGGGATACAGTAAACCTGAAGTGAAGCATAGGAATGTATAACTAGTGTCACAGGAATGGTTCAAATCATAGACAGTAGGAAGAGTCAGATTTCATGTACTTGAGTCGGCATTGTACCTTTTGTATTTAATTTTGACGCAATTTCTGTGTTTCATCGTCAATAAGAAGGTCCAAGGGATACAGTAAACATATTGTGAAGCATCCGAATCTAAAACTGGTCCCACAGGAAATGTTCAAAACATAGACAGTAAGAACAGCGAGTTCTCTTGTACTTAAGTCGGCATTGTGCCTTTTCTTTTTAATTCCGATGCAATTTCTGTGTTTCATCGTCAATAAGAAGGTCCAAGGGATACAGTAAACCTGAAGTGAAGCATCGGAATCTATTAGTAGTGTCACAGGAATGGTTCAAAACATAGACAGTATTAAGAGTAAGTCTTCTTGTACTTAAGTCGGCATTGTGCCCTTTGTATTTAATTCCGATGCAATTTCTGTGTTTCAACATCAATAAGAAGGTCAGAGGGATACAATAAACCTGAAGTGAAGCATCGGAATCTAATACCGGTCTCACAGGAAAGGTTCATAGCATAGAGAGTAAGAAGAGCCAGTCATCTTGTATTTGAGTCGGCATTGTGCCTTTTGTATTAATTCCGATGAAATTTCTGTGTTTCATCGTCAATAAGAAGGTCAGAGGGCTACAGTAAACCTAAGTGAAGCTTCGGAATCTATAGCTAGTGTCACAGGAATGGTTCAAAACCTAGTCAGTAAAAAGAGTCAGTCCTCTTGTACTTAAGTCGGCATTGCGCCTTTTGTATTTAATTCCGATGCAGTTTCTGTGTTTCGTCGCCAATGAGAGGGTCCAAGGGATACAGTAAACCTGAAGTGAAGCATCGGAATCTATAACTAGTGTCACAGGAATGGTTCAAAACATAGACAGAAGGATGAGTCAGTCTTCTTGTACTTAAGTCGGCATTGTGCCTTTTGTATTTAATTCCGATGCAATTTCTGTGTTTCATCGTCAATAAGAAGGTCAGAGGGATACAGTAAACCTCAAGTGAAGCATCGGAATCTATAACTAGTGTCACGGGAATGGTTCAAAACATAGAGATTAGGAAGAGTCAGTCTTCTTATACTTAAGTCGGCACTGTGCCTTTTGTATTTAATTTCGATGCAATTTCTGTGTTTCATCGTATATTAGAAGATCAGAGGGATACAGTAAACCTGAAGAGAAGCATCGGAATGTATAACTAGAGTCACAGGAATGGTTCAAATCATAGACAGTAGGACGAGTCAGATTTCTTGTACTTGAGTCGGCATTGTGCCTTTTGTATTTCATTCCGATGCTATTTCTGTGTTTCATCGTCAATAAGAAGTTCCAAGTGATACAGTAAACCTAAAGTGAAGCATCGGAAACTATAACTAGTGTCACCGGAATGGTTCAAAACATAGACAGTAAGAAGAGTCAGTCTTCTTGTACTTAAGTCGGCATTGTGCCTTTTGTATTTAATTCCGATGCAATTTCTGTCTTTCATCGTCAATAAGAAGATCAGAGGGCTACAGTAAACCTGAAGTGAAGCATCGGAATCTATAGCTAGTGTCACAGGAATACTTCGAAGCAGAGACAATAGGAAGAGTCAGCCTTCTTGTACTTAAGTCGGCATTGTGCCTTTTCTATTTAATTCCGATGCAAATTCTGTGTTTCGTCGTCAATAAGAAGGTCCAAGGGATACAGTAAACCTGAAGTGAGGCATCGGAATCTATAAGTAGCGTCACAGGAATGGTTCAAAACATAGCCAGTAAGAGGAGTGAGTTCTCTTGTACTTAAGTCGGCATTGTGCCTTTTCTTTTTAATTCCGATGCAATTTCTGTGTTTCATCGTCGATAAGAAGGTCCAAGGGATACAGAAAATCTGAAGTGAGGCATCGGAATCTATAAGTAGAGTCACAGGAATGGTTCAAAACATAGAGAGTTTGAAGAGTCAGTCGTCTTGTACTTAAGTCGGCATTGTGCCCTTTGTATTTAATTCCGATGCAATTTCTGTGTTTCATCGTCAATAAGAAAGTCAGAGGGCTACAGTAAACCTAAGTGAAGCTTCAGAATCTATAACTAGTGTCACACGAATTATTAATAACATTGACAGTAAGAAGAGTCAGTCCTCTTGTACTTAAAACGGCATTGTGCCTTTTGTATTTAATTCCGATGCAATTTCTGTGTTTCATCGTCAATAAGGAGGTCCAAGTGATACAGTAAACCTAAAGTGAAGCATCGGAATCTATAACTAGTGTCACAGGAATGGTTCAAAACATAGACAGTAAGAAGGGCCAGTCTTCTTGTACTTAAGTCGGCATTGTGCCTTTCCTAAGTAATTCCGATGCAATTTCTGTGTTTCGTCGTCAATAAGAAGGTCCAAGGGATGCAGTAAACCTGAAGTGAAGCATCGGAATCTATAACTAGTGTCACAGGAATGGTTCAAAACATAGACAGTAAGAAGAGCCAGTCATCTTGTATTTCAGTCGGCATTGTGCCTTTTGTATTTAATTCCGATGCAATTTCTAAGTTTCATCGTCTCTAAGAAGGTCGGAGGGATACAGTAAACCTGAAGTGAAGCACAGGAATCTATAACTAGTGACACAGAAATGGTTAAAACATTGACAGTAAGATGAGTCAGTCTTCTTGTACTCAAGTCGGCATTGTGCCTTTCGTATTTAATTCCGGTGCATTTTCTGTGTTTCGTCGTCAATAGGAAGGTCCTAGGTATGCAGTAAACCTGAAGTGAAGCATCGGAATCTATAACTAGTGTCACAGGAATGGTTCAAATCATTCGCAGTAAGAAGAGTCATTCTACTTGTACTTAAGTCGGCATTGTGCCCTTTGAATTTAATCCCGATGCAATTTCTGTGTTTCATCGTGAATAAGAAGGTCCAAGGGATACAGTAAACCTGAAGTGAATCATCGGAATCCATAACTAGTGTCACAGGAATGGTTCAAAACATAGTCCGTAAGAAGAGTCAGTATTCTTGTAATTATGTCGACATTGTGCCTTTTCTATTTAATTCCGATGCAATTTCTGTGTTTCATCATCAATTAAAAGGTCTAAGGGATACAGTAAACCTGGAGTGAACCATCGGAATCTATAATTAGTGTCAATGGAATGGTTCAAATCATAGACAGTAAGAAGAGTCAGTCTTCGTGTACTTAAGTCGGCATTGTGCCTTTTGTATTTAATTCTGATGCAATTTCTGTGTTTCATCGTCAATAAGAAGGTACAAGGGATACAGTGAACCTGAAGTGAAGCATCGGAATCTATAACAAGTGTCACAGGAATGGTTCAAAAAATAGAAAGTTGGAAGAGTCTGTATTCTTGTACTTAAGTCAACATTGTGCCTTTTGTACTTAATTCCGATGCAATTTCTGTGTTTCATCGTCAATAAGAAGGTCCAAGGGATACAGTAAACCTGAAGTGAAGCATCGGAATCTAAAACTGGTCTCACAGGAATAGTTCAAAGCATAGTCAGTAAGAAGAGTCAGTCTACTTGTACTTAAGTCGGCATTGTGCTTTACCTATTTAATTCCGATGCAATTTCTAAGTTTCATAGTCAATAAGAAGGTCAGAGGGATACAGTAAACCTGAAGTGAAGCATCGGAATCTATAACTAGTGTCACAGAAATGGTTCAAAACATAGACAGTAAGAAGAGTCAGTCCTCTTGTACTTAAGTCGGCATTATGCCTTTTGTATTTAATTCCGATGCAATTTCTGTGTTTCAACGACAATAAGAAGCGAGTAGGGAGAAAGTAAACCTGAAGTGAAGCATCGGAATCTATAACTAGTGTCACAGGAATGGTTCAAAACAGAGACAGTAGGAAGTGTCAGCCTTCTTGTACTTAAGTCGGCATTGTGCCTTTTCTATTTAATTCCGATGCAAATTCTGTGTTTCGTCGTCAATAAGAAGGTCCAAGGGATACAGTAAACCTGAAATGAGGCATCGCAATCTATAACTAGTGTCACAGGAATGGTTCAAAACATAGACAGTTTGAAGAGTCAGTCTTCTTGTACTTAAGTCGGCATTGTGCCTTTTCTATTCAATTCCGATGCAGTTTCTGTGTTTCGTCGTCAATGAGAAGGTCCAAGGGATACAGGAAACCTGAAGTGAAGCATCGGAATCTATAACTAGTGTCACGGGAATGGTTCAAAACATAGATATTAGGAAGAGTCAGTCTTCTTATACTTAAGTCGGCACTGTGCCTTTTGTATTTAATTTCGAAGCAATTTCTGTGTTTCATCGTCAATTAGAAGATCAAAGGGATACAGTAAACCTGAAGTGAAGCTTCGGAAAGTATAACTAGTGTCACAGGAATGGTTCAAAACATAGACAGAAGGATGAGTCAGTCTACTTGTACGTAAGTCGGCATTGTGCCTTTTGTATTTAATTCCGATGCAATTTCTGTGTTTCATCGTCAATATGAAGGTCAGAGGGATACAGTAAACATCAAGTGAAGCAACGGAATCTATAATTAGTGTCACGGGAATGGTTCAAAACATAGAGATTAAGAAGAGTCAGTCTTCTTATACTTAAGTCGGCACTGTGCCTTTTGTATTTAATTTCGATGCAATTTCTGTCTTTCATCGTCAATTAGAAGCTCAGAGGGATACAGTAAACCTGAAGTGAAGCATAGGAATGTATAACTAGTGTCACAGGAATGGTTCAAATCACAGACAGTAGGAAGAGTCAGATTTCATGTACTTGAGTCGGCATTGTACCTTTTGTATTTAATTTTGACGCAATTTCTGTGTTTCATCGTCAATAAGAAGGTCCAAGGGATACAGTAAACATATTGTGAAGCATCCGAATCTAAAACTGGTCCCACAGGAAATGTTCAAAACATAGACAGTAAGAACAGCGAGTTCTCTTGTACTTAAGTCGGCATTGTGCCTTTTCTTTTTAATTCCGATGCAATTTCTGTGTTTCATCGTCAATAAGAAGGTCCAAGGGATACAGTAAACCTGAAGTGAAGCATCGGAATCTATTAGTAGTGTCACAGGAATGGTTCAAAACATAGACAGTATTAAGAGTAAGTCTTCTTGTACTTAAGTCGGCATTGTGCCCTTTGTATTTAATTCCGATGCAATTTCTGTGTTTCAACATCAATAAGAAGGTCAGAGGGATACAATAAACCTGAAGTGAAGCATCGGAATCTAATACCGGTCTCACAGGAAAGGTTCATAGCATAGAGAGTAAGAAGAGCCAGTCATCTTGTATTTGAGTCGGCATTGTGCCTTTTGTATTAATTCCGATGAAATTTCTGTGTTTCATCGTCAATAAGAAGGTCAGAGGGCTACAGTAAACCTGGAGTGAACCATCGGAATCTATAATTAGTGTCAATGGAATGGTTCAAATCATAGACAGTAAGAAGAGTCAGTCTTCGTGTACTTAAGTCGGCATTGTGCCTTTTGTATTTAATTCTGATGCAATTTCTGTGTTTCATCGTCAATAAGAAGGTACAAGGGATACAGTGAACCTGAAGTGAAGCATCGGAATCTATAACAAGTGTCACAGGAATGGTTCAAAAAATAGAAAGTAGGAAGAGTCTGTCTTCTTGTACTTAAGTCAACATTGTGCCTTTTGTACTTAATTCCGATGCAATTTCTGTGTTTCATCGTCAATAAGAAGGTCCAAGGGATACAGTAAACCTGAAGTGAAGCATCGGAATCTAAAACTGGTCTCACAGGAATAGTTCAAAGCATAGTCAGTAAGAAGAGTCAGTCTACTTGTACTTAAGTCGGCATTGTGCTTTACCTATTTAATTCCGATGCAATTTCTAAGTTTCATAGTCAATAAGAAGGTCAGAGGGATACAGTAAACCTGAAGTGAAGCATCGGAATCTGTAACTAGTGTCACAGAAATGGTTCAAAACATAGACAGTAAGAAGAGTCAGTCCTCTTGTACTTAAGTCGGCATTATGCCTTTTGTATTTAATTCCGATGCAATTTCTGTGTTTCAACGACAATAAGAAGCGAGTAGGGAGAAAGTAAACCTGAAGTGAAGCATCGGAATCTATAACTAGTGTCACAGGAATGGTTCAAAACATAGACAGTTTGAAGAGTCAGTCTTCTTGTACTTAAGTCGGCATTGTGCCTTTTGTATTTAATTCCGATGCAATTTCTGTGTGTCATCGTCAATAATAAAGTCCAAGTGATACAGTAAACCTAATGTGAAGCATCGGAAACTATAACTAGTGTCACCGGAGGGTTCAAAACATAGGCAGTAAGAAGAGTCAGTCTTCTTGTACGTAAGTCGGCATTGTGCGTTTTGTATTTAATTCCGATGCAATTTCTGTGTTTCATCGTCAATAAGAAGGTCAGAGGGCTACAGTAAACCTGAAGTGAAGCATCGGAATCTATAGCTAGTGTCACAGGAATGGTTCAAAACAGAGACAGTAGGAAGTGTCAGCCTTCTTGTACTTAAGTCGGCATTGTGCCTTTTCTATTTAATTCCGATGCAAATTCTGTGTTTCGTCGTCAATAAGAAGGTCCAAGGGATACAGTAAACCTGAAATGAGGCATCGCAATCTATAACTAGTGTCACAGGAATGGTTCAAAACATAGACAGTTTGAAGAGTCAGTCTTCTTGTACTTAAGTCGGCATTGTGCCTTTTCTATTCAATTCCGATGCAGTTTCTGTGTTTCGTCGTCAATGAGAAGGTCCAAGGGATACAGGAAACCTGAAGTGAAGCATCGGAATCTATAACTAGTGTCACGGGAATGGTTCAAAACATAGATATTAGGAAGAGTCAGTCTTCTTATACTTAAGTCGGCACTGTGCCTTTTGTATTTAATTTCGAAGCAATTTCTGTGTTTCATCGTCAATTAGAAGATCAAAGGGATACAGTAAACCTGAAGTGAAGCTTCGGAAAGTATAACTAGTGTCACAGGAATGGTTCAAAACATAGACAGAAGGATGAGTCAGTCTACTTGTACGTAAGTCGGCGTTGTGCCTTTTGTATTTCTGTGTTTCATCGTCAATTAGAAGATCAGAGGGATACAGCAAACCTGAAGTGAAGCATCGGAATGAATATCTATTGTCACAGGAATGGTTCAAATCATAGACAGTAGGAAGTGTCAGATTTCTTGTACTTGAGTCGGCATTGTGCCTTTTGTATTTAATTCCGATGCAATATCTGTGTTTCATCGTCAATACGAAGTTCCAAGTGATACAGTAAACCTAAAGTGAAGCATCGGAAACTATAACTAGTGTCACCGGAATGGTTCAAAACATAGACAGTAAGAAGAGTCAGTCTTCTTGTACTTAAGTCGGCATTGTGCCTTTTGTATTTAATTCCGATGCAATTTCTGTGTTTCATCGTCAATAAGAAGGTCAGAGGGCTACAGTAAACCTGAAGTGAAGCATCGGAATCTATAGCTAGTGTCACAGGAATGGTTCAAAACAGAGACAGTAGGAAGAGTCAGCCTTCTTGTACTTAAGTCGGCATTGTGTCTTTTCTATTCAATTCTGATGCAATTTCTGTGTTTCATCGTCAATAAGGAGGTACAAGGGATACAGTAAACCTGAAGTGAAGCATCGGAATCTATAACAAGTGTCACAGGAATGGTTCAAAACATAGACAGTAAGAAGAGTCGGTCTTCTTGTACTTAAGTCGGCATTGTGCCTTTTGTATTTAATTCCGGTGCATTTTCTGTGTTTCGAAGTCAATAAGAAGGTCCAAGGTATGCAGTAAACCTGAAGTGAAGCATCGGAATCTATAACTAGTGTCACAGGAATGGTTCAAATCTTCACAGTAAGAAGAGTCATTCTACTTGTACTTAAGTCGGCATTGTGACCTTTGTATTTAATCCCGATGCAATTTCTGTGTTTCATCGTGAATAAGAAGGTCCAAGGGATACAGTAAACCTGAAGTGAATCATCGGAATTCATAACTAGTGTCACAGGAATGGTTCAAAACATAGTCCGTAAGAAGAGTCAGTATTCTTGTACTTATGTCGACATTGTGCCTTTTCTATTTAATTCCGATGCAATTTCTGTGTTTCATCGTCAATAACAAGGTCAAAGGGATACAGTAAACCTGGAGTGAACCATCGGAATCTATAATTAGTGTCAATGGAATGGTTCAAATCATAGACAGTAAGAAGAGTCAGTCTTCGTGTACTTAAGCCGGCATTGTGCCTTTTGTACTTAAATCTGATGCAATTTCTGTGTTTCATCGTCAATAAGAAGGTACAAGGGATACAGTAAACCTGAAGTGAAGCATCGGAATCTATAACAAGTGTCACAGGAATGGTTCAAAAAATAGACAGTAGGAAGAGTCAGTCTTCTTGTACTTAAGTCAACATTGTGCCTTTTGTATTAAATTCCGATGCAATTTCTGTGTTTCATCGTCAATAAGAAGGTCCAAGGGATACAGTAAACCTGAAGTGAAGCATCGGAATCTATAACTAGCGTCACAGGAATGCTTCAAATCATAGACAGTAGGAAGAGTCAGTCTTCTTGTACTTAAGTCGGCATTGTGCCTTTTGTATTTAATTCCGATGCAATTTCTGTGTTTCATCATCAATAAGAAGGTCCAAGGGATACAGTAAACCTGTAGTGAGGCATCGGAATCTATAACTAGTGTCACAGGAATGGTTCAAAACATAGTCAGTAAGAGGAGTCAGTCTTCTTCTACTTAAGTCGGCATGGTGCCTTTTGTATTTAATTCCGATGCAATTTCTGTGTTTCATCGTCAATAAGAAGGTCCACGGGATACAGTAAACATATAGCGAAGCATCGGAATCTAAAACTGGTCTCACAGGAATAGTTCAAAGCATAATCAGTAATAAGAGTCAGTCGACTTGTACTTAAGTCGGCATTGTGCTTTTTCTATTTAATTCCGATGCAATTTCTAAGTTTCATCGTCAATAAGAAGGTCAGAGGGATACAGTAAACCTAAAGTGAAGCATCAGAATCTATAACTAGTGTCACACGAATGGTTAATAACATTGACAGTAAGAAGAGTCAGTCTTCTTGTACTTAAGTTGGCATTGTGCCTTTTGTATTTAATTCCGATGCAATTTCTGTGTTTCATCGTCAATAAGAAGGTCCAAGTGATACAGTAAACCTAAAGTGAGGCATCGGAATCCATAACTAGTGTCACAGGAATGGTTCAAAACGTAGACAGTAAGAAGAGTCAGTCTTCTTGTACTTAAGTCGGCATTGTGCCTTTCCTAATTAATTCCGATGCAATTTCTGTGTTTCGTCGTCAATAAGACGGTCCAAGGGATGCAGTAAACCTGAAGTGAAGCATCGAAATCTATAACAAGTGTCACAGGAATGGTTCAAAACATAGACAGTAAGAAGAGTCAGTCCTCTTGTACTTAAGTCGGCATTGTGCCTTTTGTATTTAATTCCGATGCAATTTCTGTGTTTCATCGACAATAAGAAGCGAGGAGGGATAAAGTAAACCTGAAGTGAAGCATCAAAATCTATAACTAGTGTCACAGGAATGGTTCAAAACATAGACAGTAAGAAGAGTCAGTCTTCTTGTACTTAAGTCGGCATTGTGCCTTTTGTATTTAATTCCGATGCAATTTCTGTGTTTCATCGTCAATAAGAAGGTCAGAGGGCTACAGTAAACCTGAAGTGAAGCATCGGAATCTATAGCTAGTGTCACAGGAATGGTTCAAAACAGAGACAGTAGGAAGAGTCAGCCTTCTTGTACTTAAGTCGGCATTGTGCCTTTTCTATTTAATTCTGATGCAATTTCTGTGTTTCATCGTCAATAAGAAGGTACAAGGGATACAGTAAACCTGAAGTGAAGCATCGGAATCTATAACAAGTGTCACAGGAATGGTTCAAAACATAGACAGTAAGAAGAGTCAGTCTTCTTGTACTTAAGTCGGCATTGTGCCTTTTGTATTTAATTCCGGTGCATTTTCTGTGTTTCGAAGTCAATAAGAAGGTCCAAGGTATGCAGTAAACCTGAAGTGAAGCATCGGAAAGTATAACTAGTGTCACAGGAATGGTTCAAATCATTCACAGTAAGAAGAGTCATTCTACTTGTACTTAAGTCGGCATTGTGACCTTTGTATTTAATCCCGATGCAATTTCTGTGTTTCATCGTGAATAAGAAGGTCCAAGGGATACAGTAAACCTGAAGTGAATCATCGGAATCCATAACTAGTGTCACAGGAATGGTTCAAAACATAGTCCGTAGAAGAGTCAGTATTCTTGTACTTATGTCGACATTGTGCCTTTTCTATTTAATTCCGATGCAATTTCTGTGTTTCATCGTCAATAACAAGGTCAAAGGGATACAGTAAACCTGGAGTGAACCATCGGAATCTATAATAAGTGTCAATGGAATGGTTCAAATCATAGACAGTAAGAAGAGTCAGTCTTCGTGTACTTAAGTCGGCATTGTGCCTTTTGTACTTAAATCTGATGCAATTTCTGTGTTTCATCGTCAATAAGAAGGTACAAGGGATACAGTAAACCTGAAGTGAAGCATCGGAATCTATAACAAGTGTCACAGGAATGGTTCAAAAAATAGACAGTAGGAAGAGTCAGTCATCTTGTACTTAAGTCAACATTGTGCCTTTTGTATTTAATTCCGATGCAATTTCTGTGTTTCATCGTCAATAAGAAGGTCCAAGGGATACAGTAAACCTGAAGTGAAGCATCGGAATCTATAACTAGCGTCACAGGAATGCTTCAAAACATAGACAGTAGGAAGAGTCAGTCTTCTTGTACTTAAGTCGGCATTGTGCCTTTTGTATTTAATTCCGATGCAATTTCTGTGTTTCATCATCAATAAGAAGATCCAAGGGATACAGTAAACCTGAAGTGAGGCATCGGAATCTATACCTAGTGTCACAGGAATGGTTCAAAACATAGTCAGTAAGAGGAGTCAGTCTTCTTCTACTTAAGTCGGCATGGTGCCTTTTGTATTTAATTCCGATGCAATTTCTGTGTTTCATCGTCAATAAGAAGGTCCACGGGATACAGTAAACATATAGCGAAGCATCA
Organism: Schistocerca americana; assembly: GCF_021461395.2. Classification (NCBI taxonomy): domain Eukaryota; kingdom Metazoa; phylum Arthropoda; class Insecta; order Orthoptera; family Acrididae; genus Schistocerca; species Schistocerca americana. The sequence goes on along the minus strand of NC_060121.1, from coordinate 20,389,214 downwards.
GAATCTAAAACTGGTCTCACAGGAATAGTTCAAAGCATAATCAGTAAGAAGAGTCAGTCGACTTGTACTTAAGTCGGCATTGTGCTTTTTCTATTTAATTCCGATGCAATTTCTAAGTTTCATCGTCAATAAGAAGGTCAGAGGGATACAGTAAACCTGAAGTGAAGCATCGGAATCTATAACTAGTGTCACACGAATGGTTAATAACATTGACAGTAAGAAGAGTCAGTCTTCTTGTACTTAAGTTGGCATTGTGCCTTTTGTATTTAATTCCGATGCAATTTCTGTGTTTCATCGTCAATAAGAAGGTCCAAGTGATACAGTAAACCTAAAGTGAGGCATCGCAATCCATAACTAGTGTCACAGTAATGGTCAAAACATAGACAGTAAGAAGAGTCAGTCTTCTTGTACTTAAGTCGGCATTGTGCCTTTCCTAATTAATTCCGATGCAATTTCTGTGTTTCGTCGTCAATAAGAAGGTCCAAGGGATGCAGTAAACCTGAAGTGAAGCATCGAAATCTATAACAAGTGTCACAGGAATGGTTCAAATCATAGACAGTAAGAAGAGTCAGTCCTCTTGTACTTAAGTCGGCATTGTGCCTTTTGTATTTAATTCCGATGCAATTTCTGTGTTTCATCGACAATAAGAAGCGAGGAGGGATAAAGTAAACCTGAAGTGAAGCATCGGAATCTATAACTAGTGTCACAGGAATGGTTCAAAACATAGACAGTTTGAAGAGTCAGTCTTCTTGTACTTAAATCGGCATTGTGCCTTTTCTATTCAATTCCGATGCAGTTTCTGTGTTTCGTCGTCAATGAGAAGGTCCAAGGGATACAGGAAACCTGAAGTGAAGCATCGGAATCTATAACTAGTGTCACAGGAATGGTTCAAAACATAGACAGAAGGATGAGTCAGTCTTCTTGTACGTAAGTCGGCATTGTGCCTTTTGTATTTAATTCCGATGCAATTTCTGTGTTTCATCGTCAATAAGAAGGTCAGAGGGATACAGTAAACCTGAAGTGAAGCATCGGAATCTATAACTAGTGTCACGGGAATGGTTCAAAACATAGAGATTAGGAAGAGTCAGTCTTCTTATACTTAAGTCGGCACTGTGCCTTTTGTATTTAATTTCGATGCAATTTCTGTGTTTCATCGTCAATTAGAAGATCAGAGGGATACAGCAAACCTGAAGTGAAGCATCGGAATGAATATCTAGTGTCACAGGAATGGTTCAAATCATAGACAGTAGGAAGTGTCAGATTTCTTGTACTTGAGTCGGCATTGTGCCTTTTGTATTTAATTCCGATGCAATTTCTGTGTTTCATCGTCAATACGAAGTTCCAAGTGATACAGTAAACCTAAAGTGAAGCATCGGAAACTATAACTAGTGTCACCGGAATGGTTCAAAACATAGACAGTAAGAAGAGTCAGTCTTCTTGTTCTTAAGACGGCATTGTGCCTTTTGTATGTAATTCCGATGCAATTTCTGTGTTTCATCGTCAATAAGAAGGTCAGAGGGCTACAGTAAACCTGACGTGAAGCATCGGAATCTATAGCTAGTGTCACAGGAATGGTTCAAAACAGAGACTTTAGGAAGAGTCAGCCTTCTTGTACTTAAGTCGGCATTGTGCTTTTTCTATTTAATTCCGATGCAAATTCTGTGTTTCGTCATCAATACGAAGGTCCAAGGGATACAGTAAACCTGAAGTGAGGCATCGGAATCTATAAGTAGTGTCACAGGAATGGTTCAAAACAAAGACAGTAGGAAGAGCAAGTCTTCTTGTACTTAAGTAGGCATTGTGCCCTTTGTATTTAATTCCGATGCAATTTCTGTGTTTCATCGTCAATAAGAAGGTCAGAGGGATACAGTAAACCTGAAGTGAGGCACCGGAATCTATAACTAGTGTCACAGGAATGGTTCAAAACACAGTCAGTAATAAGAGTCAGTCTTCTTGTACTTAAGTCGGCATTGTGCCTTTTGTATTTAATTCCGATGCAATTTCTGTGTTTCATCGTCAATAAGAAGGTCAGAGGGCTACAGTAAACCTGAAGTGAAGCATCGGAATCGATAGCTAGTGTCACAGGAATGGTTCAAAACAGAGACAGTAGGAAGAGTCAGCCTTCTTGTACTTAAGTCGGCATTGTGCCTTTTCTATTTAGTTCTGATGCAATTTCTGTGTTTCATCGTCAATAAGAAGGTACAAGGGATACAGTAAACCTGAAGTGAAGCATCGGAATCTATAACAAGTGTCACAGGAATGGTTCAAAACATAGACAGTAAGAAGAATCAGTCTTCTTGTACTTAAGTCGGCATTGTGCCTTTTGTATTTAATTCCGGTGCATTTTCTGTGTTTCGAAGTCAATAAGAAGGTCCAAGGTATGCAGTAAACCTGAAGTGAAGCATCGGAATCTATAACTAGTGTCACAGGAATGGTTCAAATCATTCACAGTAAGAAGAGTCATTCTACTTGTACTTAAGTCGGCATTGTGACCTTTGTATTTAATCCCGATGCAATTTCTGTGTTTCATCGTGAATAAGAAGGTCCAAGGGATACAGTAAACCTGAAGTGAATCATCGGAATCCATAACTAGTGTCACAGGAATGGTTCAAAACATAGTCCGTAAGAAGAGTCAGTATTCTTGTACTTATGTCGACATTGTGCCTTTTCTATTTAATTCCGATGCAATTTCTGTGTTTCATCGTCAATAACAAGGTCAAAGGGATACAGTAAACCTGGAGTGAACCATCGGAATCTATAATTAGTGTCAATGGAATGGTTCAAATCATAGACAGTAAGAAGAGTCAGTCTTCGTGTACTTAAGTCGGCATTGTGCCTTTTGTACTTAAATCTGATGCAATTTCTGTGTTTCATCGTCAATAAGAAGGTCCAAGGGATACAGTAAACCTGAAGTGAAGCATCGGAATCTATAACTAGCGTCACAGGAATGCTTCAAAACATAGACAGTAGGAAGAGTCAGTCTTCTTGTACTTAAGTCGGCATTGTGCCTTTTGTATTTAATTCCGATACAATTTCTGTGTTTCGTCATCAATAAGAAGGTCCAAGGGATACAGTAAACCTGAAGTGAGGCATCGGAATCTATAACTAGTGTCACAGGAATGGTTCAAAACATAGTCAGTAAGAGGAGTCAGTCTTCTTCTACTTAAGTCGGCATGGTGCCTTTTGTATTTAATTCCGATGCAATTTCTGTGTTTCATCGTCAATAAGAAGGTCCACGGGATACAGTAAACATATAGCGAAGCATCGGAATCTAAAACTGGTCTCACAGGAATAGTTCAAAGCATAATCAGTAAGAAGAGTCAGTCGACTTGTACTTAAGTCGGCATTGTGCTTTTTCTATTTAATTCCGATGCAATTTCTAAGTTTCATCGTCAATAAGAAGGTCAGAGGGATACAGTAAACCTGAAGTGAAGCATCGGAATCTATAACTAGTGTCACACGAATGTTTAATAACATTGACAGTAAGAAGAGTCAGTCTTCTTGTACTTAAGTTGGCACTGTGCCTTTTGTATTTAATTCCGATGCAATTTCTGTGTTTCATCGTCAATAAGAAGGTCCAAGTGATACAGTAAACCTAAAGTGAGGCATCGGAATCCATAACTAGTGTCACAGGAATGGTTCAAAACATAGACAGTAAGAAGAGTCAGTCTTCTTGTACTTAAGTCGGCATTGTGCCTTTCCTAATTAATTCCGATGCAATTTCTGTGTTACGTCGTCAATAAGACGGTCCAAGGGATGCAGTAAACCTGAAGTGAAGCATCGAAATCTATAACAAGTGTCACAGGAATGGTTCAAAACATAGACAGTAAGAAGAGTCAGTCCTCTTGTACTTAAGTCGGCATTGTGCCTTTTGTTTTTAATTCCGATGCAATTTCTGTGTTTCATCGACAATAAGAAGCGAGGAGGGATAAAGTAAACCTGAAGTGAAGCATCAAAATCTATAACTAGTGTCACAGGAATGGTTAAAAACATAGACAGTTTGAAGAGTCAGTCTTCTTGTACTTAAGTCGGCATTGTGCCTTTTGTATTTAATTCCGATGCAATTTCTGTGTTTCATCGTCAATAAGAAGGTCAGAGGGCTACAGTAAACCTGAAGTGAAGCATCGGAATCTATAGCTAGTGTCACAGGAATGGTTCAAAACAGAGACAGTAGGAAGAGTCTGCCTTCTTGTACTTAAGTCGGCATTGTGTCTTTTCTATTTAATTTTGATGCAATTTCTGTGTTTCATCGTCAATAAGAAGGTACAAGGGATACAGTAAACCTGAAGTGAAGCATCGGAATCTATAACAAGTGTCACAGGAATGGTTCAAAACATAGACAGTAAGAAGAGTCAGTCTTCTTGTACTTAAGTCGGCATTGTGCCTTTTGTATTTAATTCCGGTGCATTTTCTGTGTTTCGAAGTCAATAAGAAGGTCCAAGGTATGCAGTAAACCTGAAGTGAGGCATCGGTATCTATAACTAGTGTCACAGGAATGGTTCAAATCATTCACAGTAAGAAGAGTCATTCTACTTGTACTTAAGTCGGCATTGTGACCTTTGTATTTAATCCCGATGCAATTTCTGTGTTTCATCGTGAATAAGAAGGTCCAAGGGATACAGTAAACCTGAAGTGAATCATCGGAATCCATAACTAGTGTCACAGGAATGGTTCAAAACATAGTCCGTAAGAAGAGTCAGTATTCTTGTACTTGTGTCGACATTGTGCCTTTTCTATTTAATTCCGATGCAATTTCTGTGTTTCATCGTCAATAACAAGGTCAAAGGGATACAGTAAACCTGGAGTGAACCATCGGAATCTATAATTAGTGTCAATGGAATGGTTCAAATCATAGACAGTAAGAAGAGTCAGTCTTCGTGTACTTAAGTCGGCATTGTGCCTTTTGTACTTAAATCTGATGCAATTTCTGTGTTTCATCGTCAATAAGAAGGTACAAGGGATACAGTAAACCTGAAGTGAAGCATCGGAATCTACAACAAGTGTCACAGGAATGGTTCAAAAAATAGACAGTAGGAAGAGTCAGTCTTCTTGTACTTAAGTCAACATTGTGCCTTTTGTATTTAATTCCGATGCAATTTCTGTGTTTCATCGTCAATAAGAAGGTCCAAGGGATACAGTAAACCTGAAGTGAAGCATCGGAATCTATAACTAGCGTCACAGGAATACTTGAAAACATAGACAGTAGGAAGAGTCAGTCTTCTTGTACTTAAGTCGGCATTGTGCCTTTTGTATTTAATTCCGATGCAATTTCTGTGTTTCATCATCAATAAGAAGGTCCAAGGGATACAGTAAACCTGAAGTGAGGCTTCGGAATCTATAACTAGTGTCACAGGAATGGTTCAAAACATAGTCAGTAAGAGGAGTCAGTCTTCTTCTACTTAAGTCGGCATGGTGCCTTTTGTATTTAATTCCGATGCAATTTCTGTGTTTCATCGTCAATAAGAAGGTCCACGGGATACAGTAAACATATAGCGAAGCATCGGAATCTAAAACTGGTCTCACAGGAATAGTTCAAAGCATAATCAGTAAGAAGAGTCAGTCGACTTGTACTTAAGTCGGCATTGTGCTTTTTCTATTTAATTCCGATGCAATTTCTAAGTTTCATCGTCAATAAGAAGGTCAGAGGGATACAGTAAACCTGAAGTGAAGCATCGGAATCTATAACTAGTGTCACACGAATGGTTAATAACATTGACAGTAAGAAGAGTCAGTCTTCTTGTACTTAAGTTGGCATTGTGCCTTTTGTATTTAATTCCGATGCAATTTCTGTGTTTCATCGTCAATAAGAAGGTCCAAGTGATACAGTAAACCTAAAGTGAGGCATCGGAATCCATAACTAGTGTCACAGTAATGGTTCAAAACATAGACAGTAAGAAGAGTCAGTCTTCTTGTACTTAAGTCGGCATTGTGCCTTTCCTAATTAATTCCGATGCAATTTCTGTGTTTCGTCGTCAATAAGAAGGTCCAAGGGATGCAGTAAACCTGAAGTGAAGCATCGAAATCTATAACAAGTGTCACAGGAATGGTTCAAAACATAGACAGTAAGAAGAGTCAGTCCTCTTGTACTTAAGTCGGCATTGTGCCTTTTGTATTTAATTCCGATGCAATTTCTGTGTTTTATCGACAATAAGAAGCGAGGAGGGATAAAGTAAACCTGAAGTGAAGCATCGGAATCTATAACTAGTGTCACAGGAATGGTTCAAAACATAGACAGTAAGAAGAGTCAGTCTTCTTGTACTTAAGACGGCATTGTGCCTTTTGTATGTAATTCCGATGCAATTACTGTGTTTCATCGTCAATAAGAAGGTCAGAGGGCTACAGTAAACCTGACGTGAAGCATCGGAATCTATAGCTAGTGTCACAGGAATGGTTCAAAACAGAGACAGTAGGAAGAGTCAGCCTTCTTGTACTTAAGTCGGCATTGTGCTTTTTCTATTTAATTCCGATGCAAATTCTGTGTTTCGTCATCAATACGAAGGTCCAAGGGATACAGTAAACCTGAAATGAGGCATCGGAATCTATAAGTAGTGTCACAGGAATGGTTCAAAACAAAGACAGTAGGAAGAGCAAGTCTTCTTGTACTTAAGTAGGCATTGTGCCCTTTGTATTTAATTCCGATGCAATTTCTGTGTTTCATCGTCAATAAGAAGGTCAGAGGGATACAGTAAACCAGAAGTGAGGCACCGGAATCTATAACTAGTGTCACAGGAATGGTTCAAAACATAGTCAGTAATAAGAGTCAGTCTTCTTGCATGTAGGTCGGCATGGTGCCTTTTGTATTTAATTCCGATGCAATTTCTGTGTTTCATCGTCAATAAGAAGGTCCAAGGGATACAGTAAACATATTGTGAAGCATCGAAATCTAAAACTGGTCTCACAGGAAATGTTCAAATCATAGCCAGTAGGAAGAGTGAGTTCTCTTGTACTTAAGTCGGCATTGTGCCTTTTCTTTTCAATTCCGATGCAATTTCTGTGTTTCATCGTCAATAAGAAGGTCCAAGGGATACAGTAAACTTGAAATTAGGCATCGGAATCTATAAGTAGTGTCACAGGAATGGTTCAAAACATAGACTGTAGGAAGAGTAAGTCTTCTTGTACTTAAGTCGGCATTGTGCCCTTTGTATTTAATTCCGATGCAATTTCTGTGTTTCAACATCAATAAGAAGGTCAGAGAGATACAGTAAACCTGAAGTGAAGCATCGGAATCTAATACCGGTCTCACAGGAAAGGTTCAGAGCTTAGAGAGTAAGATGAGCCAGTCATCTTGTATTTGAGTCGGCATTGTGCCTTTTGTATTTAATTCCGATGCAATTTCTGTGTTTCATCGTCAATAAGAAGGTCAGAGGGCTACAGTAAACCTAAGTGAAGCTTCGGAATCTATAGCTAGTGTCACAGGAATGGTTCAAAACATAGTCATTTAAAAGAGTCAGTCCTCTTGTACTTAAGTCGGCATTGCGCCTTTTGTATTTAAATCCGATACAATTTCTGTGTTTCATCGACAATAAGAAGGTCAGAGGGATACAATAAACCTGAAGTGAAGCACTGGAATCTATAACTAATGTCACAGGAATGGTTCAAAACATAGAAAGTTGGAAGAGTCAGTCTTCTTGTACTTATGTCGGCATTGTGCCATTTCCATTTAATTCCGATGCAGTTTTTGCGTTTTGTCGTCAATGAGAAGGTCCAAGGGATACAGAAACCTGAAGTGAAGCATCGGAATCTATAACTAGTGTCACAGGAATGGTTCAAAACATAGACAGAAGGATGAGTCAGTCTTCTTGTACGTAAGTCGGCAATGTGCCTTTTGTATTTAATTCCGATGCAATTTCTGTGTTTCATCGTCAATAAGAAGGTCAGAGGGATACAGTAAACCTGAAGTGAAGCATCGTAATCTATAACTAGTATCACGGAAATGGTTCAAAACATAGAGATTAGGAAGAGTCAATCTTCTTATACTTAAGTCGGCACTGTGCCTTTTGTATTTAATTCCGATGAAACTTCTGTGTTTCATCGTCAATTAGAAGGGCAGAGGGATACAGTAAACCTGAACTGAAGCATCGGAATGTATAACTAGTGTCACGGGATTGGTTCAAAACATAGACAGTAGGAAGAGTCAGTCTTCTTGTACTTGAGTCGTTATTGTGCCTTTTGTATTTAATTCCGATGCAATTTCTGTGTTTCATCGTCAATGAGAAGGTCAGAGGGATACAGTAAACCTTACGTGAAGCATCGGAATGTATAACTAGTGACACAGGAATGGTTCAAAACATAGACAGTAGGAAGAGTCAGTCTTCTTGTACTTGTGTAGGCATTGAGCCTTTAGTATTTATTTCCGATGCCATTTCTGTGTTTCATCGTCAATAAGAGGGTCAGAGGGATACAGTAAACCTGAAGTAAAGCATGGGAATCTATAACTAGTGTCACAAGGATGGTTCAAAGCATAGTCAGTAGGAAGAGTCAGTCTTGTTGTCCTTAAGTCGGCATTGTGCCCTTTGTATTTAATTCCGATGCTATTTCTGTGTTTCATCGTCAATGAGAAGGTCAGAGGGATACAGTGAGACTGATGTGAAGCATCAGAATCTATAACTAGTGTCACAGGAATGGTTCAAAACTTAGACAGTAAGAAGAGTCAGTCTACTTGTACTTAAGTCTGTATTGTGCCTTTTGTATTTAATCCCGATGCAATTTCTGTGTTTCATCGTCAATAAGAAGGTCCAAGGGATACAGTACACCTGAAGTGAAGCATCGGAATCTATAACTAGTGTCACAAGAATGGTTCAAATCATAGACAGTAAGAAGAGTCAGTCTTCTTGTACTTAAGTCGGCATAGTGCCTTTTCTATTTAATTCCGATGCAATTTCTGTGTTTCATCATCAAGAAGAAGGCCAGAGCGATACTGTAAACCTGAAGTGAAGCATTGGAATGTATAACTAGTGTCACAGGAATGTTTCAAACATAGACAGTAGGAAGAGTCAGCCTTCTTGTACTTGTGTCGGCATTGTGCCATTTCTATTTAATTCCGATGCTATTTCTGAGTTTCATCGTCAATAAGAAGGTCAGAGGGATGCAGTAAACCTGAAGTGAAGAATCGGAATCTACAACTAGTGCCACAGGAATGGTTCAAAACACAGACAGTAGGAAGAGTCAGTATTCCTGTCATTAAGTCGACATTGTGCCTTTTGTATTTAATTCCGATGCAATTTCTGTGTTTCATCGTCAATAAGAAAGTCAGAGGGATACAGTAAACCTGAAGTGAAGCATCGGAATCTAAAACTGGTCTCACAGGAAAGGTTCAAAGCATAGACAGTAAGAAGAGCCAGTCATCTATTATTTGAGTCGGCATTGTGCTTTTTGTATTTAATTCCGATGCAATTTCTGTGTTTTAACGTCAATAAGAAGGTCAGAGGGATACAATAAACCTGAAGTGAAGCGTCGGAATCTATAACTAGTGTCACAGGGATGGTTCAAAACGTAGACAGTAGGAAGAGTCAGTCTTCTTGCACTTAAGTCGGCATTGTGCGTTTTGTATTTAATTCCGATGCAATTTCTGTGTTTCATCGCCAATAAGGTCAGAGTGATACAGTAAACCTGAATTGAAGCATCGGAATGTATAACTAGTGTTACAGGAATGATTCAAAACATAGACAGTAGGAAGAGTCAGTGTTCTTGTACTTGAGTCGGCATTGTGCCTTTTCTATTTAATTCCGATGCAAGTTCTGTGTTTCGTCGACAATAAGAAGGTCCAAGGGATACAGTAAACCTGAAGTGAAGAATCGGAATCTATAACTAGTGTCACAGGAATGGTTCAAAACATAGACAGTGGGAAGAGTCAGTCTCCTTGTACATAAGTCGGCATTGTGCTTTTTCTATTTAATTACGATGCAATTTCTGTGTTTCATCGTCAATAAGAAGGTCAGAGGGATACAGTACACCTGAAGTGAAGCATCGGAATCTATAACTAGTGTCACAGGAATGGTTCAAAGCATAGACAGTAAGAAGAGTCAGTCTTCTTGCACTTAAGTCGGCATTGTGCATTGTCTATTTAATTCCGAAGCAAATTCTGTGTTTCATCGTCAATAAGAAGGTCAAAGGGATACGGTAAACGTAAAGTGAGTCATCGGAATCTATAACTAGTGTCACAAGAATGGTTCAAATCATAGACAGTAAGAAGAGTCAGTCTTCTTGTACTTTAGTCGGCATAGTGCCTTTTCTATTTAATTCCGATGCAATTTCTGTGTGTCATCATCAAGAAGAAGGTCAGAGCGATACTGTAAACCTGAAGTGAAGCATCGGAATGTATAACTATTGTCACAGGAAAGTTTCAAACATAGACAGTAGGAAGAGCCAGTCTTCTTGTACGTGTGGCGGCATTGTGCCATTTGTATTCAATTCCGATGCAATTTCTGAGTTTCATCGTCAATAAGAGGTTCCAAGTGATACAGTAAACTTAAAGTGTAGCATCGGAATCTATAACTAGTGTCTCAGGAATAGTTCAAGACATAGTGAGTAAGAAGAGTCAGTCGGCTTGTACTTAAGTCAGCATTGTGCCTTTTCTATTTAATTCCGATGCAATTTCTTTGTTTTAACGTCAATAAGAAGGTCAGAGGGATACAATAAACCTGAAGGGAAGCGTCGGAAACTATAACTAGTGTCACAGGGATGGTTCGAAACGTAGACAGTGGGAAGAGTCAGCCTTCTTGTACTTAAGTCGGCATTGTGCGTTTTGTATTTCATTTCGATGCAATTTCTGTGTTTCATCGTCAATAAGAAGGTCAGAGAGATACAGTACACCTGAAGTGAAGCATCGGAATCTGAAACTAGTGTCACAGGAATGGTTCAAAACATAGACAGTAAGAAGAGTCAGTCTTCTTGTACTTAAGTCGGCATTGTGCATTTTCTATTTACTTCCGATGCAATTTCTGTGTGTCATCGTCAATAATAAAGTCCAAGGGATATAGTAAACCTGAAGTGAAGAATCGGAATCTATAACTAGTGTCACAGGAATGGTTCAAAACTTAGACAGTAGGAAGAGTCAGTCTTCTTGTACTTAAGTCGGCATTGTGAATTTTGTATTTAATTCCGATGCAACTTCTGTGTTTCATCGTCAATAAGAGGGTCCAAGGGATACTGTACACCTGAAATGAAGCATCGTATTCTATAACTAGTGTCACAGGAATCGTTCAAATCATAGACAGTAAGGAGAGTCAGTCCTCTTGTACTGAAGTCGGCGTTGTGCCTTTTCTATTTAATTCCGATGCAATATCTGTGTTTGATTATTAAGAAGAAGGTCAGAAGGATACAGTAAACCTGAAGTGAAGCATCGGAATGTATAACTAGTGTCACAGAAATTGTTCAAAGCATAGCCAGTAGGAAGAGTCAGTCTTCTTGTACTTGAGTCTGCATTGTGCTTTTTGTATTTAATTCCGATGCATTTTCTGTGTTTCATCGTCAATAAGAAGGTCAGAGGGATACAGTAAACATGAAGTGAAGCATCGGAATCTAAAACCGGTCTCACAGGAAAGGATCAAAACATAGAGTGTAAGAAGAGCCAGTCATCTTGTATTTGAGTCGGCATTGTGCCTTTTGTATTTAATTCCGATGCAATTTCTAAGTTTCATCGTCAATAAGAAGGTCAGAGGGATACAGTAAACCTGAAGTGAAGCACAGGAATCTATAACTAGTGTCACAGGAATGGTTAAAAACATTGACAGTAAGATGAGTCAGTTTTCTTGTACTTAAGTCGGCATTGTGCAATTTGTATTTAATTCCGATGCAACTTCTGTGTTTCATCGGCAATAAGAAGGGAGGAAGGATACAGTAAACCTTAAGTGAAGCATCGGAATCTATAACTAGTATCACAGGAATGGGTCAAATCATAGACAGTTTGAAGAGTCAGTCTTCTTGCACTTAAGTCGTCATTGTGCCTTTTGTATTTAATTCCGATGCAATTTCTGTGTTTCATCGTCAAAAAGAAGGTCCAAGTGATACAGTAAACCTAAAGTGAAGCATCGGAGTCTATAACTAGTGTCACAGGAATGGTTCAAAACATAGACAGTAAGAAGAGTCAGTCTTCTTGTACTTAAGTCGGCATTGTGCCTTTCCTATTTAATTCCGGTGCATTTTCTGTGTATCGTCGTCAATAAGAAGGTCCAAGGGATGCAGTAAACCTGAAGTGAAGCATCGGAATGTATAACTAGTGTCACAGGAATGGTTCAAATCATTGACAGTAAGAAGAGTCAGTCTACTTGTACTTAAGTCGGCTTTGTTCCTTTTGTATTTAATCCCGATGCAATTTCTGTGTTTCATCGTAAATAAGAAGGTCCAAGGGATACAGTAAACCTGAAGTGAATCATCGGAATCTATAACTAGTGTCACAGGAATGGTTCAAAACATAGTCAGTAAGAAGAGTCAGTCTTCTTGTACTTATGTCGACATTGTGGCTTTTCTATTTAATTCCGATGCAATTTCTGTGTTTCATCGTCAATAACAAGGTCAAAGGGATACAGTAAACCTGGAGTGAACCATCGGAATCTATAACTAGTGTCAATGGAATGGTTTAAATCATAGACAGTAAGAAGAGTCAGTCCTCTTGTACTTAAGTCAGCATTGTGCCTTTTGTATTTAATTCTGATGTAATTTCTGTGTTTCATCGTCAATGAGAAGGTCCAAGGGATACAGTAACCCCGAAGTGAAGCATCGGAATCTATAACAAGTGTCACAGGAATGGTTCAAAAAATAGACAGTAGGAAGAGTCAGTCTTCGTGTACTTAAGTCAGCATTGTGCCTTTTGTATTTAATTCCGATGCAATTTCTGTGTTTCATAGTCAATAAGAAGGTCCAAGGGATACAGTAAACCTGAAGTGAGGCATCGGAATCTATAACTAGCGTCACAGGAATGCTTCAAAAGCATAGACAGTAGGAAGAGTCAGTCTTCTTGTACTTAAGTCGGCATGGTGCCTTTTGTATTTAATTCCGATGCAATTTCTGTGTTTCATCGTCAATAAGAAGGTCCAAGGGATACAGTAAACATATAGCGAAGCATCGGAATCTAAAACTAGTCTCACAGGAAAAGTTCAAAGCATAGTCAATAAGAAGAGTCAGTCCACTTGTACTTAAGTCGGCATTGTGCCTTCTCTATTTAATTCCGATGCAATATCTAAGTTTCATCGTCAATAAGAAGGTCAGAGGGATACAGTAAACCCGAAGTGAAGCATCGGATTCTATAACTAGTGTCACACGAATGGTTAACAACATTGACAGTAAGAAGAGTCAGTCTTCTTGTACTTAAGTCGGCGTTGTGCCTTTTGTATTTAATTCCGATGCAATTTCTGTGTTTCATCGTCAATAAGAAGGTCCAAGTTATACAGTAAACCTAAAGTGAAGCATCGGAATCTATAACTAGTGTCACAGGAATAGTTCAAAAAATAGACAGTAAGAAGAGTCAGTCTTCTTGTACTTAAGTCGGCATTGTGCCTTTCCTAAGTAATTCCGATGCAATTTCTGTGTTTCGTCGTCAATAAGAAGGCCCGAGGGATGCAGTAAACCTGAAATGAAGCATCGGAATCTATAACTAGTGTCACAGGAATGGTTCAAATCATTGACAGTAAGAAGAGTCAGTTTTCTTGTACTTATGTCGGCATTGTGCCTTTTGTATTTAATTCTGATGCAATTTCTGTGTTTCATCGTCAATAAGAAGGTCAGAGGGATACAGTACACCTGAGATGAAGCATCGAAATCTATAACTAGTATCACAGGAATGGTTCAAATCATAGACAGTTTGAAGAGTCAGTCTTCTTGTACTTAAGTCGTCATTGTGAATTTTCTATTTAATTCCGATGCAGTTTCTGTGTTTCGTCGTCAATGAGAAGGTCCAAGGATACAGTGAACATGAAGTGAAGCATCGGAATCTATAACTAGTGTCACAGGAATGGTTCAAAACATAGACAGAAGGATGAGTCAGTCTTCTTGTACGTCAGTCGGCATTGTGCCTTTTGTATTTAATTCCGATGCAATTTCTGTGTTTCATCGTCAATAAGAAGGTCAGAGGGATACAGTAAACTTGAAGTGAAGCATCGGAATCTATAACTAGTGTCACGGGAATGGTTCAAAACATAGAGATTTGGAAGAGTCAGTCTTCTTATACTTAAGTCGGCACTGTGCCATTTGTATTTAATTTCGAAGCAATTTCTGTGTTTCATCGTCAATTAGTAGATCAGAGGGATACAGTAAACCTGAAGTGAAGCATCGGAATGTATAACTAGTGTCACAGGAATGGTTCAAATCATAGACAGTAGGAAGAACCAGATTTCTTGTACTTGAGTCGGCCTTGTGCCTTTTGTATTTAATTCCGATGCAATTTCTGTGTTTCGTCGTCAATAAGAAGTTCCAAGTGATACAGTAAACATATAGTGAAGCATCGGAAACTTCAACTAGTGTCACCGGAATGGTTGAAAACGTAGACAGTAAGAAGAGTCAGTCTTCTTGTACTTCAGTCGGCATTGTGCCTTTTATATTCAATTCCGATGCAATTTCTGTGTTTCAACATCAATAAGAAGGTGAGAGGGATACAGTAAACCTGAAGTGAGGCATCGGAATCTATAACTAGTGTCACAGGAATGTTTCAAAACATAGTAAGTGAGAAGCGTCAGTCTTCTTGTATTTAAGTCGGCATGGTGCCTTTTGTATTTAATTCCGATGCAATTTCTGTTTTTCATCGTCAATAAGAAGGTCCAAGGGATACAGTAAACATATTGTGAAGCATCGGAATCTTAAACTGGTCGCACAGGAAATGTTCAAAACATAGCCAGTAAGAAGAGTGAGTTCTCTTGTACTTAAGTCGGCACTGTGCCTTTTCTTTTTAATTCCGATGCAATTTCTGTGTTTCATCGTCAATAAGAAGGTCCAAGGGATACAGTAAACCTGAAGTGAGGCATCGGAATCTATAAGTAGTGTCACAGGAATGGTTCAAAACATAGACAGTAAGAAGAGTCAGTCTTCTTGTACTTAAATCGGCATTGTGCCTTTCCTATTTAATTCCGGTGCATTTGCTGTGTTTCGTCGTCAATAAGAAGGTCCAAGGGATGCAGTAAACCTGAAGTGAAGCATCGTATTCTATAACTAGTGTCACAGGAATGGTTCAAATCATTGACAGTAAGAAGAGTCAGTTTTCTTGTACTTATGTCGGCATTGTGCCTTTTGTATTTAATTCTGATGCAATTTCTGTGTTTCATCGTCAATAAGAAGGTCAGAGGGATACAGTACACCTGAGATGAAGCATCGAAATCTATAACTAGTGTCACAGGAATCGTTCAAATCATAGACAGTTGGGAGAGTCAGTCTTCTTGTACTTAAGTCGCCATTGTGCCTTTTCTATTTAATTCCGATGCAATTTCTGTGTTTGATCAACAAGAAGAAGGTCAGAGGGATACAGTAAACCTGAAGTGAAGCATCGGAATGTATAACTAGTGTCGCAGGAATTGTTCAAAACACTGCCAGTAGGAAGAGTCAGTTTTCTTGTACTTAAGTCGGCATTGTGCCTTTTGTATTTCATTCCGATGCAATTTCTGTGTTTCATCGTCAATAAGAAGGTCAGAGGGATACAGTAAACATGAAGTGAAGCACAGGAATCTATAACTAGTGTCACAGGAATGGTTAAAATCATTGACAGTAAGATGAGTCAGTCTTCTTGTACTTAAGTCGGCATTGTGCCTTTTGTATTCAATTCCGATGCAATTTCTGTGTTTCATCGTCAAGAAGAAGGTCCAAGTGATACAGTAAACCTAAAGTGATGCATCGGAATCTATAACTAGTGTCACAGGAATGGTTCAAAACATAGACAGTAAGAAGAGTCAGTCTTCTTGTACTTAAGTCGGCATTGTGCCTTTCCTATTTAATTCCGGTGCATTTTCTGTGTTTCGTCGTCAATAAGAAGGTCCAAGGGATGCAGTAAACCTGAAGTGAAGCATCGTATTCTATAACTAGTGTCACAGGAATGGTTCAAATCATTGACAGTAAGAAGAGTCAGTTTTCTTGTACTTAAGTCGGCATTGTGCCTATTGTATTTAATTCTGATGCAATTTCTGTGTTTCATCGACAATAAGAATGTCCAAGGGATGGAGTAAACCTGAAGTGAAGCATCGGAATGTATAACTAGTGTCACAGGAATGGTTCAAATCATTGACAGTAAGAAGAGTCAGTCTACTTGTACTTAAGTCGGCTTTGTTCCTTTTGTATTTAATCCCGATGCAATTTCTGTGTTTCATCGTAAATAAGAAGGTCCAAGGGATACAGTAAACCTGAAGTGAATCATCGGAATCTATAACTAGTGTCACAGGAATGGTTCAAAACATAGTCAGTAAGAAGAGTCAGTCTTCTTGTACTTATGTCGACATTGTGGCTTTTCTATTTAATTCCGATGCAATTTCTGTGTTTCATCGTCAATAACAAGGTCAAAGGGATACAGTAAACCTGGAGTGAACCATCGGAATCTATAACTAGTGTCAATGGAATGGTTTAAATCATAGACAGTAAGAAGAGTCAGTCCTCTTGTACTTAAGTCAGCATTGTGCCTTTTGTATTTAATTCTGATGTAATTTCTGTGTTTCATCGTCAATGAGAAGGTCCAAGGGATACAGTAACCCTGAAGTGAAGCATCGGAATCTATAACAAGTGTCACAGGAATGGTTCAAAAAATAGACAGTAGGAAGAGTCAGTCTTCGTGTACTTAAGTCAGCATTGTGCCTTTTGTATTTAATTCCGATGCAATTTCTGTGTTTCATAGTCAATAAGAAGGTCCAAGGGATACAGTAAACCTGAAGTGAGGCATCGGAATCTATAACTAGCGTCACAGGAATGCTTCAAAACATAGACAGTAGGAAGAGTCAGTCTTCTTGTACTTAAGTCGGCATGGTGCCTTTTGTATTTAATTCCGATGCAATTTCTGTGTTTCATCGTCAATAAGAAGGTCCAAGGGATACAGTAAACATATAGCGAAGCATCGGAATCTAAAACTAGTCTCACAGGAAAAGTTCAAAGCATAGTCAATAAGAAGAGTCAGTCTATTTGTACTTAAGTCGGCATTGTGCCTTCTCTATTTAATTCCGATGCAATATCTAAGTTTCATCGTCAATAAGAAGGTCAGAGGGATACAGTAAACCTGAAGTGAAGCATCGGATTCTATAACTAGTGTCACACGAATGGTTAATAACATTGACACTAAGAAGAGTCAGTCTTCTTGTACTTAAGTCGGCGTTGTGCCTTTTGTATTTAATTCCGATGCAATTTCTGTGTTTCATCGTCAATAAGAAGGTCCAAGTTATACAGTAAACCTAAAGTGAAGCATCGGCATCTATAACTAGTGTCACAGGAATAGTTCAAAAAATAGACAGTAAGAAGAGTCAGTCTTCTTGTACTTAAGTCGGCATTGTGCCTTTCCTAAGTAATTCCGATGCAATTTCTGTGTTTCGTCGTCAATAAGAAGGCCCGAGGGATGCAGTAAACGTGAAATGAAGCATCGGAATCGATAACTAGTGTCACAGGAATGGTTCAAAACATAGACAGTAGGAAGAGTCAGTCCTCTTGTATTTAAGTCGGCATTGTGCCTTATGTATTTAATTCCGATGCAATTTCTGTGTTTCATCGGCAATAAGAAGGGAGGAGGGATACAGTAAACCTGAAGTGAAGCATCGGAATCTATAACTAGTATCACAGGAATGGTTCCAATCATAGACAGTTTGAAGAGTCAGTCTTCTTGTACTTAAGTCGTCATTGTGCCTTTTCTATTTAATTCCGATGCAGTTTCTGTGTTTCGTCGTCAATGAGAAGGTCCAAGGATACAGTGAACATGAAGTGAAGCATCGGAATCTATAACTAGTGTCACAGGAATGGTTCAAAACATAGACAGAAGGATGAGTCAGTCTTCTTGTACGTAAGTCGGCATTGTGCCTTTTGTATTTAATTCCGATGCAATTTCTGTGTTTCATCGTCAATAAGAAGGTCAGAGGGATACAGTAAACCTGAAGTGAAGCATCGGAATCTATAACTAGTGTCACGGGAATGGTTCAAAACATAGAGATTTGGAAGAGTCAGTCTTCTTATACTTAAGTCGGCACTGTGCCATTTGTATTTAACTTCGAAGCAATTTCTGTGTTTCATCGTCAGTTAGTAGATCAGAGGGATATAGTAAACCTGAAGTGAAGCATTGGAATGTATAACTAGTGTCACAGGAATGGTTTAAATCATAGACAGTAAGAAGAGTCAGTCCTCTTGTACTTAAGTCAGCATTGTGCCTTTTGTATTTAATTCTGATGTAATTTCTGTGTTTCATCGTCAATGAGAAGGTCCACGGGATACAGTAACCCTGAAGTGAAGCATCGGAATCTATAACAAGTGTCACAGGAATGGTTCAAAAAATAGACAGTAGGAAGAGTCAGTCTTCGTGTAGTTAAGTCAGCATTGTGCCTTTTGTATTTAATTCCGATGCAATTTCTGTGTTTCATAGTCAATAAGAAGGTCCAAGGGATACAGTAAACCTGAAGTGAGGCATCGGAATCTATAACTAGCGTCACAGGAATGCTTCAAAACATAGACAGTAGTAAGAGTCAGTCTTCTTGTACTGAAGTCGGCATGGTGCCTTTTGTATTTAATTCCGATGCAATTTCTGTGTTTCATCGTCAATAAGAAGGTCCAAGGGATACAGTAAACATATAGCGAAGCATCGGAATCTAAAACTAGTCTCACAGGAAAAGTTCAAAGCATAGTCAATAAGAAGAGTCAGTCTATTTGTACTTAAGTCGGCATTGTGCCTTCTCTATTTAATTCCGATGCAATATCTAAGTTTCATCGTCAATAAGAAGGTCAGAGGGATACAGTAAACCTGAAGTGAAGCATCGGATTCTATAACTAGTGTCACACGAATGGTTAATAACATTGACAGTAAGAAGAGTCAGTCTTCTTGTACTTAAGTCGGCGTTGTGCCTTTTGTATTTAATTCCGATGCAATTTCTGTATTTCATCGTCAATAAGAAGGTCCAAGTTATACAGTAAACCTAAAGTGAAGCATCGGAATCTATAACTAGTGTCACAGGAATAGTTCAAAAAATAGACAGTAAGAAGAGTCAGTCTTCTTGTACTTAAGTCGGCATTGTGCCTTTCCTAAGTAATTCCGATGCAATTTCTGTGTTTCGTCGTCAATAAGAAGGCCCGAGGGATGCAGTAAACCTGAACTGAAGCATCGGAATCTATAACTAGTGTCACAGGAATGGTTCAAATCATAGACAGTAAGAAGAGTCAGTCCTCTTGTACTTAAGTCGGCATTGTGCCTTATGTATTTAATTCCGATGCAATTTCTGTGTTTCATCGGCAATAAGAAGGGAGGAGGGATACAGTAAACCTGAAGTGAAGCATCGGAATCTATAACTAGTATCACAGGAATGGTTCAAATCATAGACAGTTTGAAGAGTCAGTCTTCTTGTACTTAAGTCGTCATTGTGCCTTTTCTATTTAATTCCGATGCAGTTTCTGTGTTTCGTCGTCAATGAGATGGTCCAAGGATACAGTGAACATGAAGTGAAGCATCGGAATCTATAACTAGTGTCACAGAAATGGTTCAAAACATAGACAGAAGGATGAGTCAGTCTTCTTGTACGTAAGTCGGCATTGTGCCTTTTGTATTTAATTCCGATGCAATTTCTGTGTTTCATCGTCAATAAGAAGGTCAGAGGGATACAGTAAACCTGAATTGAAGCATCGGAATCTATAACTAGTGTCACGGGAATGGTTCAAAACATAGAGATTTGGAAGAGTCAGTCTTCTTATACTTAAGTCGTCACTGTGCCATTTGTATTTAATTTCGAAGCAATTTCTGTGTTTCATCGTCAATTAGTAGATCAGAGGGATACAGTAAACCTGAAGTGAAGCATCGGAATGTATAACTAGTGTCACAGGAATGGTTCAAAACACTGCCAGTAGGAAGAGTCATTCTTCTTGTACTTAAGTCGGCATTGTGCCTTTTGTATTTAATTCCGAGCAATTTCTGTGTGTCATCGCCAATAATAAAGTCCAAGGGATATAGTAAACCTGAAGTGAAGAATCGGAATCTATAACTAGTGTCACAGGAATGGTTCAAAACATAGACAGTAAGAAGATTAGTCTACTTGTACTTAAGTCGGCATTGTGACTTTTGTATTTAATTCCGATGCAACTTCTGTGTTTCATCGTCAATAAGAAGGTCCAAGGGATACAGTACACCTGAGATGAAGCATCGAAATCTATAACTAGTGTCACAGGAATCGTTCAAATCATAGACAGTTGGGAGAGTCAGTCTTCTTGTACTTAAGTCGGCATTGTGCCTTTTCTTTTTGATTCCGATGCAATTTCTGTGTTTCATCGTCAATAAGAATTTCCAAGGGATACAGTAAACCTGAAGTGAAGCATCGGAATCTATAACTAGTGTCACGGGAATGGTTCAAAACAAAGAGATTAGGAAGTGTCAGTCTTCTTATACTGAAGTCGGCACTGTGCCTTTTGTATTTAATTTCGAAGCAATTTCTGTGTTTCATCGTCAATTAGAAGATCAGAGGGATACAGTAAACCTGAAGTAAAGCATCGGAATGTATAACTAGTGTCACAGGAATGGTTCAAATCATAGACAGTAGGAAGAACCAGATTTCTTGTACTTGAGTCGGCATTGCGCCTTTTGTATTTAATTCCGATGCAATTTCTGTGTTTCATCGTCAATAAGAAGGTCCAAGGGATACAGTAAACATATTGTGAAGCATCGGAATCTCAAACTGGTCTCACAGGAAATGTTCAAAACATAGCCAGTAAGAAGAGTGAGTTCTCTTGTACTTTAGTCGGCATTGTGCCTTTCCTAAGTAATTCCGATGCAATTTCTGTGTTTCGTCGTCAATAAGATGGTCCAAGGGATGCAGTAAACCTGAAGTGAAGCATCGGAATCTATAACTAGTGTCACAGGAATGGTTCAAAACATAGACAGAAGGATGAGTCAGTCTTCTTGTATGTAAGTCGGCATTGTGCCTTTTGTACTTAATTCCGATGCAATTTCTGTGTTTCATCGTCAATAAGAAGGTCAGAGGGATACAGTAAACCTGAAGTGAAGCATCGGAATCTATAACTAGTGTCACGGGAATGGTTCAAAACATAGAGATTAGGAAGAGTCAGTCTTCTTATACTTAAGTCGGCACTGTGCCTTTTGTATTTAATTTCGATGCAATTTCTGTGTTTCATCGTCAATTAGAAGATCAGAGGGATACAGCAAACCTGAAGTGATGCGTCGGAATGTATAACTAGTGTCACAGGAAGGGTTCAAATCATAGACAGTAAGAAGAGTCAGTCTTCCTGTACTTAAGTCGGCTTTGTGCCTTTTGTATTTAATTCCGATGCAATTTCTGTGTTTCATCGTCAATAAGCAGGTCAGAGGGCTACAGTAAACCTGAAGTGAAGCATCGGAATCTATAGCTAGTGTCACAGGAATGGTCAAGACAGAGACAGTGGGAAGAGTCAGCCTTCTTGTACTTAAGTCGGCATTGTGCCTTTTCTATTTAATTCCGATGCAAATTCTGTGTTTCGTCGTCAATACGAAGGTCCAAGGGATACAGTAAACCTGAAGTGAGGCATCTGAATCTATAAGTGGTGTCACAGGAATGGTTCAAAACATAGACAGTAGGAAGAGTAAGTCTTCATGTACTTAAGTCGGCATTGTGCCTTTTGTATTTAATTCCGATGCAATTTCTGTGTTTCATCGTCAATAAGAAGGTCAGAGGGATACAGTAAACCTGAAGTGAAGCATCGGAATCTATAACTAGTGTCACAGGAATGGTTCAAAACTTAGAGAGTTTGAAGAGTCAGTCTTCTTGTACTTAAGTCGGTATTGTGCCTTTTCTATTTAATACCGATGCAGTTTCTTTGTTTCGTCGCCAATGAGAAGGTCCAAGGGATACAGTGAACCTGATGTGAAGCATCGGAATCTATAACTAGTGTCACAGGAATGGTTCAAAACATAGACAGAAGGATGAGTCAGTCTTCTTGTATGTAAGTCGGCATTGTGCCTTTTGTACTTAATTCCGATGCAATTTCTGTGTTTCATCGTCAATAAGAAGGTCAGAGGGATACAGTAAACCTGAAGTGAAGCATCGGAATCTATAACTAGTGTCACGGGAATGGTTCAAAACATAGAGATTAGGAAGAGTCAGTCTTCTTATACTTAAGTCGGCACTGTGCCTTTTGTATTTAATTTCGATGCAATTTCTGTGTTTCATCGTCAATTAGAAGATCAGAGGGATACAGCAAACCTGAAGTGATGCGTCGGAATGTATAACTAGTGTCACAGGAAGGGTTCAAATCATAGACAGTAAGAAGAGTCAGTCTTCCTGTACTTAAGTCGGCTTTGTGCCTTTTGTATTTAATTCCGATGCAATTTCTGTGTTTCATCGTCAATAAGCAGGTCAGAGGGCTACAGTAAACCTGAAGTGAAGCATCGGAATCTATAGCTAGTGTCACAGGAATGGTCAAGACAGAGACAGTGGGAAGAGTCAGCCTTCTTGTACTTAAGTCGGCATTGTGCCTTTTCTATTTAATTCCGATGCAAATTCTGTGTTTCGTCGTCAATACGAAGGTCCAAGGGATACAGTAAACCTGAAGTGAGGCATCTGAATCTATAAGTGGTGTCACAGGAATGGTTCAAAACATAGACAGTAGGAAGAGTAAGTCTTCATGTACTTAAGTCGGCATTGTGCCCTTTGTATTTAACTCCGATGCAATTTCTGTGTTTCATAGTCAATAAGAAGGTCAGAGGGATACAGTAAACCTGAAGTGAGGCATCGGAATCTATAACTAGTGTCACAGGAATGGTACAAAACATAGTCAGTAAGAAGAGTCAGTCTTCTTGTATTTCTGTCATCATGGAGCCTGTTGGATTTAATTCCGATGCAAATTCTGTGTTTCATCGTCAATAAGAAGGTCCAAGGGATACAGTAAACATATTGTGAAGCATCGGAATCAAAAACTGGTCTCACAGGAAATGTTCAAAACATAACCAGTAAGACGAGTGATTTCTCTTGTACCTAAGTCGGCATTGTGCCTTTTCTTTTTAATTCCGATGCAATTTCTGTGTTTCATCGTCAATAAGAATTTCCAAGGGATACAGTAAACCTGAAGTGAAGCATCGGAATCTATAACTAGTGTCACGGGAATGGTTCAAAACATAGAGATTAGGAAGTGTCAGTCTTCTTATACTTAAGTCGGCACTGTGCCTTTTGTATTTAATTTCGAAGCAATTCCTGTGTTTCATCGTCAATTAGAAGATCAGAGGGATACAGTAAACCTGAAGTAAAGCATCGGAATGTATAACTAGTGTCACAGGAATGGTTCAAATCATAGACAGTAGGAAGAACCAGATTTCTTGTACTTGAGTCGGCATTGCGCCTTTTGTATTTAATTCCGATGCAATTTCTGTGTTTCATCGTCAATAAGAAGGTCCAAGGGATACAGTAAACATATTGTGAAGCATCGGAATCTAAAACTGGTCTCACAGGAAATGTTCAAAACATAGCCAGTAAGAAGAGTGAGTTCTCTTGTACTTAAGTCGCCATTGTGCCTTTTGTATTTAATTCCGATGCAATTTCTGTGTTTCACCGTCAATAAGAAGGTCAGAGGGATACAGTAAACCTGAAGTGAAGCATCGGAATCTATAACTAGTGTCACACGAATGGTTAATCGCATTGACAGTAAGGAGAGTCAGTCTCCTTTTACTTAAGTTGGCATTGTGCCTTTTCTACTTAATTCCGATGCAACTTCTGTGTTTCATCGTCAATTAGAAGGGCAGAGGGATACAGTAAACGTGAAGTGAAGCATCGGAATGTATAACTAGTGTCACAGGATTGGTTCAAATCATAGACAGTAGGAAGAGTCAGATTTCTTGTACTTGAGTCGTTTTTGTGCCTTTTGTATTTAATTCCGATTCAATTTCTGTGTTTCATCGTCAATAAGAAGGTCAAAGGGATACAGTAAACCTTAAGTGAAGCATCGGAATGTATAACTAGTGACACAGGAATGGTTCAAAACATAGACAGTAGGAAGAGTCAGTCTTCTTGTACTTGTGTCAGCATTGTGCCTTTTGTATTTATTTCCGATGCCATTTTTGTGTTTCATCGTCAATAAGAAGGTCAGAGGGATACAGTAAACCTGAAGTAAAGCATCGGAATCTATAACTAGTGTCACAAGGATGGTTCAAAGCATAGTCAGTAGGAAGAGTCAGTCTTGTTGTACTTAAGTCGGCATTGTGCGCTTTGTATTTAATTCCGATGCTATTTCTGTGTTTCATCGTCAATGAGAAGGTCAGAGGGATACAGTGAGACTGATGTGAAGCATCAGAATCTATAACTAGTGTCACAGGAATGGTTCAAAACATAGACAGTAAGAAGAGTCAGTCTACCTGTACTTAAGTCGGCATTGTGCCTTTTGTATTTAATCCCGATGCAATTTCTGTGTTTCATCGTCAATAAGAAGGTCCAAGGGATACAGTACACCTGAAGTGAATCATCGGAATCTATAACTAGTGTCACAAGAATGGTTCAAATCGTAGACAGTAAGAAGAGTCAGTCTTCTTGTACTTAAGGTGGCATAGTGCCTTTTCTATTTAATTCCGATGCAATTTCTGTGTTTCATCATCAAGAAGAAGGCCAGAGCGATACTGTAAACCTGAAGTGAAGCATCGGAATGTATAACTAGTGTCACAGGAATGTTTCAAACATAGACAGTGGGAAGAGTCAGTCTTCTTGTACTTGTGTCGGCATTGTGCCATTTGTATTTAATTCCGATGCAATTTCTGAGTTTCATCATCAATAAGAAGGTCAGAGGGATGGAGTAAACCTGAAGTGAAGCATCGGAATCTAAAACTGGTCTCACAGGAAAGGTTCAAAGCATAGAGAGTAAGAAGAGCCAGTCATCTATTATTTAAGTCGGCATTGTGCCTTTTGTATTTAATTCCGATGCAATTTCTGAGTTTCATTGTCAATAAGAAGGTCAGAGGGATGCAGTAAACCTGAAGTGAAGCATCGGAATCTATAACTAGTGTGACAGGGATGGTTGAAATCGTAGACTGTAGGAAGAGTCAGTCTTCTTGCACTTAAGTCGGCATTGTGCGTTTTGTATTTAATTCCGATGCAATTTCTGTGTTTCATCGCCAATAAGAAGGTCAGAGGGATACAGTAAACCTGAATTGAAGCATTGGAATGTATTACTAGTGTTACAGGAATGATTCAAAACATAGACAGTAGGAGGAGTCAGTGTTCTTGTACTTGAGTCGGCATTGTGCCTTTTCTATTTAATTCCGATGCAAATTCTGTGATTCGTCGACAATAAGAAGGTCCAAGGGATACAGTAAACCTGAAGTGAAGAATCGGAATCTATAACTAGTGTCACAGGAATGGTTCAAAACATAGACAGTAGGAAGAGTCAGTCTTCTTGTACTTAAGTCGGCATTGTGCATTTTGTATTTAATTCCGATGCAACTTCTGTGTTTCATCGTCAATAAGAAGGTCAGAGGGATACAGTAAACCTGAAGTGAAGCATCGGAATCTATAACTAGTGTCACAAGAATTGTTCAAAACATAGACAGTAGGAAGAGTCATTCTTCATGTACTTACATCGGCATTGTGCCTTTTCTATTTCATTCCGAAGCAAATTCTGTGTTTCATCGTCAATAAGAAGGTCAAAGGGATACAGTAAACGTAAAGTGAGTTATCGGAATCTATAACTAGTGTCACAAGAGTGGTTCAAATCGTAGCGAGTAAGAAGAGTCAGTCTTCTTGTACTTAAGCCGGCATAGTGCCTTTTCTATTTAATTCCGATGCAATTTCTGTGTTTCATCATCAAGAAGAAGGTCAGAGCGATACTGTAAACCTGAAGTGAAGCATCGGAATGTGTAACTAGTGTCACAGGAATGTTTCAAACATAGACAGTAGGAAGAGCCAGTCTTCTTGTACTTGTGTCGGCATTGTGCCATTTGTATTTAATTCCGATGCAATTTCTGAGTTTCATCGTCAATAAGAAGGTCTGAGGGATGCAGTAAACCTGAAGTGAAGCATCGGAATCTATAACTAGTGTCACAGGAATGGTTCAAAACACGGACAGTAGGAAGAGTCAGTATTCTTGTACTTAATTCCGATGCAATTTCTCTGTTTCATCGTCAATAAGAAAGTAAGAGGGATACAGTAAACCTGAAGTGAAGCATCGGAATCTAAAACTGGTCTCACAGGAAAGGTTCAAGGCATAGAGAGTAAGAAGATCCAGTCATCTATTATTTGAGTTGGCAATGTGCCTTTTGTATTTAATTTCGATGCAATTTCTAAGTTTCATCGTCAATAAGAAGGTCAGAGGGATACAGTAAACCTGAAGTGAAGCATCGGAATCTATAACTAGTGTCACAGGAATAATTAAAAACATTGACAGTAAGAAGGGTCAGTCTTCTTGTACTTAAGTCGGCACTGTGCCGTTTGTATTTAATTCCGATGCAATTTCTGTGTTTCATCGTCAATAAGAAGTTCCAAGTGATCCAGTAAACAAAAAGTGTAGCATCGGAATCTATAACTAGTGTCTCAGGAATAGTTTAAAACATAGTGAGTAAGAAGAGTCAGTCTGCTTGTACTTAAGTCAGCATTGTGCCTTTTTTATTTAATTCCGATGCAATTTCTGTGTTTTAACGTCAATAAGAAGGTCAGAGGAATACAATAAACCTGAAGGGAAGCGTCGGAAACTATAACTAGTGTCACAGGGATGGTTCAAAACGTAGACAGTAGGAAGAGTCAGTCTTCTTGTACTTAAGTCGGCATTGTGCGTTTTGTATTTAATTCCGATGCAATTTCTGTGTTTCATCGGCAATAAGAAGGTCAGAGGGATACAGTAAACCTGAATTGAAGCATCGGAATGTATAACTAGTGTTCCAGGAATGATTCAAAACATAGACAGTAGGAAGAGTCAGTGTTCTTGTACTTGAGTCGGCATTGTGCCTTTTCTATTTAATTCCGATGCAAATTCTGTGTTTCGTCGACAATAAGAAGGTCCAAGGGATACAGTAAACCTGAAGTGAAGAATCGGAATCTATAACTAGTGTCACAGGAATGGTTCAAAACATAGACAGTGGGAAGAGTCAGTCTCCTTGTACATAAGTCGGCATTGTGCCTTTTCTATTTAATTACGATGCAATTTCTGTGTTTCATCGTCAATAAGAAGGTCAGAGGGATACAGTACACCTGAAGTGAAGCATCGGAATCTGTAACTAGTGTCACAGGAATGGTTGAAAACATAGACAGTAAGAAGAGTCAGTCTTCTTGTACTTAAGTAGGCATTGTGCATTTTCTATTTAATTCCGATGCAATTTCTGTGTGTCATCGTCAATAATAAAGGCCAAGGGATATAGTAAACCTGAAGTGAAGAATAGGAATCTATAACTAGTGTCACAGGAATGGTTCAAAACATAGACAGTAGGAAGAGTCAGTCTACTTCTACTTAAGTCGGCATTGTGCATTTTGTATTTAATTCCGCTGCAACATCTGTGTTTCATCGTCAATAAGAAGGTATAAGGGATACAGTACACATGAAATGAAGCATCAGAATCTATAACTAGTGTCACAGGAATCGTTCAAGTCATAGACAGTAAGGAGAGTCAGTCTTCTTGTACTTAAGTCGGCATTGTGCCTTTTCTATTCAATTCCGATGCAATTTCTGGGTTTGATCATCAAGAAGAAGGTCAGGGGGATACAGTAAACCTGAAGTGAAGCATCGGAATGTATAACTAGTGTCACAGGAATTGTTCAAATCATAGCCAGTAGGAAGAGTCAGTCTTCTTGTACTTGAGTCGGCATTGTGCCTTTTGTATTTATTTCCGATGCAATATCTGTGTTTCATCGTCAATAAGAAGGTCAGAGGGATACAGTAAACATGAAGTGAAGCATCGGAATCGAAAACCGGTCTCACAGGAAAGGATCAAAACATAGAGTGTAAGAAGAGCCAGTCATCTTGTATTCGAGTCGGCATTGTGCCTTTTGTATTTAATTCCGATGCAATTTCTAAGTTTCATCGTCAATAAGAAGGTCAGAGGGATACAGTAAACCTGAAGTGAAGCACAGGAATCTATAACTAGTGTCACAGAAATGGTTAAAAACATTGACAGTAAGATGAGTCAGTCTTCTTGTACTTAAGTCGGCATTGTGCCTTTTGTATTTAATTCCGATGCAATTTCTGTGTTTCATCGTCAAGAAGAAGGTCCAAGTGATACAGTAAAAGTAAAGTAAAGCATCGGAATCTATAACTAGTGTCACAGGAATGGTTCAAAGCATAGACAGTAAGAGGAGTCAGTCTTCTCGTACTTAAGTCGGCATTGTGCCTTTCCTATTTAATTCCGGTGCATTTTCTGTGTTTCGTCGTCAATAAGAAGGTCCAAGGGATGCAGTAAACCTGAAGTGAAGCATCTGAATCTATAACTAGTGTCACAGGAATGGTTCAAATCATTGACAGTAAGAAGAGTCAGTTTTCTTGTACTAAAGACGGAATTGTGCCTTTTGTATTTAACTCTGATGCAATTTCTGTGTTTCAACGTCAATAAGAAGGTCCAAGGGATACCGTAAACCTGAAGTGAAGCATAGGAATCTATAACAAGTGTCACAAGAATGGTTCAAAAAATAGACAGTAGGAAGAGTCAGTCTTCTTGTATTTAAGTCGGCATTGTGCATTTTGTATTTAATTCCGATGCAACTTCCGTGTTTCAACGTCAATAAGAAGGGCAAAGGGATACGGTAAACCTGATGTGAGGCATCGGAATCTATAACTAGCGTCACATGAGTGCATCAAAACATAGACATTTGGAAGAGTCAGTCTTCTTGTATTTAAGTCGGCATTGTGCCTTTTGTATTTAATTCCGATGCAATTTCTGTGTTTCATCAACATTACGAAGGTCCAAGGGATACAGTAATCCTGAAGTGAGGCATCGTAATCTATAACTAGAGTCACAGCAATGGTTCAAAACATAGACAGTAAGAAGAGTCAGTCTTCTTGTACTTAAGTCTTCATTGTGCATTTTCTATTCAATTCCGATGCAATTTCCAAGTTTCATCGTCAATACGAAGGTCAGAGGGATACAGTAAACCTGAAGTGAAGCATCGGAATCTATAACTAGTGTCACACGAATGGTTAATAACATTGACAGTAAGAAGAGTCAGTCTTCTTGTACTTAATTCGGCATTGTGCCTTTTGTATTTAATTCCGATGCAATTTCTGTGTTTCATCGTCAATACGAAGGTCCTAGTGATACAGTAAACCTAAAGTGAAGCATCGGAATCTATAACTAGTGTCACAGGAATGGTTCAAAACATAGACAGTAAGAAGAGTCAGACTTCTTGTACTTAAGTCGGCATTGTGCCTTTCCTAAGTAATTCCGATGCAATTTCTGTGTTTCGTCGTCAATAAGAAGGTCCAAGGGATGCAGTAAACCTGAAGTGAACCATCGGAATTTATAACTAGTGTCACAGGAATGGTTCAAAACATAGACAGTACGAAGAGTCAGTCTTCTTGTACTTAAGTCGGCATTGTGCATTTTCTATTTAATTCTGATGCAATTTCTATGTGTCATCGTCAATAATTAAGTCCAAGGGATATAGTAAACCTGAAGTGAAGAATCGGAATCTATAACTAGTGTCACAGGAATGGTTCAAAACATAGACAGTAGGAAGAGTCAGTCTTCTTGTACTTAAGTCGGCATTGTGCATTTTGTATTTAATTCCGATGCAACTTCTGTGTTTCAACGTCAATAAGAAGGTCCAAGGGATACCGTACACCTGAAATGAAGCATCGGAATCTATAACTAGTGTCACAGGAATCCTTCAAATCATAGACAGTAAGGAGAGTCAGTCTTCTTGCACTGAAGTCGGCGTTGTGCCTTTTCTATTTAATTCCGATGCAATTTCTGTGTTTCATCGTCAATAAGAAGGTCAGAGGGATACAGTAAACATGAAGTGAAGCATCGGAATCTAAAACCGGTCTCACAGGAAAGGATCAAAACATAGAGTGTAAGGAGAGCCAGTCATCTTGTATTTCAGTCGGCATTGTGCATTTTGTATTTAATTCCGATGCAATTTCTGAGTTTCATCGTCAATAAGAAGGTCAGAGGGATACAGTAAACCTGAAGTGAAGCACAGGAATCTATAACTAGTGTCACAGGAATGGTTAAAAACATTGACAGTAAGAAGAGTCAGTCTTCTAGTACTTATGTCGACATTGTGCCTTTTCTATTTAATTCCGATGCAATTTCTGTGTCTCATCGTCAATAACAAGGTCAAAGGGATACAGTAAACCTGGAGTGAACCATCGGAATCTATAACTAGTGTCAATGGAATGGTTCAAATCATAGACAGTAAGAAGAGTCAGTCCTCTTGTACTTAAGTCGGCATTGTGCCTTTTGTATTTAATTCTGATGTAATTTCTGTGTTTCATCGTCAATGAGAAGGTCCAAGGGATACAGTAAACCTGAAGTGAAGCATCGGAATCTATAACTAGTGTCACAGGAATGGTTCAAAACATAGTCAGTAAGAGGAGTCATTCTTCTTGTACTTAAGTCGGCATGGTGCCTTTTGTATTTAATTCCGATGCAATTCCTGTGTTTCATCGTCAATAAGAAGGTCCAAGGGATACAGTAAACAAATAGCGAAGCATCGGAATCTAAAACCGGTCTCACAGGAGAAGTTCAAAGCATAGTCAGTAGGAAGAGTCTGTCTACTTGTACTTAAGTCGGCATTGTGCCTTCTCTATTTAATTCCGATGCAATATCTAAGTTTCATCGTCAATAAGAAGGTCAGAGGGATACAGTAAACCTGAAGTGAAGCATCGGAATCTATAACTAGTGTCACAGGAATGGTTCAAAACATAGACAGTAAGAAGAGTCAGTCTTCTTGTACTTAAGTCGGCATTGTGCCTTTCCTAAGTAATTCCGATGCAATTTCTGTGTTTCGTCGTCAATAAGAAGGTCCAAGGGATGCAGTAAACCTGAAATGAAGCATCGGAATCTATAACTAGTGTCACAGGAATGGTTCAAAACATAGACAGTATGAAGAGTCAGTCCTCTTGTACTTAAGTCGGCATTGTGCCTTTTGTATTTAATTCCGATGCAGTTTCTGTGTTTCGTCGTCAATGAGAAGGGCCAAGGGATACAGTAAACCTGAAGTGAAGCATCGGAATGTATAACTAGTGTCACAGGAATGGTTCAAACCATAGACAGTAGGAAGAACCAGATTTCTTGTACTTAAGTCGGCATTGCGCCTTTTGTATTTAATTCCGTTACAATTTCTGTGTTTCAACAT
The DNA here is from genome assembly GCF_021461395.2 of Schistocerca americana. Taxonomy (NCBI): domain Eukaryota; kingdom Metazoa; phylum Arthropoda; class Insecta; order Orthoptera; family Acrididae; genus Schistocerca; species Schistocerca americana. The sequence goes on along the minus strand of NC_060121.1, from coordinate 20,357,826 downwards.
CAATAAGAAGGTCAGAGGGATACAGTAAACCTGAAGTGAGGCATCGGAATCTATAACTAGTGTCACAGGAATGGTTCAAAACATAGTCAGTAAGAAGAGTCACTCTTCTTGTATTTAAGTCGGCATGGTGCCTTTTGTATTTAATTCTGATGCAGTTTCTGTGTTTCGTCGTCAATGAGAAGGGCCAAGGGATACAGTAAACCTGAAGTGAAGCAACGGAATCTGTAACTAGTGTCACAGGAATGGTTCAAAACATAGACAGAAGGATGAGTCAGTCTTCTTGTACTTAAGTCGGCATTGTGCCATTTCTTTTTAATTCCGATGCAATTTCTGTGTTTCATCGTCAATAAGAAGGTCCAAGGGATACAGTAAACCTGAAGTGAGGCATCGGAATCTATAAGTAGTGTCACAGGAATGGTTCAAAACATAGATAGTAGTAAGAGTAAGTCTTCTTGTACTTAAGTCGGCATTGTGCCCTTTGTATTTAATTCCGATGCAATTTCTGTGTTTCAACATCTATAAGAAGGTCAGAGGGATACAGTAAACCTGAAGTGAAGCATCGGATTCTAATACCGGTCTCACAGGAAAGGTTCATATCATAGACAGTAAGAGGAGTCAGTCTTCTCGTACTTAAGTCGGCATTGTGCCTTTCCTATTTAATTCCGGTGCATTTTCTGTGTTTCGTCGTCAATAAGAAGGTCCAAGGGATGCAGTAAACCTGAAGTGAAGCATCTGAATCTAAAACTAGTGTCACAGGAATGGTTCAAATCATTGACAGTAAGAAGAGTCAGTTTTCTTGTACTTAAGACGGAATTGTGCCTTTTGTATTTAACTCTGATGCAATTTCTGTGTTTCAACGTCAATAAGAAGGTCCAAGGGATACCGTAAACCTGAAGTGAAGCATAGGAATCTATAACAAGTGTCACAAGAATGGTTCAAAAAATAGACAGTAGGAAGAGTCAGTCTTCTTGTACTTAAGTCGGCATTGTGCATTTTGTATTTAATTCCGATGCAACTTCCGTGTTTCAACGTCAATAAGAAGGGCAGAGGGATACGGTAAACCTGATGTGAGGCATCGGAATCTATAACTTGCGTCACATGAGTGCATCAAAACATAGACATTTGGAAGAGTCAGTCTTCTTGTATTTAAGTCGGCATTGTGCCTTTTGTATTTAATTCCGATGCAATTTCTGTGTTTCATCAACAATACGAAGGTCCAAGGGATACAGTAATCCTGAAGTGAGGCATCGTAATCTATAACTAGTGTCACAGGAATGGTTCAAAACATAGACAGTAAGAAGAGTCAGTCTTCTTGTACTTAAGTCTTCATTGTGCATTTTCTATTCAATTCCGATGCAATTTCCAAGTTTCATCGTCAATACGAAGGTCAGAGGGATACAGTAAACCTGAAGTGAAGCATCAGAATCTATAACTAGTGTCACACGAATGGTTAATAACATTGACAGTAAGAAGAGTCAGTCTTCTTGTACTTAAGTCGGCATTGTGCCTTTTGTATTTAATTCCGATGCAATTTCTGTGTTTCATCGTCAATAAGAAGGTCCTAGTGATACAGTAAACCTAAAGTGAAGCATCGGAATCTATAACTAGTGTCACAGGAATGGTTCAAAACATAGACAGTAAGAAGAGTCAGACTTCTTGTACTTAAGTCGGCATTGTGCCTTTCCTAAGTAATTCCGATGCAATTTCTGTGTTTCGTCGTCAATAAGAAGGTCCAAGGGATGCAGTAAACCTGAAGTGAAACATCGGAATTTATAACTAGTGTCACAGGAATGGTTCAAAACATAGACAGTACGAAGAGTTGTCTTCTTGTACTTAAGTCGGCATTGTGCATTTTCTATTTAATTCTGATGCAATTTCTATGTGTCATTGTCAATAATTAAGTCCAAGGGATATAGTAAACCTGAAGTGAAGAATCGGAATCTATAACTAGTGCCACAGGAATGGTTCAAAACATAGACAGTAGGAAGAGTCAGTCTTCTTGTACTTAAGTCGGCATTGTGCATTTTGTATTTAATTCCGATGCAACTTCTGTGTTTCAACGTCAATAAGAAGGTCCAAGGGATACCGTACACCTGAAATGAAGCATCGGAATCTATAACTAGTGTCACAGGAATCCTTCGAATCATAGACAGTAAGGAGAGTCAGTCTTCTTGCACTGAAGTCGGCGTTGTGCCTTTTCTATTTAATTCCAATGCAATTTCTGTGTTTCATCGTCAATAAGAAGGTCAGAGGGATACAGTAAACATCAAGTGAAGCATCGGAATCTAAAACCGGTCTCACAGGAAAGGATCAAAACATAGAGTGTAAGGAGAGCCAATCATCTTGTATTTGAGTCGGCATTGTGCCTTTTGTATTTAATTCCGATGCAATTTCTAAGTTTCATCGTCAATAAGAAGGTCAGAGGGATACAGTAAACCTGAAGTGAAGCACAGGAATCTATAACTAGTGTCACAGGAATGGTTAAAAACATTGACAGTAAGATGAGTCAGTCTTCTTGTACTTATGTCGACATTGTGCCTTTTCTATTTAATTCCGATGCAATTTCTGTGTTTCATCGTCAATAACAAGGTCAAAGGGATACAGTAAACCTGGAGTGAACCATCGGAATCTATAACTAGTGTCACTGGAATGGTTCAAATCATAGACAGTAAGAAGAGTCAGTCCTCTTGTACTTAAGTCGGCATTGTGCCTTTTGTATTTAATTCTGATGTAATTTCTGTGTTTCATCGTCAATGAGAAGGTCCAAGGGATACAGTAAACCTGAAGTGAAGCATCGGAATCTATAACTAGTGTCACAGGAATGGTTCAAAACATAGTCAGTAAGAGGAGTCATTCTTCTTGTACTTAAGTCGGCATGGTGCCATTTGTATTTAATTCCGATGCAATTCCTGTGTTTCATCGTCAATAAGAAGGTCCAAGGGATACAGTAAACATATAGCGAAGCATCGGAATCTAAAACCGGTCTCACAGGAAAAGTTCAAAGCATAGTCAGTAAGAAGAGTCTGTCTACTTGTACTTAAGTCGGCATTGTGCCTTCTCTATTTAATTCCGATGCAATATCTAAGTTTCATCGTCAATAAGAAGGTCAGAGGGATACAGTAAACCTGAAGTGAAGCATCGGAATCTATAACTAGTGTCACAGGAATGGTTCAAAACATAGACAGTAAGAAGAGTCAGTCTTCTTGTACTTAAGTCGGCATTGTGCCTTTCCTAAGTAATTCCGATGCAATTTCTGTGTTTCGTCGTCAATAAGAAGGTCCAAGGGATGCAGTAAACCTGAAATGAAGCATCGGAATCTATAACTAGTGTCACAGGAATGGTTCAAAACATAGACAGTATGAAGAGTCAGTCCTCTTGTACTTAAGTCGGCATTGTGCCTTTTGTATTTAATTCCGATGCAGTTTCTGTGTTTCGTCGTCAATGAGAAGGGCCAAGGGATACAGTAAACCTGAAGTGAAGCATCGGAATGTATAACTAGTGTCACAGGAATGGTTCAAACCATAGACAGTAGGAAGAACCAGATTTCTTGTACTTAAGACGGCATTGTGCCTTTTGTATTTAATTCCGTTGCAATTTCTGTGTTTCAACATCAATAAGAAGGTCAGAGGGATACAGTAAACCTGAAGTGAGGCATCGGAATCTATAACTAGCGTCACAGGAATGGTTCAAAACATAGTGAGTAAGAAGAGTCAGTCTTCTTGTATTTAAGTCGGCATGGTGCCTTTTGTATTTAATTCCGTTGCAATTTCTGTGTTTCATCGACAATAAGAAGGGAGGTGGGATACAGTAAACCTGAAGTGAGGCATCGGAATCTATAACTAATGTCACAGGAATGGTTCAAAACATAGTCAGTGAGAAGAGTCACTCTTCTTGTATTTAAGTCGGCATGGTGCCTTTTGTATTTAATTCTGATGCAGTTTCTGTGTTTCGTCGTCAATGAGAAGGGCCAAGGGATACAGTAAACCTGAAGTGAAGCATCGGAATCTGTAACTAGTGTCACAGGAATGGTTCAAAACATAGACAGAAGGATGAGTCAGTCTTCTTGTACTTAAGTCGGCATTGTGCCATTTCTTATTAATTCCGATGCAATTTCTGTGTTTCATCGTCAATAAGAAGGTCCAAGGGATACAGTAAACCTGAAGTGAGGCATCGGAAGCTATACGTAGTGTCACAGGAATGGTTCAAAACATAGACAGTAGTAAGAGTAAGTCTTCTTGTACTTAAGTCGGTATTGTGCCCTTTGTATTTAATTCCGATGCAATTTCTGTGTTTCAACATCAATAAGAAGGTCAGAGGGATACAGTAAACCTGAAGTGAAGCATCGGATTCTAATACCGGTCTCACAGGAATGGTTCATAGCATAGACAGTAAGAGGAGTCAGTCTTCTCGTACTTAAGTCGGCATTGTGCCTTTCCTATTTAATTCCGGTGCATTTTCTGTGTTTCGTCGTCAATAAGAAGGTCCAAGGGATGCAGTAAACCTGAAGTGAAGCATCTGAATCTATAACTAGTGTCACAGGAATGGTTCAAATCATTGACAGTAAGAAGAGTCAGTTTTCTTGTACTTAAGACGGAATTGTGCCTTTTGTATTTAACTCTGATGCAATTTCTGTGTTTCAACGTCAATAAGAAGGTCCAAGGGATACCGTAAACCTGAAGTGAAGCATAGGAATCTATAACAAGTGTCACAAGAATGGTTCAAAAAATAGACAGTAGGAAGAGTCAGTCTTCTTGTACTTAAGTCGGCATTGTGCATTTTGTATTTAATTCCGATGCAACTTCCGTGTTTCAACGTCAATAAGAAGGGCAGAGGGATACGGTAAACCTGATGTGAGGCATCGGAATCTATAACTTGCGTCACATGAGTGCATCAAAACATAGACATTTGGAAGAGTCAGTCTTCTTGTATTTAAGTCGGCATTGTGCCTTTTGTATTTAATTCCGATGCAATTTCTGTGTTTCATCAACAATACGAAGGTCCAAGGGATACAGTAATCCTGAAGTGAGGCATCGTAATCTATAACTAGTGTCACAGGAATGGTTCAAAACATAGACAGTAAGAAGAGTCAGTCTTCTTGTACTTAAGTCTTCATTGTGCATTTTCTATTCAATTCCGATGCAATATCTAAGTTTCATCGTCAATAAGAAGGTCAAAGGGATACCGTAAACCTGAAGTGAAGCATCGGAATCTATAACTAGTGTCACACGAATGGTTAATAACATTGACAGTAAGAAGAGTCAGTCTTCTTGTACTTAAGTCGGCATTGTGCCTTTTGTATTTAATTCCGATGCAATTTCTGTGTTTCATCGTCAATAAGAAGGTCCTAGTGATACAGTAAACCTAAAGTGAAGCATCGGAATCTATAACTAGTGTCACAGGAATGGTTCAAAGTATAGACAGTAAGAAGAGTCAGACTTCTTGTACTTAAGTCGGCATTGTGCCTTTCCTAAGTAATTCCGATGCAATTTCTGTGTTTCGTCGTCAATAAGAAGGTCCAAGGGATGCAGTAAACCTGAAGTGAACCATCGGAATTTATAACTAGTGTCACAGGAATGGTTCCAAACATAGACAGTACGAAGAGTCAGTCTTCTTGTACTTAAGTCGGCGTTGTGCATTTTCTATTTAATTCTGATGCAATTTCTATGTGTCATCGTCAATAATTAAGTCCAAGGGATATAGTAAACCTGAAGTGAAGAATCGGAATCTATAACTAGTGTCACAGGAATGGTTCAAAACATAGACAGTAGGAAGGGTCAGTCTTCTTGTACTTAAGTCGGCATTGTGCATTTTGTATTTAATTCCGATGCAACTTCTGTGTTTCAACGTCAATAAGAAGGTCCAAGGGATACCGTACACCTGAAATGAAGCATCGGAATCTATAACTAGTGTCACAGGAATCCTTCAAATCATAGACAGTAAGGAGAGTCAGTCTTCTTGCACTGAAGTCGGCGTTGTGCCTTTTCTATTTAATTCCGATGCAATTTCTGTGTTTCATCGTCAATAAGAAGGTCAGAGGGATACAGTAAACATGAAGTGAAGCATCGGAATCTAAAACCGGTCTCACAGGAAAGGATCAAAACATAGAGTGTAAGGAGAGCCAGTCATCTTGTATTTGAGTCGGCATTGTGCCTTTTGTATTTAATTCCGATGCAATTTCTAAGTTTCATCGTCAATAAGAAGGTCAGAGGGATACAGTAAACCTGAAGTGAAGCACAGGAATCTATAACTAGTGTCACAGGAATGGTTAAAAACATTGACAGTAAGATGAGTCAGTCTTCTTGTACTTATGTCGAAATTGTGCCTTTTCTATTTAATTCCGATTCAATTTCTGTGTTTCATCGTCAATAACAAGGTCAAAGGGATACAGTAAACCTGGAGTGAACCATCGGAATCTATAACTAGTGTCAATGGAATGGTTCAAATCATAGACAGTAAGAAGAGTCAGTCCTCTTGTACTTAAGTCGGCATTGTGCCTTTTGTATTTAATTCTGATGTAATTTCTGTGTTTCATCGTCAATGAGAAGGTCCAAGGGATACAGTAAACCTGAAGTGAAGCATCGGAATCTATAACTAGTGTCACAGGAATGGTTCAAAACATAGTCAGTAAGAGGAGTCATTCTTCTTGTACTTAAGTCGGCATGGTGTCTTTTGTATTTAATTCCGATGCAATTCCTGTGTTTCATCGTCAATAAGAAGGTCCAAGGGATGCAGTAAACATATAGCGAAGCATCGGAATCTAAAACCGGTCTCACAGGAAAAGTTCAAAGCATAGTCAGTAAGAAGAGTCTGTCTACTTGTACTTAAGTCGGCATTGTGCCTTCTCTATTTAATTCCGATGCAATATCTAAGTTTCATCGTCAATAAGAAGGTCAGAGGGATACAGTAAACCTGAAGTGAAGCATCGGAATCTATAACTAGTGTCACAGGAATGGTTCAAAACATAGACAGTAAGAAGAGTCAGTCTTCTTGTACTTAAGTCGGCATTGTGCCTTTCCTAAGTAATTCAGATGCAATTTCTGTGTTTCGTCGTCAATAAGAAGGTCCAAGGGATGCAGTAAACCTGAAATGAAGCATCGGAATCTATAACTAGTGTCACAGGAATGGTTCAAAACATAGACAGTATGAAGAGTCAGTCCTCTTGTACTTAAGTCGGCATTGTGCCTTTTGTATTTAATTCCGATGCAGTTTCTGTGTTTCGTCGTCAATGAGAAGGGCCAAGGGATACAGTAAACCTGAAGTGAAGCATCGGAATGTATAACTAGTGTCACAGGAATGGTTCAAACCATAGACAGTAGGAAGAACCAGATTTCTTGTACTTAAGTCGGCATTGTGCCTTTTGTATTTAATTCCGTTGCAATTTCTGTGTTTCAACATCAATAAGAAGGTCAGAGGGATACAGTAAACCTGAAGTGAGGCATCGGAATCTATAACTAGTGTCACAGGAATGGTTCAAAACATAGTCAGTAAGAAGAGTCAGTCTTCTTGTATTTAAGTCGGCATGGTGCCTTTTGTATTTAATTCCGTTGCAATTTCTGTGTTTCATCGACAATAAGAAGGGAGGTGGGATACAGTAAACCTGAAGTGAGGCATCGGAATCTATAACTAGTGTCACAGGAATGGTTCAAAACATAGTCAGTAAGAAGAGTCACTCTTCTTGTATTTAAGTCGGCATGGTGCCTTTTGTATTTAATTCTGATGCAGTTTCTGTGTTTCGTCGTCAATGAGAAGGGCCAAGGGATACAGTAAACCTGAAGTGAAGCATCGGAATCTGTAACTAGTGTCACAGGAATGGTTCAAAACATAGACAGAAGGATGAGTCAGTCTTCTTGTACTTAAGTCGGCATTGTGCCATTTCTTTTTAATTCCGATGCAATTTCTGTGTTTCATCGTCAATAAGAAGGTCCAAGGGATACAGTAAACCTGAAGTGAGGCATCGGAATCTATAAGTAGTGTCACAGGAATGGTTCAAAACATAGACAGTAGTAAGAGTAAGTCTTCTTGTACTTAAGTCGGCATTGTGCCCTTTGTATTTAATTCCGATGCAATTTCTGTGTTTCAACATCAATAAGAAGGTCAGAGGGATACAGTAAACCTGAAGTGAAGCATCAGAATCTAATACCGGTCTCACAGGAAAGGTTCATAGCATAGAGGGTAAGAAGAGCCAGTTATCTTGTATTTGAGTCGGCATTGTGCCTTTTTTTCTTAAATTACGATGCAATTTCTGTGTTTCATCGTCAATAAGACGGTCAGAGGGCTACAGTAAACCTAAGTGAAGCTTCAGAATCTATAGCTAGTGACACAGGATTGGTTCAAACATAGTCAGTAAAAAGAGTCAGTCCTCCTGTACTTAAAACGGCATTGCGCCTTTTCTATTTAATTTTGATGCAGTTTTTGTGTTTCGTCGTCAATGAGAAGGTCCAAGGGATACAGAAACCTGAAGTGAAGCATCGGAATCTATAACTAGTGTCACCGGAATGGTTCAAAACATTGACAGAAGGATGAGTCAGTCTTCTTGTACGTAAGTCGGCATTGTGCCTTTTGTATTTAATTCCGTTGCAATTTCTGCGTTTCATCGTCAATAAGAAGGTGAGAGGGATACAGTAAACCTGAAGTGAAGCATCGGAATCTATAACTAGTATCACGGAAATGGTTCAAAACGTAGAGATTAGGAAGAGTCAATCTTCTGATACTTAAGTTGGCACTGTGCCTTTTGTATTTAATTCCGATGCAACTTCTGTGTTTCATCGTCAATTAGAAGGTCAGAGGGATACAGTAAACCTGAAGTGAAGCATCGGAATGTATAACTAGTGTCTCAGGAATAGTTCAAATCATAGACAGTAGGAAGAGTCAGATATCTTGTACTTGAGTCGTTATTGTGCCATTTGTATTTACTTTCGATGCAATTTCTGTGTTTCATCGTCAATAAGAAGGTCAGAGGGATACAGTAAACCTTAAGTGAAGCATCGGAAGATATAACTAGTGACACAGGAATGGTTCAAACATAGACAGTACTAAGAGTCAGTCTTCTTGTACTAGTGTCGGCATTGTGCCTTTTGTATTTATTTCCGATGCCATTTCTGTGTTTCATCGTCAATAAGAAGGTCAGAGGGATACAGTAAACCTGAAGTGAAGCATCGGAAACTATAACTAGTGTCACAAGAATTGTTCAAAACATAGACAGTAGGAAGAGTCATTCTTCTTGTACTTAAATCGGCATTGTGCCTTGTCTATTTAGTTCCGAAGCAAATTCTGTTTTTCATCGTCAATAAGAAGGTCAAAGGGATACAGTAAACGTAAAGTGAATCATCGGAATCTATAACTAGTGTCACAGGAATGGTTCAAAACATAGACAGTAGGAAGAGTCAGTCCTCTTGTACTTAAGTCGGCATTATGCCCTTTGTATTTAATTCCGATGCAATTTCTGTGTTTCATCGACAACAAGAAGGTCAGAGGGATACAGTGAGACTGATGTGAAGCATCGGAATCTATAACTATTGTCACAGGAATGGTTCAAAACATTGACAGTAAGAAGAGTCACTCTACCTGTACTTAAGTCGGCATTGTGCCTTTTGTATTTAATCCCGATGCAATTTCTGTGTTTCATCGTCAATAAGAAGGTCCACTGAGACAGTACACCTGAAGTGAAGCATCGGAATCTATAACTAGTGTCACAAGAATGGTTCAAAACATAGACAGTAAGAAGAGTCAGTCTTCTTGTACTTAAGTCGGCATAGTGCCTTTTCTATTTAATTCCGATGCAATTTCTGTGTTTCATCACCAAGAAGAAAGTCAGAGCGATACTGTAAACCTGAAGTAAAGCATCGGAATGTATAACTAGTGTCACAGGAATGTTTCAAACATAGACAGTAGGAAGAGTCAGTCTTCTTGTACTTGTGTCGGCATTGTGCCATTTGTATTTAATTCCGATGCAATTTCTGAGTTTCATCGTCAATAAGAAGGTCAGAGGGATACAGTAAACCTGAAGTGAAGCATCGGAATCTATAACTAGTGTCACAGGAATGGTTCAAAACACAAACTGTAGGAAGAGTCAGCATTCTTGTACTTAAGTCGGCATTGTGCCTTTTGTATTTAATTCCGATGCAATTTCTCTGTTTCATCGTCAATAAGAAAGTCAGAGGGATACAGTAAACCTGAAGGGAAGCATCGGAATCTAAAACTGGTCTCACAGGAAAGGTTCAAAGCATAGGGAGTAAGAAGAGCCAGTCATCTATTATTTGAGTCGGCATTGCGCCTTTTGTATTTAATTCCGATGCAATTTCTATGTTTCATCGTCAATTACAAGGTCAGACGGATACAGTAAACCTGAAGTGAAGCATCGGAATGTATAACTAGTGACACAGGAATGGTTCAAAACATAGACAGTAGGAAGAGTCAGTCTTCTTGTACTTGTGTCGGCATTGGGAATTTTGTATTTATTTCCGATGCCATTTCTGTGTTTCATCGTCAATAAGAAGGTCAAAGGGATACAGTAAACCTGAAGTGAAGCATCGGAATCTATTACTAGTGTCACAAGAATTGTTCAAAACATAGACAGTAGGAAGAGTCATTCTTATTGTACTTAAATCGGCAATGTGCCTTTTCTGTTTCATTCCGAAGAAAATTCTGTGTTTCATCGTCAATAAGAAGGTCAAAGGGATACAGTAAACGTAAAGTGAATCATCGGAATCTATAACTAGTGTCACAGGAATTTTTCAAAACATAGACAGTAGGAAGAGTCAGTCCTCTTGTACTTAAGTCGGAAATGTGCCTTTTGTATTTAATTCCGATGCAATTTCTGTGTTTCATCGACAACAAGAAGGTCAGAGGGATAGAGTGAGACTGATGTGAAGCATCGGAATCTATAACTATTGTAACAGGAATGGTTCAAAACATAGACAGTAAGAAGAGTCACTCTACCTGTACTTAAGACGGCATTGTGCCTTTTGTATTTAATCCCGATGCAATTTCTGTGTTTCATCGTCAATAAGAAGGTCCACTGAGACAGTACACCTGAAGTGAAGCATCGGAATCTATAACTAGTGTCACAAGAATGGTTCAAATCATAGACAATAAGAAGAGTCAGTCTTCTTGTACTTAAGTCGGCACTGTGCCTTTTGTATTTAATTCCGATGCAATTTCTGTGTTTCATCGTCAATAAGAAGTTCCAAGTGATACAGTAATCCCAAAGGGTAGCATCGGAATCTATAACTAGTGTCTCAGGAATAGTTCAAAACATTGTGAGTAAGAAGCGTCAGTCTGCTTGTATTAAGTCAGCATTGTGTCTTTTCTATTTAATTCCGATGCAATTTCTGTGTTTTAACGTCAATAAGAAGGTCCAAAAGATGCAGTAAACCTGAAGTGAAGCATCGGAATCTATAACTAGTGTCACAGGAATGGTTCAAAACATAGACAGTAAGAAAAGTCAGTCTTCCTGTACTTAAAACGGCATTGTGCTTTTTCAATCTAATTCCGATGCAATTTCTGTGTTTCATCATCAAGAAGCAGGTCAGAGGGATACAGTAAACCTGAAGTGAAACATCGGAATGTATAACTAGTGTCACAGGAATGGTTCAAATCATAGCCAGTAGGAAGAGTCAGATATCTTGTACTTGAGTCGTTATTGTGCCTTTTGTATTTACTTTCGATGCATTTTCTGTGTTTCATCGTCAATAAGAAGGTCAGAGGGATACAGTAAACCTTAAGTGAAGCATCGGAAGGTATAACTAGTGACACAGGAATGGTTCAAACATAGACAGTAGGAAGAGTCAGTCTTCTTGTACTTGTGTCGGCATTGTGCCTTTTGTATTTATTTCCGATGCCATTTCTGTGTTTCATCGTCAATAAGAAGGTCAGAGGGATACAGTAAACCTGAAGTGAAGCATCGGAAACTTTAACTAGTGTCACAAGAATTGTTCAAAGCATAGACAGTAGGAAGAGTCATTCTTCTTGTACTTAAATCGGCATTGTGCCTTGTCTATTTAATTCCGAAGCAAATTCTGTGTTTCATCGTCAATAAGAAGGTCAAAGGGATACAGTAAACGTAAAGTGAATCATCGGAATCTATAACTAGTGTCACAGGAATGGTTCAAAACATAGACAGTAGGAAGAGTCAGTCCTCTTGTACTTAAGTCGGCATTGTGCCCTTTGTATTTAATTCCGATGCAATTTCTGTGTTTCATCGACAACATGAAGGTCAGAGGGATACAGTGAGACTGATGTGAAGCATCGGAATCTATAACTATTGTCACAGGAATGGTTCAAAACATAGACAGTAAGAAGAGTCACTCTACCTGTACTTAAGTCGGCATTGTGCCTTTTGTATTTAATCCCGATGCAATTTCTGTGTTTCATCGTCAATAAGAAGGTCCACTGATACAGTACACCTGAAGTGAAGCATCGGAATCTATAACTAGTGTCACAAGAATGGTTCAAATCATAGACAGTAAGAAGAGTCAGTCTTCTTGTACTTAAGTCGGCATAGTGCCTTTTCTATTTAATTCCGATGCAATTTCTGTGTTTCATCACCAAGACGAAAGTCAGAGCGATACTGTAAACCTGAAGTGAAGCATCGGAATGTATAACTAGTGTCACAGGAATGTTTCAAACATAGACAGTAGGAAGAGTCAGTCTTCTTGTACTTGTGTCGGCATTGTGCCATTTGTATTTAATTCCGATGCAATTTCTGAGTTTCATCGTGAATAAGAAGGTCAGAGGGATACAGTAAACTTGAAGTGAAGCATCGGAATCTATAACTAGTGTCACAGGAATGGTTCAAAACACAGACTGTAGGAAGAGTCAGTATTCTTGTACTTAAGTCGGCATTGTGCCTTTTGTATTTAATTCCGATGCAATTTCTCTGTTTCATTGTCAATAAGAAAGTCAGAGGGATACAGTAAACCTGAAGGGAAGCATCGGAATCTAAAACTGGTCTCACAGGAAAGGTTCAAAGCATAGAGAGTAAGAAGAGCCAGTCATCTATTATTTGAGTCGGTATCGCGCCTTTTGTATTTAATTCCGATGCAATTTCTAAGTTTCATCGTCAATTACAAGGTCAGATGGATACAGTAAACCTGAAGTGAAGCATCGGAATGTATAACTAGTGACACAGGAATGGTTCAAAACATAGACAGTAGGAAGAGTCAGTATTCTTGTACTTAAGTCGGCATTGTGCCTTTTGTATTTAATTCCGATGCAATTACTCTGTTTCATCGTCAATAAGAAAGTCAGAGGGATACAGTAAACCTGAAGGGAAGCATCGGAATCTAAAACTGGTCTCACAGGAAAGGTTCAAAGCATAGAGAGTAAGAAGAGCCAGTCATCTATTGTTTGAGTCGGCATTGTGCCTTTTGTATTTAATTCCGATGCAATTTCTAAGTTTCATCGTCAATTACAAGGTTAGACGGATACAGTAAACCTTAAGTGAAGCATCGGAATCTATAACTAGGGTCACAGGAATGGTTAAAAACATTGACAGTAAGAAGAGTCAGTCTTCTTGTACTTAAGTCGGCACTGTGCCTTTTGTATTTAATTCCGATGCAATTTCTGTGTTTCATCGTCAATAAGAAGTTCCAAGTGATAGAGTAATCCCAAAGGGTAGCATCGGAATCTATAACTAGTGTCTCAGGAATAGTTCAAAACATTGTGAGTAAGAAGAGTCAGTCTGCTTGTATTAAGTCAGCATTGTGCCTTTTCTATTTAATTCCGATGCAATTTCTGTGTTTTAACGTCAATAAGAAGGTCCAAGGGATGCAGTAAACCTGAAGTGAAGCATCGGAATCTATAACTAGTGTCACAGGAATGGTTCAAAACATAGACAGTAAGAAAAGTCAGTCTTCCTATACTTAAAACGGCATTGTGCTTTTTCAATCTAATTCCGATGCAATTTCTGTGTTTCATCATCAAGAAGAAGGTCAGAGGGATACAGTAAACCTGAAGTGAAACATCGGAATCTATAGCTAGTGTCACAAGAATGGTTCAAAACGGAGACAGTAGGAAGAGTCAGTCTTCTTGTACTTAAGTCGGCATTATGCCTTTTGCATTTAATTCCGATGCAATTTCTGTGTTTCATCATCAATTAGAAGGTCAGAGGGATACAGTAAACCTGAAGTGAGGCATCGGAAACTATAACTAGTGTCACAGGAATTGTTCAAAACATAGTCAGTAAGAAGGGTCAGTCTTCTTGTACTTAAGTCGGCATGGTACCTATTGTATTTAATTCTGATGCAATTTCTGTGTTTCATCGTCAATAAGAAGGTCCATTGGATACAGTAAACATATCGTGAAGCATCAGGATCTATAACTAGTGTCACAGGAATGGTTCAAAACAAAGTCAGTAAGAAGAGTCAGTCCTCTTGTACTTAAGTCGGCATTGTGCCTTTTCTATTTAATTCCGATGCAACTTCTGTGTTTCGTCGTCAATAAGAAGGTCCAAGGGATACAGTAAACCTGAAGTGATGCATCGGAATCTAATACCGGTCTCACAGGAAAGGTTCATAGCATAGAGAGTGAGAAGAGCAAGTCATCTTGTATATGAGTCGGCATTGTGCCATTTGTATTTAATTCCGATGCAATTTCTGTGTTTCATCGTCAATAAGTAGGTCAGAGGGCTAAAGTAAACCTGAAGTGAAGCATCGGAATCTATAGCTAGTGTCACAGGAATGGTTCAAAACGGAGACAGTAGGAAGAGTAAGTCTTCTTGTACTTAAGTCGGCATTATGCCTTTTGTATTTAATTCCGATGCAACTTCTGTGTTTCATCGTCAATAAGAAGGTCCAAGGGATACAGTAAACCTGAAGTGAAGCATCGGAATCTATAACTAGTGTCACAGGAATGGTTCCAAACATAGACAGTAAGAAGAGTCAGTTTTATTGTACTTAAGTCGGCATTGTGCCTTTTCTGTTTAATTCCGATGCAATTTCTGTCTTTCATTCTCAATAAGAAGGTCCAAGGGATACAGTAAACCTGAAGTGAAGCATCGGAATCTATAGCTAGTGTCACAGGAATGGTTCAAAATAGAGACAGTAGGAAGAAACAGTCTTCTTGTAGTTAAGTCGGGATTGTGCTTTTTCTATTTCATTCCGATGCAAATTCTGTGTTTCGTCGTCAATAAGAAGGTCCAAGGCATACAGTAAACCTGAAGTGAAGCATCGGAATCTATAACTAGTGTCACAGGAATGGTTCAAAACATAGACAGTAAGAAAAGTCAGTCTTCCTGTACTTAAAACGGCATTGTGCCTTTTCAATCTAATTCCGATGCAATTTCTGTGTTTCATCATCAAGAACAAGGTCAGAGGGATACAGTAAACCTGAAGTGAAACATTGGAATGTATAACTAGTGTCACAGGAATGGATCAACACATAGACAGTAGGAAGAGTCAGTTTTCTTGTACTTGAGTCGGCATTGTGCCTTTTGTATTTAATTCCGATGTAATTTCTGTGTTTGATCGTCAATAAGAAGGTCCAAGGGATACAGTAAACCTGAAGTGAGTCATCGGAATCTATAAGTAGTGTCACAGGAATGGTTCCAAACATAGACAGTAAGAAGAGTCAGTTTTATTGTACTTAAGTCGGCATTGTGCCTTTTCTGTTTAATTCCGATGGAATTTCTGTCTTTCATTCTCAATAAGAAGGTCCAAGGGATACAGTAAACCTGAAGTGAAGCATCGGGATCTATAACTACTGTCACAGGAATTGTTCAAAACATAGACAGTAGGGAGAGATAGTCTTCTTGTACTTAAGTCGGCATTGTGCCTTTTGTATTTTTATTCCGATGCAATTTCTGTGTTTCATCGTCAATAAGAAGGTCAGAGGGATACAGTAAAACTGAAGTGAAGCATCAGGATCTATAACTAGTGTCACAGGAATGGTTCAAAACAATGTCAGTAAGTAGAGTCAGTCCTCTTGTACTTAAGTCGGCATTGTGCCTTTTGTATTTAATTCCGATGCAATTTCTGTGTTTCATCGACAATAAGAAGGTCAGAGGGATACAGTAAACCTGAAGTGAAGCATCGGAATCTATAACTAGTGTCACAGGAATGGTTCAAACATAGTCAGCAAGAAGAGTCAGTCCTCTCGTACTTAAGTTGGCATTGTGCCTTTTGTATTTAATTCCGATGCAATTTCTGTGTTTCATCGACAATAAGAAGGTCAGAGGGATACAGTAAACCTGAAGTGAAGCATCGGAATCTATAACTAGTGTCACAGGAAAGGTTCAAAACATAGAGATTAGGAAGAGTCAGTCTTCTTATACTTAAGTCGGCACTGTGGCTTTTGTATTTAATTTCAATGCAATTTCTATGTTTCATCGTCAATTAGAAGGTCAGAGGGATACAGTAAACCTGAAGTGAAGCATCGGAATGTATAACTAGTGTCACAGGAATGGTTCAAATCATAGACAGTAGGAAGAGTCAGATTTCTTGTACTTGAGTCGGGATTGTGCCTTTTGTATTTAATTATAGTGCAATTTCTGTGTTTCATCGTCAATAAGAAGTTCCAAGTGATACAGTAAACCTAAGGTGAAGCATCAGAGACTATAACTAGTGTCACCGGAATGGTTCAAAACATAGACAGTAAGAAGAGTCAGTCTTCTTGTACTTAAGTCGGCATTGTGCCTTTTGTATTTAATTCCTAAGCAATTTCTGTGTTTCATCGTAAATAAGAAGGTCAGAGGGATACAGTAAACCTGAAGTGAAGCATCGTAATCTGTAACTAGTGACACAGGAATGGTTCAAAACATAGACAGTATGAAGAGTCAGTCTTCTTGTACTTAAGTCGGCATTGTGCCTTTTGTATTTAATTCCGATGCAATATCTGTGTTTCATCGTCAATAAGAAGGTCCAAGGGATACAATAAACATATTGTGAAGCAACGGAATCTAAAACTGGTCTCACAGGAAATGTTCACAACATAGTCAGAAAGAAGAGACAGTCTTCTTGTACTTAAGTCGGCATTGTGCGTTTTGTATTTAATTCCGATGCAATTTCTGTGTTTCGTCGTCAATAAGAAGGTCAGAGGGCTACAGTAAACCTGAAGTGAAGCATCGGAATCTATAGCTAGTGTCACAGGAATGGTTCAAAACAGAGACAGTAGGAAGAGCCAGTCTTCTTGTACTTAAGTCGGCATTGTACCTTTTCTATTTAATTCCGATGCAATTTCTGTGTTTCATCGTCAATAAGAAGGTCCAAGGGATACAGTAAACCTGAAGTGAGGCATCGGAATCTATAAGTAGTGTCACAGGAATGGTTCAAATCATAGACAGTAGGAAGAGTAAGTCTTCTTGTGCTTAAGTCGGCATTGTGCCTTTTGTATTTAATTCCGATGCAATTTCTGTGTTTCAACATCAATAAGACGGTCAGAGGGATACAGTAAACCTGAAGTGAGGCATCGGAATCTATAACTAGTGTCACAGGAATGGTTCAAAACATAGTCAGTAAGAAGAGTCAGTCATCTTGTACTTAAGTCGGCATGGTGCCTTTTGTATTTAATTCCGATTCAATTTCTGTGTTTCATCGTCAATAAGAAGTCCCAAGGGATACAGTAAACATATTGTGAAGCATCGGAATCTAAAACTGGTCACACAGGAAATGTTCAAAACATAGCCAGTAAAAAGAGTCAGTTCTCTTGTACTTAAGTCGGCATTGTGGCATTTCTTTTTAATTCCGATGCAATTTCTGTGTTTCGTCGTCAATAAGAATGTCCAAGGGATACAATAAACCTGAAGTGAAGCATCGGATTCTATAACTAGTGTCACAGGAATGGTTCAAAACATAGAAAGTTGGAAGAGTCAGTCTTCTTGTACTTAAGTCGACATTGTGCCTTTTCTATTTAATTCCGATGCAGTTTCTGTGTTTCGTCGTCAATGAGAAGGTGCAAGGGATACAGTAAACCTGAAGTGAAGCATCGGAATCTATAACTAGTGTCACGGGAATGGTTCAAAACATAGACAGAGGGATGAGTCAGTCTTCTTGTACGCAATACGGCATTGTGCCTTTTGTATTTAATTCCGATGCAATTTCTGTGTTTCATCGTCAATAAGAATGTCAGAGGGATACAGTAAACCTGAAGTGAAGCATCGGAATCTATAACTAGTATCACGGGAATGGTTCAAAACATAGAGATTATGAAGAGACAGTCTTCTTATACTTTAGTCGGCGTTGTGCCTTTTCTATTTCATTCCGATGCAGTTTCTCTGTTTCGTCGTCAATAGGAAGGTGCAAGGGATACAGTAAACCTGAAGTGAAGCATCGGAATGTATAACTAGTGTCACCGGAATGGTTCAAAACATAGACAGTAAGAAGAGTCAGTCTTCTTGTACTTAAGTCGGCATTGTGCCTTTTGTATGTAATTCCGATGCAATTTCTGTGTTTCATCGTAAATAAGAAGGTCAGAGGGATACAGTAAACCTGAAGTGAAGCATCGGAATCTGTAACTAATGTCACAGGGATGGTTCTAAACATATTCAGTATGAAGAGTCAGTCTTCTTGTACTTAAGTCGGCATTGTGACTTTTGTATTTAATTCCGATGCAATATCTGTGTTTCATCGTCAATAAGAAGGTCCAAGGGATACAATAAACATATTGTGAAGCATCGGAATTCAAAACTGGACTCACAGGAAATGTTCACAACATAGTCAGAAAGAAGAGACAGTCCTCTTGTACTTAAGACGGCATAGTGCCTTTTGTATTTAATTCCGATGCAATTTCTGGTTTCGTCGACAATAAGAAGGTCAGAGGGCTACAGTAAACCTGAAGTGAAGCATCGGAATCTATAGCTAGTGTCACAGGAATGGTTCAAAACAGAGACAGTAGGAAGAGTCAGTCTTCTTGTACTGAACTCGGCATTGTGCCTTTTCTATTTATTCCGATGCAAATTCTGTGTTTCGTCGTCAATAAGAAGGTCCAAGGGATACAGTAAACCTGAAGTGAAGCATCGGAATCTATAACTAGTGTCACAGGAATGGTTCAATACATAGACAGTAAGAAAAGTCAGTCTTCTTGTACTTAAGTCGGCATTGTGCCTTTTCTATTTAATTCCGATGCTATTTCTGTGTTTCATCATCAAGAATAAGGTTAGAGGGATACAGTAAACCTGAAGTGAAGCATCGGAATGTATAACTAGTGTCATAGGAATGGTTCAAAACGTAGACAGTAGGAAGAGTCAGTTCTCTTGTACTTGAGTCGGTATTGTGCCTTTTGTATTTAATTCCGATGCAATTTCTGTGTTTCATCGTCAATAAAAAGGTCACAGGGATACGGTAAACCTGAATTGAAGCATCGGAATCTGTAACAAGTGTCACAGGAATTGTTCAAAACATAGACAGTAGGAAGAGTAAGTCTTCTAGTACTTAAGTCGGCATTGTGCTTTTGTATTTAATTCCGATGGAATTTCAGTGTTTCATCATCAATAAGAAGGTCGAAGGGATACAGTAAACCTGAAGTGTGGCATCGGAATCTATAACTAGTGTCACAGGATTGGTTTAAAACATAGTCAGTAAGAAGAGTCAGTCTTCTTGTACTTAAGTCGGCATGGTGCCTTCTGTATTTAATTCCGATGCAATTTCTGTGTCTCATCCTCAATAAGAAGGTCCAAGGGGTACAGTAAACATATTGTGAATCATCGGAATCTAAAACTGGTCTCACAGGAAACGTTCAAAACATAGCCAGTAAGAAGAATCAGTCCTCTTGTACTTAAGTCTGCATTGTGCTTTATCTATTTAATTATGATGCAATTTCTGTGTTTCGTCGTCAATAAGAAGGTCCAAGGGATACAGTAAACCTGAAGTGAAGCATCGGAATCTAATACCGGTCTCACAGGATAGGTTCATAGCATAGAGAGTAAGAAGAGCCAGTCATCTTGTATTTGAGTCGGCATTGTGCCTTTTGTATTTAATTCCGATGCAATTTCTGTGTTTCATCGTCAATAAGAAGGTCAGAGGGCTAAAGTAAACCTGAAGTGAAGCATCGGAATCTATAGCTAGTGTCACAGGAATGGTTCAAAACAGAGACAGTAGGAAGAGTCAGTCTTCTTGTACTTAAGTCGGCATTGTGCCTTTTCTATTTATTCCGATGCAAATTCTGTGTTTCGTCGTCAATAAGAAGGTCCAAGGGATACAGTAAACCTGAAGTGAAGCATCGGAATCTATAACTAGTGTCACAGGAATGGTTCAAAACATAGACAGTAAGAAAAGTCAGTCTTCTTGTACTTAAGTCGGCATTGTGCCTTTTCTATTTAATTCCGATGCTATTTCTGTGTTTCATCATCAAGAATAAGGTCAGAGGGATACAGTAAACCTGAAGTGAAGCATCGGAATGTATAACTAGTTTCACAGGAATGGTTCAAAACGTAGACAGTAGGAAGAGTCAGTTCTCTTGTACTTGAGTCGGCATTGTGCCTTTTGTATTTAATTCCGATGCAATTTCTGTGTTTCATCGTCAATAAGAAGGCCAGAGGGATACGGTAAATTGAAGTGAAGCTTCGGAATCTATAACAAGTGTCACAGGAATGGTTAAAAAAATAGACAGTAGGAAGAGTCAGTCTTTTTGTACTAAAGGCGGCATTGTGCCTTTTGTATTTAATTGCGATGCAATTTCTGTGTTTCATCGTCAATAAGAAGGTCCAAGGGATACAGTAAACCTGAAGTGAGGCATCGGAATCTGTAACTAGTGTCACAGGAATGGTTCAAAACATAGTCAGTAAGAAGAGTCAGTCTTCTTGTACTTAAGTCGGCATGGTGTTTTCTGTATTTAATTGCGATGCAATTTCTGTGTTTCATCGTCAATAAGAAGGTCCAAGGGATACAGGAAACATATTGTGAAGCATCGGAATCTAAAACTAGTCTCACAGGAAATGTTCAAAACATAGTCAGTAGGAAAAGTCAGTCCTCTTGTACTTAAGTCCGCATTGGGCCTTATCTATTTAATTCCGATGCAATTTCTGTGTTTCGTTGTCAATAAGAAGGTCCAAGGGATACAGTAAACCTGAAGTGAGGCATCGGAATCTATAAGTAGTGTCACAGGAATGGTTCAAATCATAGACAGTAGGGAGAGTCAGTCTTCTTGTACTTAAGTCGGCATTGTGCCTTTTGTATTTAATTCCTAAGCAATTTCTGTGTTTCAACATCATTAAGAAGGTCAGAGGAATACAGTAAATCTGAAGTGAGGCATCGGAATCTATAACTAGTGTCACAGGAATGGTTCAAAACATAGTTAGTAAGAAGAGTCAGTCTTCTTGTACTTAAGTCGGCATTATGCCTATTGTATTTAATTCCGATGCAATTTCTGTGTTTCATCGTCAATATGAAGGTCCAAGGGATACAGTAAACATATTGTGAAGCATCGGAATCTAAAACTGGTCTCACAGGAAATGTTCAGAACATAGCAAGTAAGAGGAGTCAGTTCTGTTGTACTTAAGTCGGCATTGTGGCTTTTCTTTTTAATTCCGATGCAATTTCTGTGTTTCGTCGTCAATAAGAAGGTCCAAGGGATACAGTAAACCTGAAGAGAAGCATCGGAATCTAATACCGGTCTCACAGGTAAGGTTCATAGCATAGAGAGTAAGAAGAGCCAGTCATCTTGTATTTGAGTCAGCATTGTGCCTCTTGTATTTAATTCCGTGCAATTTCTGTGTTTCATCGTCATTAAGAAGGTCAGAGGGCTACAGTAAACCTGAAGTAAAGCTTAGAAATCTATAGCTAGTGTCACAGGAATGGTTCAAAACATAGTCAGTAAGAGGAGTCAGTCCTCTTGTACTTAAGTCGGCATTGTGCCTTTTCTATTTAATTCCGATGCAATTTCTGTGTTTCGTCGTCAATAAGAAGGTCCAAGGGATACAGTAAACCTGAAGTGAAGCATCGGAATCTAATACCGGTCTCACAGGAAAGGTTCATAGCATAGAGAGTAAGAAGAGCCAGTCATCTTGTATTTGAGTCGGCATTGTGCCTTTTGTATTTAATTCCGATGCAATTTCTGCGTTTCATCGTCAATAAGAAGGTCGGAGGGCTAAAGTAAACCTGAAGTGAAGCATCGGAATCTATAGCTAGTGACACAGGAATGGTTCAAAACATAGACAGTAAGAAAAGTCAGTCTTCTTGTACTTAAGTCGGCATTGTGCCTTTTGTATTTAATTCCGATGCAATATCTGTGTTTCATCGTCAATAAGAAGGACCAAGGGATAAAATAAACATATAGTGAAGCATCGGAATCTAAAACTGGTCTCACAGGAAATGTTCACAACATAGACAGAAAGAAGAGACAGTCTTCTTGTACTTAAGTCGGCATTGTGCCTTTTGTATTTAATTCCGTTGCAATTTCTGTGTTTCGTCGTCAATAAGAAGGTCAGAGGGCTACAGTAAACCTGAAGTGAAGCATCGGAATCTATAGCTAGTGTCACAGGAATGTTTCAAAACAGAGACAGTAGGAAGAGTCAGTCTTCTTGTACTTAAGTCGGCATTGTGTTTTTTCTATTTAATTCCGATGAAAATTCTGTGTTTCGTCGTCAATAAGAAGGTCCAAGGGATGCAGTAAACTTGAAGTGAAGCATCGGAATCTATAACTAGTGTCACAGGAATGGTTCAAAACATAGACAGTAAGAAAAGTCCGTCTTCTTGTACTTAAGTCGGCATTGTGCCTTTTCTATTTAATTCCGATGCAATTTCTGTGTTTCATCATCAAGAAGAAGGTCAGAGGGATACAGTAAACCTGAAGTGAAGCATCGGAATGTATAACTAGTGTCACAGGAATGATTCAAAACATAGACAGTAGGATGAGTCAGTTTTCTTGTACTTGAGTCGGCATTGTGCCTTTTGTATTTAATTTTGATGCAATTTCTGTGTTTCATCGTCAACAAGAAGGTCAGAGGGATACAGTAAACCTGAAGTGAAGCATCGGAATCTATAACAAGTGTCACAGGAATGGTTCAAAAAATAGACAGTAGGAAGAGTCAGTCTTCTTGTACTTAAGGCGGCATGGTGTCTTTTGTATTTAATTCCGATGCAATTTCTGTGTTTCATCGTCAATAAGAAGGTCCAAGGGATACAGTAAACATATTTTGAAGCATCGGAATCTAAAACTAGTCTCACAGGATATGTTCAAAACATAGCCAGTGAGAAGAGAAAGTCCTCTTGTACTTAAGTCGGCATTGAGCCTTTTCTATTTAATTCCGATGCAATTTCTGTGTTTCGTCGTCAATAAGAAGGTCAAGGGGATACAGTAAACCTGAAGTGAAGCATCGGAATTTAATACCGGTCTCACAGGAGTGGTTCAAAAAATTGACAGTAGGAAGAGTCAGTTTTCTTGTACTTGAGTCAGCATTGTGCCCTTTGTATTTAATTCCGACGCAATTTCTGTGTTTCATCGTCAATAAGAAGGTCCAAGGGATACAGTAAACCTGAAGTGAAGCATCGGAATCTATAACTAGTGTCACAGGAATAGTTCAAAACATAGACAGTAGGAAGAGTAAGTCTTCTAGTACTTAAGTCGGCATTGTGCCTTTTGTATTCAATTCCGATGCAAATTCTGTGTTTCATCATCAATAAGAAGGTCCAAGGGATACAGTAAACCTGAAGATAGGCATCGGAATCTATAACTAGTATCACAGGAATAGTTCAAAACATAGTGAGTAAGAAGAGTCAGTCTTCTTGTACATAACTCGGCATGGTGCCTTTTGTATTTAATTCCGATGCAATTTATGTGTTTCGTCGTCAATAACAAGGTCCAAGGGAAACAGTGAACCTGAAGTGAAGCATCGGAATCTAATACCGATCTCACAGGAAAGGTTCATAACATAGAGAGTAAGAAGAGCCAGTCATCTTGTATTTGAGTCGGCATTGTGCCTTTTGTATTTAATTCCGATGCAATTTCTCAGTTTCATCGTCAATAAGAAGGTCAGAGGGATACAGTGAAACTGAAGTGAAGCATCGGAATCTATAACTAGTGTCACAGGAATGGTTAAAATCATTGACAGTAAAAAGAGTCAGTCATCTTGTACTTAAGTCGGCATTGTGCCTTTTGTATTTAATTCCGATGCAATTTCTGTGTTTCATCGTCAATAAGAAGATCCAAACGATACAGTAAACCTAAAGTGAAGCATCGGAATCTTTCACTAGTGTCACAGGAATGGTTTTTTGAAACATAGTCAGTAAGAAGAGTCAATCTTCTTGTACTTAAGTCAGCATTGTGCCTTTTCTATTTAATTCCGATGCAAATTCTGTGTTTCAACATAATTAAGAAGGTCAGAGGAATACAGTAAATCTGAAGTGAGGCATCGGAATCTATAACCAGTGTCACAGGAATGGTTCAAAACATAGTCAGTAAGAAGAGTCAGTCTTCTTGTACTTAAGTCGGCATTATGCCTATTGTATTTAATTCCGATGCAATTTCTGTGTTTCATCGTCAATAAGAAGGTCCAAGGGATACAGTAAACCTGAAGAGAAGCATCGGAATCTAATACCGTTCTCACAGGTAAGGTTCATAGCATAGAGAGTAAGAAGAGCCAGTCATCTTGTATTTGAGTCAGCATTGTGCCTCTTGTATTTAATTCCGTGCAATTTCTGTGTTTCATCGTCATTAAGAAGGTCAGAGGGCTACAGTAAACCTGAAGTGAAGCTTCGAAATCTATAGCTAGTGTCACAGGAATGGTTCAAAACATAGTCAGTAAGAGGAGTCAGTCCTCTTGTACTTAAGTCGGCTTTGCGCCTTTTGTATTTAAATCCGATGCAATTTCTGTGTTTCATCGACAATAAGAAGGTCAGAGGGATACAGTGAACCTGAAATGAAGCATCGGAATCTATAACTAGTATCACGGGAATGGTTCAAAACATAGAGAATAGGAAGAGTCAGTATTCTTATACTTAAGTGCGCACTGTCCCTTTTATATTTAATACCGATGCAATTTCTGTGTTTCATCGTCGATTAGAAGGTCAGAGAGATACAGTAAACCTGAAGTGAAGCATCGGAATGTATGACTAGTGTCACAGGAATGGTTCAAATCATAGACAGTAGGAAGTGTCAGATTTCTAGTACTTGAGTCGTTATTGTGCCTTTTGTATTTAATTCCGATGCAATGTCTGTGTTTCATCGTCAATAAGAAGGTCCAAGTGATACAGTAAACCTAAAGTGAAGCATCGGAAACTATAACTAGTGTCACCGGAATGGTTCAAAACATAGACAGTAAGAAGAGTCTGTCTTCTTGTACTTAAGTCGGCATTGTGCCTTTTGTATTTAATTCCGATGCAATTTCTGTGTTTCATCGTCAATAAGAAGGTCCAAGGGATACAGTAAACCTGAAGTGTGGCATCGGAATCTATAAGTAGTGTCACAGGAATGGTTCAAAACATAGACAATAGGAAGAGTAAGTCTTCTTGTACTTAAGTCGGCATTGTGCCTTTTGTAATTAATTCCGATGCAATATCTGTGTTTAATCGTCAATAAGAAGGTCCAAGGGATACAATAAACATATTGTGAAGCATCGGAATCTAAAACTGGACTCACGGGAAATGTTCACAACATACTCAGAAAGAAGAGACAGTCTTTTTGTACTTAAGACGGCATTGTGCCTTTTGTATTTAATTCCGATGTAATTTCTGTCTTCAACGTCAATAAGAAGGTCAGAGGGCTACAGTAAACCTGAAGTGAAGCATCGGAATCTATAGCTAGTGTCACAGGAATGGTTCAAAACAGAGACAGTAGGAAGAGTCAGTCTTCTTGTACTTAAGTCGGCATTGTGCCTTTTCTATTTCATTCCGATGCAAATTCTGTGTTTCGTCGTCAATAAGAAGGTCCAAGGGATACAGTAAACCTGAATTGAGGCATCGGAATCTATAACTAGTGCCACAGGAATGGTTCAAAACATAAACAGTAAGAAAAGTCAGTCTTCCTGTACTTAAGTCGGCATTGTGCCTTTTCTATTTAATTCCGATGCAATTTCTGTGTTTCATCATCAAGAAGAAGGTCAGAGGGATACAGTAAACCTGAAGTGAAGCATCGGAATGTATAACTAGTGTCACAGGAATGGATCAAAACATAGGCAGTAGGAAGAGTCAGTTTACTTGTACTTGAGTCGGCATTGTGCCTTTTGTATTTAATTCCGATGCAATTTCTGTGTTTCTTCGTCAATAAGAAGGTCAGAGGGATACAGTACACCTGAAGTGAAGCATCGGAATCTAAAACAAGTGTCACAGGAATTGTTTAAAACGTAGACAGTAGGAAGAGTAAGTCTTCTAGTACTTAAGTCGGCATTGTGCTTTTGTATTTAATTCCGATGCTATTTCTGTGTTTCATCATCAATAAGAAGGTCCAAGGGATACAGTTAACCAGAAGTGAGGCATCGGAATCTGTAACTAGTGTCACAGGAATGGTTCAAATCATAGTCAGTAAGAAGAGTCAGTCTTCTTGTACTTATGTCGGCATGGTGCCTTCTGTATTTAATTGCGATGCAATTTCTGTGTTTCATCGTCAATAAGAAGGTCCAAGGGATACAGTAAACATATTGTGAAGCATCGGAATCTAAAACTGGTCTCACAGGAAATGTTCAAAACATAGTCAGTAGGAAAAGTCAGTCCTCTTGTACTTAAGTCGGCATTGGGCCTTATCTATTTAATTCCGATGCAATTTCTGTGTTTCGTCGTCAATAAGAAGGTCCAAGGGATACAGTAAACCTGAAGTGAGGCATCGGAATCTATAAGTAGTGTCACAGGAATGGTT
Source organism: Schistocerca americana (assembly GCF_021461395.2). NCBI lineage: Eukaryota > Metazoa > Arthropoda > Insecta > Orthoptera > Acrididae > Schistocerca > Schistocerca americana. The sequence continues at coordinate 20,331,108 of NC_060121.1, read as the reverse complement.
CAAATCATAGACAGTAGGAAGAGTAAGTCTTCTTGTACTTAAGTCGGCATTGTGCCTTTTGTATTTAATTCCTAAGCAATTTCTGTGTTTCAACATCATTAAGAAGGTCAGAGGAATACAGTAAATCTGAAGTGAGGCATCGGAATCTATAACTAGTGTCACAGGAATGGTTCAAAACGTAGACAGTAGGAAGAGTCAGTTCTCTTGTACTTGAGTCGGTATTGTGCCTTTTGTATTTAATTCCGATGCAATTTCTGTGTTTCATCGTCAATAAAAAGGTCACAGGGATACGGTAAACCTGAATTGAAGCATCGGAATCTGTAACAAGTGTCACAGGAATTGTTCAAAACATAGACAGTAGGAAGAGTAAGTCTTCTAGTACTTAAGTCGGCATTGTGCTTTTGTATTTAATTCCGATGGAATTTCAGTGTTTCATCATCAATAAGAAGGTCGAAGGGATACAGTAAACCTGAAGTGTGGCATCGGAATCTATAACTAGTGTCACAGGATTGGTTTAAAACATAGTCAGTAAGAAGAGTCAGTCTTCTTGTACTTAAGTCGGCATGGTGCCTTCTGTATTTAATTCCGATGCAATTTCTGTGTCTCATCCTCAATAAGAAGGTCCAAGGGGTACAGTAAACATATTGTGAATCATCGGAATCTAAAACTGGTCTCACAGGAAACGTTCAAAACATAGCCAGTAAGAAGAATCAGTCCTCTTGTACTTAAGTCTGCATTGTGCTTTATCTATTTAATTATGATGCAATTTCTGTGTTTCGTCGTCAATAAGAAGGTCCAAGGGATACAGTAAACCTGAAGTGAAGCATCGGAATCTAATACCGGTCTCACAGGATAGGTTCATAGCATAGAGAGTAAGAAGAGCCAGTCATCTTGTATTTGAGTCGGCATTGTGCCTTTTGTATTTAATTCCGATGCAATTTCTGTGTTTCATCGTCAATAAGAAGGTCAGAGGGCTAAAGTAAACCTGAAGTGAAGCATCGGAATCTATAGCTAGTGTCACAGGAATGGTTCAAAACAGAGACAGTAGGAAGAGTCAGTCTTCTTGTACTTAAGTCGGCATTGTGCCTTTTCTATTTATTCCGATGCAAATTCTGTGTTTCGTCGTCAATAAGAAGGTCCAAGGGATACAGTAAACCTGAAGTGAAGCATCGGAATCTATAACTAGTGTCACAGGAATGGTTCAAAACATAGACAGTAAGAAAAGTCAGTCTTCTTGTACTTAAGTCGGCATTGTGCCTTTTCTATTTAATTCCGATGCTATTTCTGTGTTTCATCATCAAGAATAAGGTCAGAGGGATACAGTAAACCTGAAGTGAAGCATCGGAATGTATAACTAGTTTCACAGGAATGGTTCAAAACGTAGACAGTAGGAAGAGTCAGTTCTCTTGTACTTGAGTCGGCATTGTGCCTTTTGTATTTAATTCCGATGCAATTTCTGTGTTTCATCGTCAATAAGAAGGCCAGAGGGATACGGTAAATTGAAGTGAAGCTTCGGAATCTATAACAAGTGTCACAGGAATGGTTAAAAAAATAGACAGTAGGAAGAGTCAGTCTTTTTGTACTAAAGGCGGCATTGTGCCTTTTGTATTTAATTGCGATGCAATTTCTGTGTTTCATCGTCAATAAGAAGGTCCAAGGGATACAGTAAACCTGAAGTGAGGCATCGGAATCTGTAACTAGTGTCACAGGAATGGTTCAAAACATAGTCAGTAAGAAGAGTCAGTCTTCTTGTACTTAAGTCGGCATGGTGTTTTCTGTATTTAATTGCGATGCAATTTCTGTGTTTCATCGTCAATAAGAAGGTCCAAGGGATACAGGAAACATATTGTGAAGCATCGGAATCTAAAACTAGTCTCACAGGAAATGTTCAAAACATAGTCAGTAGGAAAAGTCAGTCCTCTTGTACTTAAGTCCGCATTGGGCCTTATCTATTTAATTCCGATGCAATTTCTGTGTTTCGTCGTCAATAAGAAGGTCCAAGGGATACAGTAAACCTGAAGTGAGGCATCGGAATCTATAAGTAGTGTCACAGGAATGGTTCAAATCATAGACAGTAGGGAGAGTCAGTCTTCTTGTACTTAAGTCGGCATTGTGCCTTTTGTATTTAATTCCTAAGCAATTTCTGTGTTTCAACATCATTAAGAAGGTCAGAGGAATACAGTAAATCTGAAGTGAGGCATCGGAATCTATAACTAGTGTCACAGGAATGGTTCAAAACATAGTTAGTAAGAAGAGTCAGTCTTCTTGTACTTAAGTCGGCATTATGCCTATTGTATTTAATTCCGATGCAATTTCTGTGTTTCATCGTCAATATGAAGGTCCAAGGGATACAGTAAACATATTGTGAAGCATCGGAATCTAAAACTGGTCTCACAGGAAATGTTCAGAACATAGCAAGTAAGAGGAGTCAGTTCTGTTGTACTTAAGTCGGCATTGTGGCTTTTCTTTTTAATTCCGATGCAATTTCTGTGTTTCGTCGTCAATAAGAAGGTCCAAGGGATACAGTAAACCTGAAGAGAAGCATCGGAATCTAATACCGGTCTCACAGGTAAGGTTCATAGCATAGAGAGTAAGAAGAGCCAGTCATCTTGTATTTGAGTCAGCATTGTGCCTCTTGTATTTAATTCCGTGCAATTTCTGTGTTTCATCGTCATTAAGAAGGTCAGAGGGCTACAGTAAACCTGAAGTAAAGCTTAGAAATCTATAGCTAGTGTCACAGGAATGGTTCAAAACATAGTCAGTAAGAGGAGTCAGTCCTCTTGTACTTAAGTCGGCTTTGCGCCTTTTGTATTTAAATCCGATGCAATTTCTGTGTTTCATCGACAATAAGAAGGTCAGAGGGATACAGTAAACCTGAAGTGAAGCATCGGAATCTATAACTAGTATCACGGGAATGGTTCAAAACATAGAAAATAGGAAGAGTCAGTATTCTTATACTTAAGTGCGCACTGTCCCATTTATATTTAATACCGATGCAATTTCTGTGTTTCATCGTCAATTAGAAGGTCAGAGGGATACAGTAAACCTGAAGTGAAGCATCGGAATGTATGACTAGTGTCACAGGAATGGTTCAAATCATAGACAGTAGGAAGTGTCAGATTTCTAGTACTTGAGTCGTTATTGTGCCTTTTGTATTTAATTCCGATGCAATGTCTGTGTTTCATCGTCAATAAGAAGGTCCAAGTGATACAGTAAATCTAAAGTGAAGCATCGGAAACTATAACTAGTGTCACCGGAATGGTTCAAAACATAGACAGTAAGAAGAGTCAGTCTTCTTGTACTTAAGTCGGCATTGTGCCTTTTGTATTTAATTCCGATGCAATTTCTGTGTTTCATCGTCAATAAGAAGGTCCAAGGGATACAGTAAACCTGAAGTGTGGCATCGGAATCTATAAGTAGTGTCACAGGAATGGTTCAAAACATAGACAGTTGGAAGAGTAAGTCTTCTTGTACTTAAGTCGGCATTGTGCCTTTTGTAATTAATTCCGATGCAATATCTGTGTTTCATCGTCAATAAGAAGGTCCAAGGGATACAATAAACATATTGTGAAGCATCGGAATCTAAAACTGGACTCACAGGAAATGTTCACAACATAGTCAGAAAGAAGAGACAGTCTTCTTGTACTTAAGACGGCATTGTGCCTTTTGTAATAAAATCCGATGTAATTTCTGTGTTCGTCGTCAATAAGAAGGTCAGAGGGCTACAGTAAACCTGAAGTGAAGCATCGGAATCTATAGCTAGTGTCACAAGAATGGTTCAAAACAGAGACAGTAGGAAGAGTCAGTCTTCTTGTACTTAAGTCGGCATTGTGCCTTTTCTATTTCATTCCGATGCAAATTCTGTGTTTCGTCGTCAATAAGAAGGTCCAAGGGATACAGTAAACCTGAAGTGAAGCATCGGAATGTATAACTAGTGCCACAGGAATGGATCAAAACATAGGCAGTAGGAAGAGTCAGTTTACTTGTACTTGAGTCGGCATTGTGCCTTTTGTATTTAATTCCGATGCAATTTCTGTGTTTCTTCGTCAATAAGAAGGTCAGAGGGATACAGTACACCTGAAGTGAAGCATCGGAATCTATAACAAGTGTCACAGGAATGGTTCAAAAAATAGACAGTAGGAAGAGTCAGTCTTCTTGTACTGAAGTCGGCATTGTGCCTTTTGTATTTAATTCCGATGCAATTTCTGTGTTTCATCGTCAATAAGAAGGTCCAAGGGATACAGTAAACATATTGTGAAGCATCGGAATCTAAAACTGGTCTCACAGGAAATGTTCAAATCATAGCCAGTAAGAAGAGTCAGTCCTCTTGTACTTAAGTCGGCATTGTGCCTTTTCTATTTAATTCCGATGCAATTTCTGTGTTTCGTCGTCAATAAGAAGGTCCAAGGGATACAGTAAACCTGAAGTGAAGCATCGGAATCTAATACCGGTCTCACAGGAAAGGTTCATAGCATAGAGAGTAAGAAGAGCCAGTCATCTTGTATTTGAGTCGGCATTGTGCCTTTTGTATTTAATTCCGATGCAATTTCTGCGTTTCATCGTCAATAAGAAGGTCGGAGGGCTAAAGTAAACCTGAAGTGAAGCATCGGAATCTATAGCTAGTGACACAGGAATGGTTCAAAACATAGACAGTAAGAAAAGTCAGTCTTCTTGTACTTAAGTCGGCATTGTGCCTTTTGTATTTAATTCCGATGCAATATCTGTGTTTCATCGTCAATAAGAAGGACCAAGGGATAAAATAAACATATAGTGAAGCATCGGAATCTAAAACTGGTCTCACAGGAAATGTTCACAACATAGACAGAAAGAAGAGACAGTCTTCTTGTACTTAAGTCGGCATTGTGCCTTTTGTATTTAATTCCGTTGCAATTTCTGTGTTTCGTCGTCAATAAGAAGGTCAGAGGGCTACAGTAAACCTGAAGTGAAGCATCGGAATCTATAGCTAGTGTCACAGGAATGTTTCAAAGCAGAGACAGTAGGAAGAGTCAGTCTTCTTGTACTTAAGTCGGCATTGTGTTTTTTCTATTTAATTCCGATGAAAATTCTGTGTTTCGTCGTCAATAAGAAGGTCCAAGGGATGCAGTAAACTTGAAGTGAAGCATCGGAATCTATAACTAGTGTCACAGGAATGGTTCAAAACATAGACAGTAAGAAAAGTCCGTCTTCTTGTACTTAAGTCGGCATTGTGCCTTTTCTATTTAATTCCGATGCAATTTCTGTGTTTCATCATCAAGAAGAAGGTCAGAGGGATACAGTAAACCTGAAGTGAAGCATCGGAATGTATAACTAGTGTCACAGGAATGATTCAAAACATAGACAGTAGGATGAGTCAGTTTTCTTGTACTTGAGTCGGCATTGTGCCTTTTGTATTTAATTTTGATGCAATTTCTGTGTTTCATCGTCAACAAGAAGGTCAGAGGGATACAGTAAACCTGAAGTGAAGCATCGGAATCTATAACAAGTGTCACAGGAATGGTTCAAAAAATAGACAGTAGGAAGAGTCAGTCTTCTTGTACTTAAGGCGGCATGGTGTCTTTTGTATTTAATTCCGATGCAATTTCTGTGTTTCATCGTCAATAAGAAGGTCCAAGGGATACAGTAAACATATTTTGAAGCATCGGAATCTAAAACTAGTCTCACAGGATATGTTCAAAACATAGCCAGTGAGAAGAGAAAGTCCTCTTGTACTTAAGTCGGCATTGAGCCTTTTCTATTTAATTCCGATGCAATTTCTGTGTTTCGTCGTCAATAAGAAGGTCAAGGGGATACAGTAAACCTGAAGTGAAGCATCGGAATTTAATACCGGTCTCACAGGAGTGGTTCAAAAAATTGACAGTAGGAAGAGTCAGTTTTCTTGTACTTGAGTCAGCATTGTGCCCTTTGTATTTAATTCCGACGCAATTTCTGTGTTTCATCGTCAATAAGAAGGTCCAAGGGATACAGTAAACCTGAAGTGAGGCATCGGAATCTATAACTAGTGTCACAGGAATAGTTCAAAACATAGACAGTAGGAAGAGTAAGTCTTCTAGTACTTAAGTCGGCATTGTGCCTTTTGTATTCAGTTCCGATGCAAATTCTGTGTTTCATCATCAATAAGAAGGTCCAAGGGATACAGTAAACCTGAAGATAGGCATCGGAATCTATAACTAGTGTCACAGGAATAGTTCAAAACATAGTGAGTAAGAAGAGTCAGTCTTCTTGTACATAACTCGGCATGGTGCCTTTTGTATTTAATTCCGATGCAATTTCTGTGTTTCGTCGTCAATAACAAGGTCCAAGGGAAACAGTGAACCTGAAGTGAAGCATCGGAATCTAATACCGATCTCACAGGAAAGGTTCATAACATAGAGAGTAAGAAGAGCCAGTCATCTTGTATTTGAGTCGGCATTGTGCCTTTTGTATTTAATTCCGATGCAATTTCTCAGTTTCATCGTCAATAAGAAGGTCAGAGGGATACAGTGAAACTGAAGTGAAGCATCGGAATCTATAACTAGTGTCACAGGAATGGTTAAAATCATTGACAGTAAAAAGAGTCAGTCATCTTGTACTTAAGTCGGCATTGTGCCTTTTGTATTTAATTCCGATGCAATTTCTGTGTTTCATCGTCAATAAGAAGATCCAAACGATACAGTAAACCTAAAGTGAAGCATCGGAATCTTTCACTAGTGTCACAGGAATGGTTTTTTGAAACATAGTCAGTAAGAAGAGTCAATCTTCTTGTACTTAAGTCAGCATTGTGCCTTTTCTATTTAATTCCGATGCAAATTCTGTGTTTCAACATAATTAAGAAGGTCAGAGGAATACAGTAAATCTGAAGTGAGGCATCGGAATCTATAACCAGTGTCACAGGAATGGTTCAAAACATAGTCAGTAAGAAGAGTCAGTCTTCTTGTACTTAAGTCGGCATTATGCCTATTGTATTTAATTCCGATGCAATTTCTGTGTTTCATCGTCAATAAGAAGGTCCAAGGGATACAGTAAACCTGAAGAGAAGCATCGGAATCTAATACCGTTCTCACAGGTAAGGTTCATAGCATAGAGAGTAAGAAGAGCCAGTCATCTTGTATTTGAGTCAGCATTGTGCCTCTTGTATTTAATTCCGTGCAATTTCTGTGTTTCATCGTCATTAAGAAGGTCAGAGGGCTACAGTAAACCTGAAGTGAAGCTTCGAAATCTATAGCTAGTGTCACAGGAATGGTTCAAAACATAGTCAGTAAGAGGAGTCAGTCCTCTTGTACTTAAGTCGGCTTTGCGCCTTTTGTATTTAAATCCGATGCAATTTCTGTGTTTCATCGACAATAAGAAGGTCAGAGGGATACAGTGAACCTGAAATGAAGCATCGGAATCTATAACTAGTATCACGGGAATGGTTCAAAACATAGAGAATAGGAAGAGTCAGTATTCTTATACTTAAGTGCGCACTGTCCCTTTTATATTTAATACCGATGCAATTTCTGTGTTTCATCGTCAATTAGAAGGTCAGAGAGATACAGTAAACCTGAAGTGAAGCATCGGAATGTATGACTAGTGTCACAGGAATGGTTCAAATCATAGACAGTAGGAAGTGTCAGATTTCTAGTACTTGAGTCGTTATTGTGCCTTTTGTATTTAATTCCGATGCAATGTCTGTGTTTCATCGTCAATAAGAAGGTCCAAGTGATACAGTAAACCTAAAGTGAAGCATCGGAAACTATAACTAGTGTCACCGGAATGGTTCAAAACATAGACAGTAAGAAGAGTCTGTCTTCTTGTACTTAAGTCGGCATTGTGCCTTTTGTATTTAATTCCGATGCAATTTCTGTGTTTCATCGTCAATAAGAAGGTCCAAGGGATACAGTAAACCTGAAGTGTGGCATCGGAATCTATAAGTAGTGTCACAGGAATGGTTCAAAACATAGACAATAGGAAGAGTAAGTCTTCTTGTACTTAAGTCGGCATTGTGCCTTTTGTAATTAATTCCGATGCAATATCTGTGTTTAATCGTCAATAAGAAGGTCCAAGGGATACAATAAACATATTGTGAAGCATCGGAATCTAAAACTGGACTCACGGGAAATGTTCACAACATACTCAGAAAGAAGAGACAGTCTTTTTGTACTTAAGACGGCATTGTGCCTTTTGTATTTAATTCCGATGTAATTTCTGTCTTCGTCGTCAATAAGAAGGTCAGAGGGCTACAGTAAACCTGAAGTGAAGCATCGGAATCTATAGCTAGTGTCACAGGAATGGTTCAAAACAGAGACAGTAGGAAGAGTCAGTCTTCTTGTACTTAAGTCGGCATTGTGCCTTTTCTATTTCATTCCGATGCAAATTCTGTGTTTCGTCGTCAATAAGAAGGTCCAAGGGATACAGTAAACCTGAATTGAGGCATCGGAATCTATAACTAGTGCCACAGGAATGGTTCAAAACATAAACAGTAAGAAAAGTCAGTCTTCCTGTACTTAAGTCGGCATTGTGCCTTTTCTATTTAATTCCGATGCAATTTCTGTGTTTCATCATCAAGAAGAAGGTCAGAGGGATACAGTAAACCTGAAGTGAAGCATCGGAATGTATAACTAGTGTCACAGGAATGGATCAAAACATAGGCAGTAGGAAGAGTCAGTTTACTTGTACTTGAGTCGGCATTGTGCCTTTTGTATTTATTTCCGATGCAATTTCTGTGTTTCTTCGTCAATAAGAAGGTCAGAGGGATACAGTACACCTGAAGTGAAGCATCGGAATCTAAAACAAGTGTCACAGGAATTGTTTAAAACGTAGACAGTAGGAAGAGTAAGTCTTCTAGTACTTAAGTCGGCATTGTGCTTTTGTATTTAATTCCGATGCTATTTCTGTGTTTCATCATCAATAAGAAGGTCCAAGGGATACAGTTAACCAGAAGTGAGGCATCGGAATCTGTAACTAGTGTCACAGGAATGGTTCAAATCATAGTCAGTAAGAAGAGTCAGTCTTCTTGTACTTATGTCGGCATGGTGCCTTCTGTATTTAATTGCGATGCAATTTCTGTGTTTCATCGTCAATAAGAAGGTCCAAGGGATACAGTAAACATATTGTGAAGCATCGGAATCTAAAACTGGTCTCACAGGAAATGTTCAAAACATAGTCAGTAGGAAAAGTCAGTCCTCTTGTACTTAAGTCGGCATTGGGCCTTATCTATTTAATTCCGATGCAATTTCTGTGTTTCGTCGTCAATAAGAAGGTCCAAGGGATACAGTAAACCTGAAGTGAGGCATCGGAATCTATAAGTAGTGTCACAGGAATGGTTCAAATCATAGACAGTAGGAAGAGTAAGTCTTCTTGTACTTAAGTCGGCATTGTGCCTTTTGTATTTAATTCCTAAGCAATTTCTGTGTTTCAACATCATTAAGAAGGTCAGAGGAATACAGTAAATCTGAAGTGAGGCATCGGAATCTATAACTAGTGTCACAGGAATGGTTCAAAACAAAATCAGTAAGAAGAGTCAGTCTTCTTGTACTTAAGTCGGCATTATGCCTATTGTATTTAATTCCGATGTAATTTCTGTGTTTCATCGTCAATAAGAAGGTCCAAGGGATACAGTAAACATATTGTGAAGCATCGGAATCTAAAACTGGTCTCACAGGATATGTTCAAAACATAGCAAGTAAGAGGAGTCAGTTCTGTTGTACTTAAGTCGGCATTGTGGCTTTTCTTTTTAATTCCGATGCAATTTCTGTGTTTCGTCGTCAATAAGAAGGTCCAAGGGATACAGTAAACCAGAGGAGAAGCATCGGAATCTAATACCGGACTCACAGGTAAGGTTCATAGCATAGAGAGTAAGAAGAGCCAGTCATCTTGTATTTGAGTCAGCATTGTGCCTCTTGTATTTAATTCCGTGCAATTTCTGTGTTTCATCGTCAATAAGAAGGTCAGAGGGCTATAGTAAACCTGAAGTGAAGCTTCGAAATCTATAGCTAGTGTCACAGGAATGGTTCAAAACATAGTCAGTAAGAGGAGTCAGTCCTCTTGTACTTAAGTCGGCTTTGCGCCTTTTGTATTTAAATCCGATGCAATTTCTGTGTTTCATCGACAATAAGAAGGTCAGAGGGATACAGTGAAACTGAAGTGAAGCATCGGGATCTATAACTTGTATCACGGGAATGGTTCAAAACATAGAGAATGGGAAGAGTGAGTGTTCTTATACTTAAGTGCGCACTGTGCCTTTTATATTTAATACCGATGAAATTTCTGTGTTTCATCGTCAATTAGAAGGTCAGAGGGATACAGTAAACCTGAAGTGAAGCATCGGAATGTATGACTAGTGTCACAGGAATGGTTCAAATCATAGACAGTAGGAAGTGTCAGATTTCTAGTACTTGAGTCGTTATTGTGCCTTTTGTATTTAATTCCGATGCAATGTCTGTGTTTCATCGTCAATAAGAAGGTCCAAGTGATACAGTAAATCTAAAGTGAAGCATCGGAAACTATAGCTAGTGTCACAGGAATGGTTCAAAACAGATAGGAAGAGTCAGTCTTCTTGTACTTAAGTCGGCATTGTGCCTTTTCTATTTCATTCCGATGCAAATTCTGTGTTTCGTCGTCAATAAGAAGGTCCAAGGGATACAGTAAACCTGAAGTGAAGCATCGGAATGTATAACTAGTGTCACAGGAATGGATCAAAGCATAGGCAGTAGGAAGAGTCAGTTTACTTGTACTTGAGTCGGCATTGTGCCTTTTGTATTTAATTCCGATGCAATTTCTGTGTTTCTTCGTCAATAAGAAGGTCAGAGGGATACAGTACACCTGAAGTGAAGCATCGGAATCTATAACAAGTGTCACAGGAATGGTTCAAAAAATAGACAGTAGGAAGAGTCAGTCTTCTTGTACTGAAGGCGGCATTGTGCCTTTTGTATTTAATTCCGATGCAATTTCTGTGTTTCATCGTCAATAAGAAGGTCCAAGGGATACAGTAAACCTGAAGTATGGCATCGGAATCTATAAGTAGTGTCACAGGAATGGTTCAAAACATAGACAGTAGGAATAGTAAGTCTTCTTGTACTTAAGGCGGCATTGTGCCTTTTGTATTTAATTCCGATGCAATTTCTGTGTTTCATCATCAATAAGAAGGTCAGAGGGATACAGTAAACCTGAAGTGAGACATCGGAATCTGTAACTAGTGTCACAGGAATGGTTGAAAACATAGACAGTAAGAAGAGTCAGTCTTCTTGTACTTAAGTCGGCATGGTACCTTATGTATTTAATTCCGATGAAATTTCTGTGTTTCATCGTCAATAAGAAGGTCAAAGGGATACAGTAAACATATTGTGAAGCATCGGAATCTAAAACTGGTCTCACAGGAAATGTTCAAATCATAGCCAGTAAGAAGAGTCAGTCCTCTTGTACTTAAGTCGGCATTGTGCCTTTTCTATTTTATTCCGATGCAATTTCTGTGTTTCGTCGTCAATAAGAAGGTCCAAGGGATACAGTAAACCTGAAGTGAAGCATCGGAATCTAATACCGGTCTCACAGGAAAGGTTCATAGCATAGAGAGTAAGAAGAGCCAGTCATCTTGTATTTGAGTCGGCATTGTGCCTTTTGTATTTAATTCCGATGCAATTTCTGCGTTTCATCGTCAATAAGAAGGTCGGAGGGCTAAAGTAAACCTGAAGTGATGCATCGGAATCTATAGCTAGTGACACAGGAATGGTTCAAAACATAGACAGTAAGAAAAGTCAGTCTTCTTGTACTTAAGTCGGCATTGTGCCTTTTGTATTTAATTCCGATGCAATATCTGTGTTTCATCGTCAATAAGAAGGACGAAGGGATAAAATAAACATATAGTGAAGCATCGGAATCTAAAACTGGTCTCACAGGAAATGTTCACAACATAGACAGAAAGAAGAGACAGTCTTCTTGTACTTAAGTCGGCATTGTGCCTTTCGTATTGAATTCCGTTGCAATTTCTGTGTTTCGTCGTCAATAAGAAGGTCAGAGGGCTACAGTAAACCTGAAGTGAAGCATCGGAATCTATAGCTAGTGTCACAGGAATGTTTCAAATAGAGACAGTAGGAAGAGTCAGTCTTCTTGTACTTAAGTCGGCATTGTGTTTTTCTATTTAATTCCGATGCAAATTCTGTGTTTCGTCGTCAATAAGAAGGTCCAAGGGATGCAGTAAACTTGAAGTGAAGCATCGGAATCTATAACTAGTGTCACAGGAATGGTTCAAAACATAGACAGTAAGAAAAGTCAGTCTTCTTGTACTTAAGTCAGCATTGTGCCTTTTCTAATTAATTCCGATGCAATTTCTGTGTTTCATCATCAAGAAGAAGGTCAGAGGGATACAGTAAACCTGAAGTGAAGCATCGGAATGTATAACTAGTGTCACAGGAATGGTTCAAAACATAGACAGTAGGATGAGTCAGTTTTCTTGTACTTGAGTCGGCATTGTGCCTTTTGTATTTAATTTTGATGCAATTTCTGTGTTTCATCGTCAACAAGAAGGTCAGAGGGATACAGTAAACCTGAAGTGAAGCATCGGAATCTATAACAAGTGTCACAGGAATGGTTCAAAAAATAGACAGTAGGAAGAGTCAGTCTTCTTGTACTGAAGGCGGCATTGTGCCTTTTGTATTTAATTCCGATGCAATTTCTGTGTTTCTTCGTCAATAAGAAGGTCAGAGGGATACAGTACACCTGAAGTGAAGCATCGGAATCTATAACAAGTGTCACAGGAATGGTTCAAAAAATAGACAGTAGGAAGAGTCAGTCTTCTTGTACTGAAGGCGGCATTGTGCCTTTTGTATTTAATTCCGATGCAATTTCTGTGTTTCATCGTCAATAAGAAGGTCCAAGGGATACAGTAAACCTGAAGTGAGGCATCGGAATCTATAACTAGTGTCACAGGAATAGTTCAAAACATAGACAGTAGGAAGAGTAAGTCTTCTAGTACTTAAGTCGGCATTGTGACTTTTGTATTCAATTCCGATGCAAATTCTGTGTTTCATCATCAATAAGAAGGTCCAAGGGATACAGTAAACCTGAAGATAGGCATCGGAATCTATAACTAGTGTCACAGGAATAGTTAAAAACATAGTGAGTAAGAAGAGTCAGTCTTCTTGTACATAACTCGGCATGGTGCCTTTTGTATTTAATTCCGATGCAATTTCTGTGTTTCGTCGTCAATAACAAGGTCCAAGGGAAACAGTGAACCTGAAGTGAAGCATCGGAATCTAATACCGATCTCACAGGAAAGGTTCATAGCATAGAGAGTAAGAAGAGCCAGTCATCTTGTATTTGAGTCGGCATTGTGCCTTTTGTATTTAATTCCGATGCAATTTCTCAGTTTCATCGTCAATAAGAAGGTCAGAGGGATACAGTGAAACTGAAGTGAAGCATCGGAATCTATAACTAGTGTCACAGGAATGGTTAAAATCATTGACAGTAAAAAGAGTCAGTCATCTTGTACTTAAGTCGGCATTGTGCCTTTTGTATTTAATTCCGATGCAATTTCTGTGTTTCATCGCCAATTAGAAGGTCAGAGGGATACAGTAAACCTGAAGTGAATCATCGGAATGTATAACTAGCGTCACAGGAATGGTTCAAAACATAGACAGTAGGAAGAGTCAGATTTCTTGTACTTGAGTCGGCATTGTGCCTTTTCTATTTAATTCCGATGCAATTTCTGTGTTTCATCGTCAATAAGAAGGTCAGAGGGCTAAAGTAAACATGTAGTGAAGCATCGGAATCTATAGCTAGTGTCACAGGAATGGTTCAAAACATAGACAGTAAGAAAAGTCAGTCTTCTTGTACTTAAGTCGGCATTGTGCCTTTTCTATTTAATTCCGATGCAATTTCTGTGTTTCGTCATCAATAAGAAGGCCAAGGGATACAGTAAACCTGAAGTGAGGCATCGGAATCTATAACTAGTGTCACAGAAATGGTTCAAAGCATAGTCAGTAAGAAGAGTCAGTCTTCTTGTACTTAAGTCGGCATGGTGCCTTCTGTATTTATTTACGATGCAATTTCTGTGTTTCATCGTCAATAAGAAGGTCCAAGGGATACAGTAAACCTGAAGTGAGGCATCGGAATCTGTAACTAGTGTCACAGGAGTTGTTCAAAACATAGACAGTAGGAAGAGTAAGTCTTCTTGTACTTCAGTCGGCATTGTGCCTTTTGTATTTAATTCCGATGCTATTTCTGTGTTTCATCATCAATAAGAAGGTCCAAGGGATACAGTAAAACTGAAGTGATGCATCGGAATCTGTAACTAGTGTCACAGGAATGGTTCAAAACATAGTCAGTAAGAAGAGTCAGTCGTCTTGTACTTAAGTCGGCATTATGCCTATTGTATTTAATTCCGATGCAATTTCTGTGTTTCGTCGTCAATAAGAAGGTCCAAGGGATACAGTAAACCTGAAGAGAAGCATCGGAATCTAATACCGGTCTCACAGGTAAGGTTCATAGCATAGAGAGTAAGAAGAGCCAGTCATCTTGTATTTGAGTCAGCATTGTGCCTCTTGTATTTAATTCCGTGCAATTTCTGTGTTTCATCGTCATTAAGAAGGTCAGAGGGCTACAGTAAACCTGAAGTGAAGCTTCGAAATCTATAGCTAGTGTCACAGGAATGGTTGAAAACATAGTCAGTAAGAGGAGTCAGTCCTCTTGTACTTAAGTCGGCTTTGCGCCTTTTGTATTTAAATCCGATGCAATTTCTGTGTTTCATCGACAATAAGAAGGTCAGAGGGATACAGTGAACCTGAAGTGAAGCATCGGAATCTATAACTAGTATCACGGGAATGGTTCAAAACATAGAGAATAGGAAGAGTCAGTATTCTTATACTTAAGTGCGCACTGTCCCTTTTATATTTAATACCGATGCAATTTCTGTGTTTCATCGTCAATTAGAAGGTCAGAGGGATACAGTAAACCTGAAGTGAAGCATCGGAATGTATGACTAGTGTCACAGGAATGGTTCAAATCATAGACAGTAGGAAGTGTCAGATTTCTAGTACTTGAGTCGTTATTGTGCCTTTTGTATTTAATTCCGATACAATGTCTGTGTTTCATCGTCAATAAGAAGGTCCAAGTGATACAGTAAACCTAAAGTGAAGCATCGGAAACTATAACTAGTGTCACCGGAATGGTTCAAAACATAGACAATAAGAAGAGTCTGTCTTCTTGTACTTAAGTCGGCATTGTGCCTTTTGTATTTAATTCCGATGCAATTTCTGTGTTTCATCGTCAATAAGAAGGTCCAAGGGATACAGTAAACCTGAAGTATGGCATCGGAATCTATAAGTAGTGTCACAGGAATGGTTCAAAACATAGACAATAGGAAGAGTAAGTCTTCTTGTACTTAAGTCGGCATTGTGCCTTTTGTAATTAATTCCGATGCAATATCTGTGTTTAATCGTCAATAAGAAGGTCCAAGGGATACAATAAACATATTGTGAAGCATCGGAATCTAAAACTGGACTCACAGGAAATGTTCACAACATAGTCAGAAAGTAGAGACAGTCTTTTTGTACTTAAGACGGCATTGTGCCTTTTGTATTTAATTCCGATGTAATTTCTGTGTTCGTCGTCAATAAGAAGGTCAGAGGGCTACAGTAAACCTGAAGTGAAGCATCGGAATCTATAGCTAGTGTCACAGGAATGGTTCAAAACAGAGACAGTAGGAAGAGTCAGTCTTCTTGTACTTAAGTCGGCATTGTGCCTTTTCTATTTCATTCCGATGCAAATTCTGTGTTTCGTCGTCAATAAGAAGGTCCAAGGGATGTAGTAAACCTGAATTGAGGCATCGGAATCTATAACTAGTGCCACAGGAATGGTTCAAAACATAAACAGTAAGAAAAGTCAGTCTTCCTGTACTTAAGTCGGCATTGTGCCTTTTCTATTTAATTCCGATGCAATTTCTGTGTTTCATCATCAAGAAGAAGGTCAGAGGGATACAGTAAACCTGAAGTGAAGCATCGGAATGTATAACTAGTGTCACAGGAATGGATCAAAACATAGGCAGTAGGAAGAGTCAGTTTACTTGTACTTGAGTCGGCATTGTGCCTTTTGTATTTAATTCCGATGCAATTTCTGTGTTTCTTCGTCAATAAGAAGGTCAGAGGGATACAGTACACCTGAAGTGAAACATCGGAATCTAAAACAAGTGTCACAGGAATTGTTTAAAACATAGACAGTAGGAAGAGTAAGTCTTCTAGTACTTAAGTCGGCATTGTGCTTTTGTATTTAATTCCGATGCTATTTCTGTGTTTCATCATCAATAAGAAGGTCCAAGGGATACAGTTAACCTGAAGTGAGGCATCGGAATCTGTAACTAGTGTCACAGGAATGGTTCAAAACATAGTCAGTAAGAAGAGTCAGTCTTCTTGTACTTATGTCGGCATGGTGCCTTCTGTATTTAATTGCGATGCAATTTCTGTGTTTCATCGTCAATAAGAAGGTCCAAGGGATACAGTAAACATATTGTGAAGCACCGGAATCTAAAACTGGTCTCACAGGAAATGTTCAAAACATAGTCAGTAGGAAAAGTCAGTTCTCTTGTACTTAAGTCGGCATTGGGCCTTATCTATTTAATTCCGATGCAATTTCTGTGTTTCGTCGTCAATAAGAAGGTCCAAGGGATACAGTAAACCTGAAGTGAGGCATCGGAATCTATAAGTAGTGTCACAGGAATGGTTCAAATCATAGACAGTAGGAAGAGTAAGTCTTCTTGTACTTAAGTCGGCATTGTGCCTTTTGTATTTAATTCCTAAGCAATTTCTGTGTTTCAACATTATTAAGAAGGTCAGAGGAATACAGTAAATCTGAAGTGAGGCATCGGAATCTATAACTAGTGTCACAGGAATGGTTCAAAACAAAATCAGTAAGAAGAGTCAGTCTTCTTGTACTTAAGTCGGCATTATGCCTATTGTATTTAATTCCGATGCAATTTCTGTGTTTCATCGTCAATAAGAAGGTCCAAGGGATACAGTAAACATATTGTGAAGCATCGGAATCTAAAACTGGTCTCACAGGAAATGTTCAAAACATAGCAAGTAAGAGGAGTCAGTTCTGTTGTACTTAAGTCGGCATTGTGGCTTTTCTTTTTAATTCCGATGCAATTTCTGTGTTTCGTCGTCAATAAGAAGGTCCAAGGGATACAGTAAACCAGAGGAGAAGCATCGGAATCTAATACCGGACTCACAGGTAAGGTTCATAGCATAGAGAGTAAGAAGAGCCAGTCATCTTGTATTTGAGTCAGCATTGTGCCTCTTGTATTTAATTCCGTGCAATTTCTGTGTTTCATCGTCAATAAGAAGGTCAGGGGGCTACAGTAAAGCTGAAGTGAAGCTTCGAAATCTATAGCTAGTGTCACAGGAATGGTTCAAAACATAGTCAGTAAGAGGAGTCAGTCCTCTTGTACTTAAGTCGGCTTTGCGCCTTTTGTATTTAAATCCGATGCAATTTCTGTGTTTCATCGACAATAAGAAGGTCAGAGGGATACAGTGAACCTGAAGTGAAGCATCGGGAATTATAACTAGTATCACGGGAATGGTTCAAAACATAGAGAATAGGAAGAGTGAGTGTTCTTATACTTAAGTGCGCACTGTGAGTTTTATATTTAATACCGATGCAATTTCTGTGTTTCATCGTCAATTAGAAGGTCAGAGGGATACAGTAAACCTGAAGTGAAGCATCGGAATGTATGACTAGTGTCACAGGAATGGTTCAAATCATAGACAGTAGGAAGTGTCAGATTTCTAGTACTTGAGTCGTTATTGTGCCTTTTGTATTTAATTCCGATGCAATGTCTGTGTTTCATCGTCAATAAGAAGGTCCAAGTGATACAGTAAATCTAAAGTGAAGCATCGGAAACTATAACTAGTGTCACCGGAATGGTTCAAAACATAGACAGTAAGAAGAGTCAGTCTTCTTGTACTTAAGTCGGCATTGTGCCTTTTGTATTTAATTCCGATGCAATTTCTGTGTTTCATCGTCAATAAGAAGGTCCAAGGGATACAGTAAACCTGAAGTGTGGCATCGGAATCTATAAGTAGTGTCACAGGAATGGTTCAAAACATAGACAGTTGGAAGAGTAAGTCTTCTTGTACTTAAGTCGGCATTATGCCTTTTGTAATTAATTCCGATGCAATATCTGTGTTTCATCGTCAATAAGAAGGTCCAAGGGATACAATAAACATATTGTGAAGCATCGGAATCTAAAACTGGACTCACAGGAAATGTTCAAATCATAGCCAGTAAGGAGAGTCAGTCCTCTTGTACTTAAGTCGGCATTGTGCCTTTTCTATTTAATTCCGATGCAATTTCTGTGTTTCATCATCAATAAGTAGGTCAGAGGGATACAGTAAACCTGAAGTGAGACATCGGAATCTGTAACTAGTGTCACAGGAATGGTTGAAAACATAGTCAATAAGAAGAGACAGTCTTCTTGTACTTAAGTCGGCATGGTACCTTATGTATTTAATTCCGATGAAATTTCTGTGTTTCATCGTCAATAAGAAGGTCCAAGGGATACAGTAAACATATTGTGAAGCATCGGAATCTAAAACTGGTCTCACAGGAAATGTTCAAATCATAGCCAGTAAGAAGAGTCAGTCCTCTTGTACTTAAGTCGGCATTGTGCCTTTTCTATTTAATTCCGATGCAATTTCTGTGTTTCGTCGTCAATAAGAAGGTCCAAGGGATACAGTAAACCTGAAGTGAAGCATCGGAATCTAATACCGGTCTCACAGGAAAGGTTCATAGCATAGATAGTAAGAAGAGCCAGTCATCTTGTATTTGAGTCGGCATTGTGCCTTTTGTATTTAATTCCGATGCAATTTCTGCGTTTCATCGTCAATAAGAAGGTCGGAGGGCTAAAGTAAACCTGAAGTGAAGCATCGGAATCTATAGCTAGTGACACAGGAATGGTTCAAAACATAGACAGTAAGAAAAGTCAGTCTTCTTGTACTTAAGTCGGCATTGTGCCTTTTGTATTTAATTCCGATGCAATATCTGTGTTTCATCGTCAATAAGAAGGACCAAGGGATAAAATAAACATATAGTGAAGCATCGGAATCTAAAACTGGTCTCACAGGAAATGTTCACAACATAGACAGAAAGAAGAGACAGTCTTCTTGTACTTAAGTCGGCATTGTGCCTTTTGTATTTAATTCCGTTGCAATTTCTGTGTTTCGTCGTCAATAAGAAGGTCAGAGGGCTACAGTAAACCTGAAGTGAAGCATCGGAATCTATAGCTAGTGTCACAGGAATGTTTCAAAACAGAGACAGTAGGAAGAGTCAGTCTTCTTGTACTTAAGTCGGCATTGTGTTTTTTCTATTTAATTCCGATGCAAATTCTGTGTTTCATCGTCAATAAGAAGGTCCAAGGGATGCAGTAAACTTGAAGTGAAGCATCGGAATCTATAACTAGTGTCACAGGAATGGTTCAAAACATAGACAGTAAGAAAAGTCAGTCTTCTTGTACTTAAGTCGGCATTGTGCCTTTTCTATTTAATTCCGATGCAATTTCTGTGTTTCATCATCAAGAAGAAGGTCAGAGGGATACAGTAAACCTGAAGTGAAGCATCGGAATGTATAACTAGTGTCACAGGAATGGTTCAAGACATAGACAGTAGGATGAGTCAGTTTTCTTGTACTTGAGTCGGCATTGTGCCTTTTGTATTTAATTTTGATGCAATTTCTGTGTTTCATCGTCAACAAGAAGGTCAGAGGGATACAGTAAACCTGAAGTGAAGCATCGGAATCTATAACAAGTGTCACAGGAATGGTTCAAAAAATAGCCTTTAGGAAGAGTCAGTCTTCTTGTACTTAAGGCGGCATGGTGTCTTTTGTATTTAATTCCGATGCAATTTCTGTGTTTCATCGTCAATAAGAAGGTCCAAGGGATACAGTAAACATATTTTGAAGCATCGGAATCTAAAACTAGTCTCACAGGAAATGTTCAAAACATAGCCAGTAAGAAGAGAAAGTCCTCTTGTACTTAAGTCGGCATTGTGCCTTTTGTATTAAATTCCGATGTAATTTCTGTGTTCGTCGTCAATAAGAAGGTCAGAGGGCTACAGTAAACCTGAAGTGAAGCATCGGAATCTATAGCTAGTGTCACAGGAATGGTTCAAAACAGAGACAGTAGGAAGAGTCAGTCTTCTTGTACTTAAGTCGGCATTGTGCCTTTTCTATTTCATTCCGATGCAAATTCTGTGTTTCGTCGTCAATAAGAAGGTCCAAGGGATACAGTAAACCTGAAGTGAAGCATCGGAATGTATAACTAGTGTCACAGGAATGGATCAAAACATAGGCAGTAGGAAGAGTCAGTTTACTTGTACTTGAGTCGGCATTGTGCCTTTTGTATTTAATTCCGATGCAATTTCTGTGTTTCTTCGTCAATAAGAAGGTCAGAGGGATACAGTACACCTGAAGTGAAGCATCGGAATCTATAACAAGTGTCACAGGAATGGTTCAAAAAATAGACAGTAGGAAGAGTCAGTCTTCTTGTACTGAAGTCGGCATTGTGCCTTTTGTATTTAATTCCGATGCAATTTCTGTGTTTCATCGTCAATAAGAAGGTCCAAGAGATACAGTAAACCTGAAGTATGGCATCGGAATCTATAAGTAGTGTCACAGGAATGGTTCAAAACATAGACAGTAGGAATAGTAAGTATTCTTGTACTTAAGGCGGCATTGTGCCTTTTGTATTTAATTCCGATGCAATTTCTGTGTTTCATCATCAATAAGAAGGTCAGAGGGATACAGTAAACCTGAAGTGAGACATCGGAATCTGTAACTAGTGTCACAGGAATGGTTGAAAACATAGTCAGTAAGAAGAGTCAGTCTTCTTGTACTTAAGTCGGCATGGTACCTTATGTATTTAATTCCGATGAAATTTCTGTGTTTCATCGTCAATAAGAAGGTCCAAGGGATACAGTAAACATATTGTGAAGCATCGGAATCTAAAACTGGTCTCACAGGAAATGTTCAAATCATAACCAGTAAGAAGAGTCAGTCCTCTTGAACTTAAGTCGGCATTGTGCCTTTTCTATTTAATTCCGATGCAATTTCTGTGTTTCGTCGTCAATAAGAAGGTCCAAGGGATACAGTAAACCTGAAGGGAAGCATCGGAATCTAATACCGGTCTCACAGGAAAGGTTCATAGCATAGAGAGTAAGAAGAGCCAGTCATCTTGTATTTGAGTCGGCATTGTGCCTTTTGTATTTAATTCCGATGCAATTTCTGCGTTTCATCGTCAATAAGAAGGTCGGAGGGCTAAAGTAAACCCGAAGTGAAGCATCGGAATCTATAGCTAGTGACACAGGAATGGTTCAAAACATAGACAGTAGGATGAGTCAGTTTTCTTGTACTTGAGTCGGCATTGTGCCTTTTGTATTTAATTTTGATGCAATTTCTGTGTTTCATCGTCAACAAGAAGGTCAGAGGGATACAGTAAACCTGAAGTGAAGCATCGGAATCTATAACAAGTGTCACAGGAATGGTTCAAAAAATAGACAGTAGGAAGAGTCAGTCTTCTTGTACTTAAGGCGGCATGGTGTCTTTTGTATTTAATTCCGATGCAATTTCTGTGTTTCATCGTCAATAAGAAGGTCCAAGGGATACAGTAAACATATTTTGAAGCATCGGAATCTAAAACTAGTCTCACAGGAAATGTTCAAAACATAGCCAGTAAGAAGAGAAAGTCCTCTTGTACTTAAGTCGGCATTGAGCCTTTTCTATTTAATTCCGATGCAATTTCTGTGTTTCGTCGTCAATAAGAAGGTCAAGGGGATACAGTAAACCTGAAGTGAAGCATCGGAATCTAATACCGGTCTCACAGGAATGGTTCAAAAAATTGACAGTAGGAAGAGTCAGTTTTCTTGTACTTGAGTCAGCATTGTGCCCTTTGTATTTAATTCCGACGCAATTTCTGTGTTTCATCGTCAATAAGAAGGTCCAAGGGATACAGTAAACCTGAAGTGAGGCATCGGAATCTATAACTAGTGTCACAGGAATAGTTCAAAACATAGACAGTAGGAAGAGTAAGTCTTCTAGTACTTAAGTCGGCATTGTGCCTTTTGTATTCAATTCCGATGCAAATTCTGTGTTTCATCATCAATAAGAAGGTCCAAGGGATACAGTAAACCTGAAGATAGGCATCGGAATCTATAACTAGTGTCACAGGAATAGTTCAAAACATAGTGAGTAAGAAGAGTCAGTCTTCTTGTACATAACTCGGCATGGTGCCTTTTGTATTTAATTCCGATGCAATTTCTGTGTTTCGTCGTCAATAACAAGGTCCAAGGGAAACAGTGAACCTGAAGTGAAGCATCGGAATCTAATACCGATCTCACAGGAAAGGTTCATAGCATAGAGAGTAAGAAGAGCCAGTCATCTTGTATTTGAGTCGGCATTGTGCCTTTTGTATTTAATTCCGATGCAATTTCTCAGTTTCATCGTCAATAAGAAGGTCAGAGGGATACAGTGAAACTGAAGTGAAGCATCGGAATCTATAACTAGTGTCACAGGAATGGTTAAAATCATTGACAGTAAAAAGAGTCAGTCATCTTGTACTTAAGTCGGCATTGTGCCTTTTGTATTTAATTCCGATGCAATTTCTGTGTTTCATCGTCAATAAGAAGATCCAAGTGATACAGTAAACCTAAAGTGAAGCATCGGAATCTGTCACTAGTGTCACAGGAATGGTTTTTTGAAACATAGTCAGTAAGAAGAGTCAATCTTCTTGTACTTAAGTCAGCATTGTGCCTTTTCTATTTAATTCCGATGCAATTTCTGTGTTTTATCGTCAATAAGAAGGTCAGAGGGATACAGTAAACCTGAAGTGAAGCATCGGAATCTATAACTAGTGTCACAGGGATGGTTCAAAACGTAGACAGTAGGAAGAGTCAGTATTCTTGTACTTAAGTCGGCATTGTGCTTTTTCTATTTAATTCCGATGCAAATTCTGTGTTTCGTCGTCAATAGGAAGGTCCAAGGGATGCTGTAAACCTGAAGTGAAGCATCGGAATCTATAACTAGTGTCACAGGAATGGTTCAAAACATAGACAGAAGGATGAGTCGGTCTTCTTGTACGTAAGTCGGCATTGTGCCTTTTGTATGTAATTCCGATGCAATTTCTGTGTTTCATCGCCAATTAGAAGGTCAGAGGGATACAGTAAACCTGAAGTGAATCATCGGAATGTATAACTAGCGTCACAGGAATGGTTCAAAACATAGACAGCAGGAAGAGTCAGATTTCTTGTACTTGAGTCGGCATTGTGCCTTTTCTATTTAATTCGGATGCAATTTCTGTGTTTCATCGTCAATAAGAAGGTCAGAGGGCTAAAGTAAACCTGAAGTGAAGCATCGGAATCTATAGCTAGTGTCACAGGAATGGTTCAAAACATAGACAGTAAGAAAAGTCAGTCTTCTTGTACTTAAGTCGGCATTGTGCCTTTTCTATTTAATTCCGATGCAATTTCTGTGTTTCGTCATCAATAAGAAGGTCCAAGGGATACAGTAAACCTGAAGTGAGGCATCGGAATCTATAACTAGTGTCACAGAAATGGTTCAAAGCATAGTCAGTAAGAAGAGTCAGTCTTCTTGTACTTAAGTCGGCATGGTGCCTTCTGTATTTATTTACGATGCAATTTCTGTGTTTCATCGTCAATAAGAAGGTCCAAGGGATACAGTAAACATATTGTGAATCATTGGAATCTAAAACTGGTCTCACAGGAAATGTTCAATACATAGTCACTAGGAAGAGTCAGTCCTCTTGTACTTAAGTCGGCATTGGGCCTTATCTATTTAATTCCGATGCAATTTCTGTGTTTCGTCGTCAATAAAAAGGTCCAAGGGATACAGTAAACCTGAAGTGAAGCATCGGGTTCAAATACCGGTCTCACAGGAAAGGTTCATAGCATAGAGAGTAAGAAGAGCCAGTCATCTTTTATTTGAGTGGCATTGTGCCTTTTGTATTTAAATCCGATGCAAATTCTGTGTTTCGTCGTCAATAAGAAGGTCCAAGGGATACAGTAAACTTGAACTGAAGCATCGGAATCTATAACTAGTGTCACAGGAATGGTTCAAAACATAGACAGAAGGATGAGTCGGTCTTCTTGTACGTAAGTCTGCATTGTGCCTTTTGTATTTAATTGCGATGCAATTTCTGTGTTTCATCGTCAATAAGAAGGTCCAAGGGATACAGTAAACCTGAAGTGAGGCATCGGAATCTGTAACTAGTGTCACAGGAATTGTTCAAAACATAGACAGTAGGAAGAGTAAGTCTTCTAGTACTTAAGTCGGCATCGTGCTTTTGTATTTAATTCCGATGCTATTTCTGTGTTTCATCATCAATAAGAAGGTCCAAGGGATACAGTAAAACTGAAGTGAGGCATCGGAATCTGTAACTAGTGTCACAGGAATAGTTCAAAACATAGTCAGTAAGAAGAGTCAGTCTTCTTGTACTTAAGTCGGCATGGTGTTTTCTGTATTTAATTGCGATGCAATTTCTGTGTTTCATCGTCAATAAGAAGGTCCAAGGGATACAGTAAACATATTGTGAAGCATCGGAATCTAAAACTGGTCTCACAGGAAATGTTCAAAACATAGTCAGTAGGAAAAGTCAGTCCTCTTGTACTTAAGTCCGCATTGGGCCTTATCTATTTAATTCCGATGCAATTTCTGTGTTTCGTCGTCAATAAGAAGGTCCAAGGGATACAGTAAACCTGACGTGAGGCATCGGAATCTATAAGTAGTGTCACAGGAATGGTTCAAATCATAGACAGTAGGGAGAGTAAGTCTTCTTGTACTTAAGTCGGCATTGTGCCTTTTGTATTTAATTCCTAAGCAATTTCTGTGTTTCAACATCATTAAGAAGGTCAGAGGAATACAGTAAATCTGAAGTGAGGCATCGGAATCTATAACTAGTGTCACAGGAATGGTTCAAAACATAGTCAGTAAGAAGAGTCAGTCTTCTTGTACTTAAGTCGGCATTATGCCTATTGTATTTAATTCCGATGCAATTTCTGTGTTTCATCGTCAATAAGAAGGTCCAAGGGATACAGTAAACATATTGTGAAGCATCGGAATCTAAAACTGGTCTCACAGGAAATGTTCAAAACATAGCAAGTAAGAGGAGTCAGTTCTGTTGTACTTAAGTCGGCATTGTGGCTTTTCTTTTTAATTCCGATGCAATTTCTGTGTTTCGTCGTCAATAAGAAGGTCCAAGGGATACAGTAAACCTGAAGAGAAGCATCGGAATCTAATACCGGTCTCACAGGTAAGGTTCATAGCATAGAGAGTAAGAAGAGCCAGTCATCTTGTATTTGAGTCAGCATTGTGCCTCTTGTATTTAATTCCGTGCAATTTCTGTGTTTCATCGTCATTAAGAAGGTCAGAGGGCTACAGTAAACCTGAAGTGAAGCTTCGAAATCTATAGCTAGTGTCACAGGAATGGTTCAAAACATAGTCAGTAAGAGGAGTCAGTCCTCTTGTACTTAAGTCGGCTTTGCGCCTTTTGTATTTAAATCCGATGCAATTTCTGTGTTTCATCGACAATAAGAAGGTCAGAGGGATACAGTGAACCTGAAGTGAAGCATCGGAATCTATAACTAGTATCACGGGAATGGTTCAAAACATAGAGAATAGGAAGAGTCAGTATTCTTATACTTAAGTGCGCACTGTCCCTTTTATAATTAATACCGATGCAATTTCTGTGTTTCATCGTCAATTAGAAGGTCAGAGGGATACAGTAAACCTGAAGTGAAGCATCGGAATGTATGACTAGTGTCACAGGAATGGTTCAAATCATAGACAGTAGGAAGTGTCAGATTTCTAGTACTTGAGTCGTTATTGTGCCTTTTGTATTTAATTCCGATGCAATGTCTGTGTTTCATCGTCAATAAGAAGGTCCAAGTGATACAGTAAACCTAAAGTGAAGCATCGGAAACTATAACTAGTGTCACCGGAATGGTTCAAGACATAGACAGTAAGAAGAGTCAGTCTTCTTGTACTTAAGTCGGCATTGTGCCTTTTGTATTTAATTCCGATGCAATTTCTGTGTTTCATCGTCAATAAGAAGGTCCAAGGGATACAGTAAACCTGAAGTGTGGCATCGGAATCTATAAGTAGTGTCACAGGAATGGTTCAAAACATAGACAATAGGAAGAGTAAGTCTTCCTGTACTTAAGTCGGCATTGTGCCTTTTGTAATTAATTCCGATGCAATATCTGTGTTTAATCGTCAATAAGAAGGTCCAAGGGATACAATAAACATATTGTGAAGCATCGGAATCTAAAACTGGACTCACAGGAAATGTTCACAACATAGTCAGAAAGAAGAGACAGTCTTTTTGTACTTAAGACGGCATTCTGCCTTTTGTATTTAATTCCGATGTAATTTCTGTGTTCGTCGTCAATAAGAAGGTCAGAGGGCAACAGTAAACCTGAAGTGAAGCATCGGAATCTATAGCTAGTGTCACAGGAATGGTTCAAAACAGAGACAGTAGGAAGAGTCAGTCTTCTTGTACTTAAGCCGGCATTGTGCCTTTTCTATTTTATTCCGATGCAAATTCTGTGTTTCGTCGTCAATAAGAAGGTCCAAGGGATACAGTAAACCTGAATTGAGGCATCGGAATCTATAACTAGTGCCACAGGAATGGTTCAAAACATAAACAGTAAGAAAAGTCAGTCTTCCTGTACTTAAGTCGGCATTGTGCCTTTTCTATTTAATTCCGATGCAATTTCTGTGTTTCATCATCAAGAAGAAGGTCAGAGGGATACAGTAAACCTGAAGTGAAGCATCGGAATGTATAACTAGAGTCACAGGAATGGATCAAAACATAGGCAGTAGGAAGAGTCAGTTTACTTGTACTTGAGTCGGCATTGTGCCTTTTGTATTTAATTCCGATGCAATTTCTGTGTTTCTTCGTCAATAAGAAGGTCAGAGGGATACAGTACACCTGAAGTGAAGCATCGGAATCTAAAACAAGTGTCACAGGAATTGTTTAAAACATAGACAGTAGGAAGAGTAAGTCTTCTAGTACTTAAGTCGGCATTGTGCTTTTGTATTTAATTCCGATGCTATTTCTGTGTTTCATCATCAATAAGAAGGTCCAAGGGATACAGTTAACCTGAAGTGAGGCATCGGAATCTGTAACTAGTGTCACAGGAATGGTTCAAAACATAGTCAGTAAGAAGAGTCAGTCTTCTTGTACTTATGTCGGCATGGTGCCTTCTGTATTTAATTGCGATGCAATTTCTGTGTTTCATCGTCAATAAGAAGGTCCAAGGGATACAGTAAACATATTGTGAAGCATCGGAATCTAAAACTGGTCTCACAGGAAATGTTCAAAACATAGTCAGTAAAAAAAGTCAGTCCTCTTGTACTTAAGTCGGCATTGGGCCTTATCTATTTAATTCCGATGCAATTTCTGTGTTTCGTCGTCAATAAGAAGGTCCAAGGGATACAGTAAACCTGAAGTGAGGCATCGGAATCTATAAGTAGTGTCACAGGAATGGTTCAAATCATAGACAGTAGGAAGAGTAAGTCTTCTTGTACTTAAGTCGGCATTGTGCCTTTTGTATTTAATTCCTAAGCAATTTCTGTGTTTCAACATCATTAAGAAGGTCAGAGGAATACAGTAAATCTGAAGTGAGGCATCGGAATCTATAACTAGTGTCACAGGAATGGTTCAAAACAAAATCAGTAAGAAGAGTCAGTCTTCTTGTACTTAAGTCGGCATTATGCCTATTGTATTTAATTCCGATGCAATTTCTGTGTTTCATCGTCAATAAGAAGGTCCAAGGGATACAGTAAACATATTGTGAAGCATCGGAATCTAAAACTGGTCTCACAGGAAATGTTCAAAACATAGCAAGTAAGAGGAGTCAGTTCTGTTGTACTTAAGTCGGCATTGTGGCTTTTCTTTTTAATTCCGATGCAATTTCTGTGTTTCGTCGTCAATAAGAAGGTCCAAGGGATACAGTAAACCAGAGGAGAAGCATCGGAATCTAATACCGGACTCACAGGTAAGGTTCATAGCATAGAGAGTAAGAACAGCCAGTCATCTTGTATTTGAGTCAGCATTGTGCCTCTTGTATTTAATTCCGTGCAATTTCTGTGTTTCATCGTCAATAAGAAGGTCAGAGGGCTACAGTAAACCTGAAGTGAAGCTTCGAAATCTATAGCTAGTGTCACAGGAATGGTTCAAAACATAGTCAGTAAGAGGTGTCAGTCCTCTTGTACTTAAGCCGGCTTTGCGCCTTTTGTATTTAAATCCGATGCAATTTCTGTGTTTCATCGACAATAAGAAGGTCAGAGGGATACAGTGAACCTGAAGTGAAGCATCGGGATCTATAACTAGTATCACGGGAATGGTTCAAAACATAGAGAATAGGAAGAGTGAGTGTTCTTATACTTAAGTGCGCACTGTGCCTTTTATATTTAATACCGATGCAATTTCTGTGTTTCATCGTCAATTAGAAGGTCAGAGGGATACAGTAAACCTGAAGTGAAGCATCGGAATGTATGACTAGTGTCACAGGAATGGTTCAAATCATAGACAGTAGGAAGTGTCAGATTTCTAGTACTTGAGTCGTTATTGTGCCTTTTGTATTTAATTCCGATGCAATGTCTGTGTTCCACCGTCAATAAGAAGGTCCAAGTGATACAGTAAATCTAAAGTGAAGCATCGGAAACTATAACTAGTGTCACCGGAATGGTTCAAAACATAGACAGTAAGAAGAGTCAGTCTTCTTGTACTTAAGTCGGCATTGTGCCTTTTGTATTTAATTCCGATGCAATTTCTGTGTTTCATCGTCAATAAGAAGGTCCAAGGGATACAGTAAACCTGAAGTGTGGCATCGGAATCTATAAGTACTGTCACAGGAATGGTTCAAAACATAGACAGTTGGAAGAGTAAGTCTTCTTGTACTTAAGTCGGCATTGTGCCTTTTGTAATTAATTCCGATGCAATATCTGTGTTTCATCGTCAATAAGAAGGTCCAAGGGATACAATAAACATATTGTGAAGCATCGGAATCTAAAACTGGACTCACAGGAAATGTTCACAACATAGTCAGAAAGAAGAGACAGTCTTCTTGTACTTAAGACGGCATTGTGCCTTTTGTATTAAATTCCGATGTAATTTCTGTGTTCGTCGTCAATAAGAAGGTCAGAGGGCTACAGTAAACCTGAAGTGAAGCATCGGAATCTATAGCTAGTGTCACAGGAATGGTTCAAAACAGAGACAGTAGGAAGAGTCAGTCTTCTTGTACTTAAGTCGGCATTGTGCCTTTTCTATTTCATTCCGATGCAAATTCTGTGTTTCGTCGTCAATAAGAAGGTCCAAGGGATACAGTAAACCTGAAGTGAAGCATCGGAATGTATAACTAGTGTCACAGGAATGGATCAAAACATAGGCAGTAGGAAGAGTCAGTTTACTCGTACTTAAGGCGGCATTGTGCCTTTTGTATTTAATTCCGATGCAATTTCTGTGTTTCATCATCAATAAGAAGGTCAGAGGGATACAGTAAACCTGAAGTGAGACATCGGAATCTGTAACTAGTGTCACAGGAATGGTTGAAAACATAGTCAGTAAGAAGAGTCAGACTTCTTGTACTTAAGTCGGCATGGTACCTTATGTATTTAATTCCGATGAAATTTCTGTGTTTCATCGTCAATAAGAAGGTCCAAGGGATACAGTAAACATATTGTGAAGCATCGGAATCTAAAACTGGTCTCACAGGAAATGTTCAAATCATAGCCAGTAAGAAGAGTCAGTCCTCTTGTACTTAAGTCGGCATTGTGCCTTTTCTATTTAATTCCGATGCAATTTCTGTGTTTCGTCGTCAATAAGAAGGTCCAAGGGATACAGTAAACCTGAAGTGAAGCATCGGAATCTAATACCGGTCTCACAGGAAAGGTTCATAGCATAGAGAGTAAGAAGAGCCAGTCATCTTGTATTTGAGTCGGCATTGTGCCTTTTGTATTTAATTCCGATGCAATTTCTGCGTTTCATCGTCAATAAGAAGGTCGGAGGGCTAAAGTAAACCTGAAGTGAAGCATCGGAATCTATAGCTAGTGACACAGGAATGGTTCAAAACATAGACAGTAAGAAAAGTCAGTCTTCTTGTACTTAAGTCGGCATTGTGCCTTTTGTATTTAATTCCGATGCAATATCTGTGTTTCATCGTCAATAAGAAGGACCAAGGGATAAAATAAACATATAGTGAAGCATCGGAATCTAAAACTGGTCTCACAGGAAATGTTCACAACATAGACAGAAAGAAGAGACAGTCTTCTTGTACTTAAGTCGGCATTGTGCCTTTTGTATTTAATTCCGTTGCAATTTCTGTGTTTCGTCGTCAATAAGAAGGTCAGAGGGCTACAGTAAACCTGAAGTGAAGCATCGGAATCTACAGCTAGTGTCACAGGAATGTTTCAAAACAGAGACAGTAGGAAGAGTCAGTCTTCTTGTACTTAAGTCGGCATTGTGTTTTTTCTATTTAATTCCGATGCAAATTCTGTGTTTCGTCGTCAATAAGAAGGTCCAAGGGATGCAGTAAACTTGAAGTGAAGCATCGGAATCTATAACTAGTGTCACAGGAATGGTTCAAAACATAGACAGTAAGAAAAGTCAGTCTTCTTGTACTTAAATCGGCAATGTGCCTTTTCTATTTAATTCCGATGCAATTTCTGTGTTTCATCATCAAGAAGAAGGTCAGAGGGATACAGTAAACCTGAAGTGAAGCATCGAAATGTATAACTAGTGTCACAGGAATGGTTCAAAACATAGACAGTAGGATGAGTCAGTTTTCTTGTACTTGAGTCGGCATTGTGCCTTTTGTATTTAATTTTGATGCAATTTCTGTGTTTCATCGTCAACAAGAAGGTCAGAGGGATACAGTAAACCTGAAGTGAAGCATCGGAATCTATAACAAGTGTCACAGGAATGGTTCAAAAAATAGACAGTAGGAAGAGTCAGTCTTCTTGTACTTAAGGCGGCATGGTGTCTTTTGTATTTAATTCCGATGCAATTTCTGTGTTTCATCGTCAATAAGAAGGTCCAAGGGATACAGTAAACATATTTTGAAGCATCGGAATCTAAAACTAGTCTCACAGGAAATGTTCAAAACATGGCCAGTAAGAAGAGGAAGTCCTCTTGTACTTAAGTCGGCATTGAGCCTTTTCTATTTAATTCCGATGCAATTTCTGTGTTTCGTCGTCAATAAGAAGGTTCAATGATACAGTAAACCTGAAGATAGGCATCGGAATCTATAACTAGTGTCACAGGAATAGTTCAAAACATAGTGAGTAAGAAGAGTCACTCTTCTTGTACATAACTCGGCATGGTGCCTTTTGTATTTAACTCCGATGCAATTTCTGTGTTTCGTCGTCAATAACAAGGTCCAAGGGAAACAGTGAACCTAAAGTGAAGCATCGGAATCTAATACCGATCTCACAGGAAAGGTTCATAGCATAGAGAGTAAGAAGAGCCAGTCATCTTGTATTTGAGTCGGCATTGTGCCTTTTGTATTTAATTCCGATGCAATTTCTCAGTTTCATCGTCAATAAGAAGGTCAGAGGGATACAGTGAAACTGAAGTGAAGCATCGGAATCTATAACTAGTGTCACAGGAATGGTTAAAATCATTGACAGTAAAAAGAGTCAGTCATCTTGTACTTAAGTCGGCATTGTGCCTTTTGTATTTAATTCCGATGCAATTTCTGTGTTTCATCGTCAATAAGAAGATCCAAGTGATACAGTAAACCTAAAGTGAAGCATCGGAATCTGTCACTAGTGTCACAGGAATGGTTTTTTGAAACATAGTCAGTAAGAAGAGTCAAACTTCTTGTACTTAAGTCAGCATTGTGCCTTTTCTATTTAATTCCGATGCAATTTCTGTGTTTTATCGTCAATAAGAAGGTCAGAGGGATACAGTAAATCTGAAGTGAATCATCGGAATGTATAACTAGCGTCACAGGAATGGTTCAAAACATAGACAGTAGGAAGAGTCAGATTTCTTGTACTTGAGTCGGCATTGTGCCTTTTCTATTTAATTCCGATGCAATTTCTGTGTTTCATCGTCAATAAGAAGGTCAGAGGGCTAAAGTAAACCTGAAGTGAAGCATCGGAACCTATAGCTAGTGTCACAGGAATGGTTCAAAACATAGACAGTAAGAAAAGTCAGTCTTCTTGTACTTAAGTCGGCATTGTGCCTTTTCTATTTAATTCCGATGCAATTTCTGTGTTTCGTTATCAATAAGAAGGTCCAAGGGATACAGTAAACCTGAAGTGAGGCATCGGAATCTATAACTAGTGTCACAGAAATGGTTCAAAGCATAGTCAGTAAGAAGAGTCAGTCTTCTTGTACTTAAGTCGGCATGGTGCCTTCTGTATTTATTTACGATGCAATTTCTGTGTTTCATCGTCAATAAGAAGGTCCAAGGGATACAGTAAACATATTGTGAATCATTGGAATCTAAAACTGGTCTCACAGGAAATGTTCAATACATAGTCACTAGGAAGAGTCAGTCCTCTTGTACTTAAGTCGGCATTGGGCCTTATCTATTTAATTCCGATGCAATTTCTGTGTTTCGTCGTCAATAAGAAGGTCCAAGGGATACAGTAAACCTGAAGTGAAGCATCGGGTTCAAATACCGGTCTCACAGGAAAGGTTCATAGCATAGAGAGTAAGAAGAGCCAGTCATCTTGTATTTGAGTGGCATTGTGCCTTTTGTATTTAAATCCGATGCAAATTCTGTGTTTCGTCGTCAATAAGAAGGTCCAAGGGATACAGTAAACCTGAACTGAAGCATCGGAATCTATAACTAGTGTCACAGGAATGGTTCAAAACATAGACAGAAGGATGAGTCGGTCTTCTTGTACGTAAGTCGGCATTGTGACTTTTGTATGTAATTCCGATGCAATTTCTGTGTTTCATCGTCAATTGGAAGGTCAGAGGGATACAGTAAACCTGAAGTGAAGCATCGGAATGTATAACTAGTGTCACAGGAATGGTTCAAAAAATAGACAGTAGGAAGAGTCAGATTTCTTGTACTTGAGTCGGCATTGTGCTTTTTGTATTTAATTCCGATGCAATTTCTGTGTTTCATCGTCAATAAGAAGGTCCAAGTGATACAGTCAACCTAAAGTAAAGCATCGGAAACTATAAGTAGTGTCACCGGAATGGTTCAAAACATAGACAGTAAGAAGAGTCAGTCTTCTTGTACTTAAGTCGGCATTGTGCCTTTTGTATTTAATTCCGATGCAATTTCTGTGTTTCATCGTAAATTAGAAGGTAAGAGGGATACAGTAAACCTGAAGTGAAGCATCGGAATCTGTAACTAGTGTCACAGGAATGATTCTAAACATAGACAGTAAGAAGAGTCAGTCTTCTTGTACTTAAGTCTGCATTATGCCTTTTGTATTTAATTCCGATGCAATATCTGTGTTTCAACGTCACTAAGAAGGACCAAGGGATAAAATAAACATATAGTGAAGCATCGGAATCTAAAACTGGTCTCACAGGAAATGTTCACAACATAGACAGAAAGAAGAGACAGTCTTCTTGTACTTAAGTCGGCATTGTGCCTTTTGTATTTAATTCCGTTGCAATTTCTGTGTTTCGTCGTCAATAAGAAGGTCAGAGGGCTACAGTAAACCTGAAGTGAAGCATCGGAATCTATAGCTAGTGTCACAGGAATGTTTCAAAACAGAGACAGTGGGAAGAGTCAGTCTTCTTGTACTTAAGTCGGCATTGTGCTTTTTCTATTTAATTCCCATGCAAATTCTGTGTTTCGTCGTCAATAAGAAGGTCCAAGGGATGCAGTAAACCTGAAGTGAAGCATCGGAATCTATAACTAGTGTCACAGGAATGGTTCAAAACATAGACAGTAAGAAAATTCAGTCTTCTTGTACTTAAGTCGGCATTGTGCCTTATCTATTTAATTCCGATGCAATTTCTGTGTTTCATCATCAAGAAGAAGGTCAGAGGGATACAGTAAACCTGAAGTGAAGCATCGGATTGTATTACTAGTGTCACAGGAATGGTTCAAAACATAGACAGTAGGATGAGTCAGTTTTCTTGTACTTGAGTCGGCATTGTGCCTTTTGTATTTAATTTTGATGCAATTTCTGTGTTTCATCGTCAACAAGAAAGTCAGAGGGATACAGTAAACCTGAAGTGAAGCATCGGAATCTATAACAAGTGTCACAGGAATGGTTCAAAATATAGACAGAAGGAAGAGTCAGTCTTCTTGTACTTAAGGCGGCATGGTGTCTTTTGTATTTAATTCCGATGCAATTTCTGTGTTTCATCGTCAATAAGAAGGTCCAAGGGATACAGTAAACATATTTTGAAGCATCAGAATCTAAAACTGGTCTCACAGGAAATGTTCAAAACATAGCCAGTAAGAAGAGTCAGTCCTCTTGTACTTAAGTCGGCATTGAGCCTTTTCTATTTAATTCCGATGCAATTTCTGTGTTTCGTCGTCAATAAGAAGGTCAAGGGGATACAGTAAACCTGAAGTGAAGCATCGGAATCTAATACCGGTCTCACAGGAATGGTTCAAAAAATTGACAGTAGGAAGAGTCAGTTTTCTTGTACTTGAGTCAGCATTGTGCCTTTTGTATTTAATTCCGACGCAATTTCTGAGTTTCATCGTCAATAAGAAGGTCCAAGGGATACAGTAAACCTGAAGTGAGGCATCGGAATCTATAACTAGTGTCACAGGAATGGTTCAAAACATAGTGAGTAAGGAGAGTCAGTCTTCTTGTACATAAGTCGGCATGGTGCCTTTTGTATTTAATTCCGATGCAATTTCTGTGTTTCGTCGTCAATAAGAAGGTCCAAGGGAAA